>NC_080571.1:331184558-331527058 GCF_030247185.1 Malaya genurostris
TTAGTTTGTCTATGTTAGTAATGAGATGTGCTGAGTCCGCATAATTCATTTCGAAACGAAAGACGATTTGTACGAGCGCTTGTACGGACAAGTCGATTCGCCTTGGATCCATAATGTCACCCCTGAACAAAATTATTTAGCACTCGATGATCGAGTTCACTTGGCCCCTCGAATGCGAAAAATCAGCAGAAATCGGACAAAAAACATTGCCTCAAATGCAAGGCGAACAATCTCCTTAGGCTCTAAAACATCGGACGTAGTAGGATTGTTCATGTTATTCACACTAAAAACAAATGAAATATGAAAAACCTTTTTTTTATGCGAAAAGTTTGAAATAACGCGATGTTTTATTTAATTTACGCGAAATTTAATTACCGCATCCTCGGTTCTGCGCGTAAATTGATGTTCCAGTGTACAAAAAATTTACCCAAACTCACATTTATTAGATTTGGAGCATTTTTGGTGGGAGAGGAATCTTCTCAGTGAGCAAATCAATCACGAAAGTATAATGTTTGCTTTTTAAGAAGTAAGGCCACCATGGAACTTTAAAAAAATCAGTTTTCTTAAGATAAAATTTTCCTAAAATCTTTAAGAATAAGAAATAAAATGTCTTGTAATCAAAACGAATCTCGAACTGGTTGTTTACGACAGTTTCCGAAGGCACCTCGCGCCGCGGTTCATGCGACTTGAACTCATAGCAGCTACAAATCTTTAACGATTGTTTCCAAATTTTGAGGAGACTTTTATAAACATTTCTAGTATAACAGGTAGAAGTTTCTTGATATGTTGTGAACTTTTTTTATTAACTACCTCTACCTTTTATAGTAGTTTATGATATATACTTTAAAAAACTCTAAGAGGTTCGCAGGTTTGCTCTCGCAAAACGATCGCAGTAGGCGTGCGAATCGGACGTGTATCACTCTTGCAAAGTTGATCGAAAATATAATGAACCAAATGTTTATTATTGTATTTCTGTGCTAAGTTGAAGTGAATTTTAGTTTATTTTCCATTTGAAGACGTGAGAGTCGAATTGCGATATCTGTGTCTTATTCATATAGACTGGCTCATGAAGTCTTCAAATCACATCCGATCTTTTCATTCTTGGTTCCATCTTATGCCATGGGCAAATCGCCTTTGGAAGAGAATGATGAGTCGTCGTCCTTCCAAAAAGTTGACTAAGTTATAACATTTCCTTTCCTTCATATCCTCGATCCTTCCCTGTGAACGATGTCGATGTGGTTGGCCGGCAACGGTGGCTGTCATGCTGTTGAGATGTTCAGTTTGAGTTGGAATGGTATCAATTCTGTGTTCTAAACGACTGTAGAGTTGCACTTTCATGTAAATAAATGTAACGGTATAATATTAATCAGAAACTTTTTTTATGAAAAAATCGTGAGAAATAAACGTTTAATAAACTAATTTCACAACAAATTTTTCTGTTTTGACGCCCGTTGTGATTCGTTACAGATCATTTCACCTTTATTTCTGGTGACTGTAGAATCGAAACCCGAAGCCCAATCTGCATCCATTAACAATCAATCGAATTTTGTAAACCTCCAGACAAATCATAAGCTAAATTTGTGAATCCAGAATCTCCGAAGAAAAATTGGAATAAAAAGTGTTCGTGAGCGATTTACCACCAGTTACCATAAATATAGCGACCCCTTGAAAATGACAAAAACTAACTATTCGAGCAACACTGTTTAAGTTGCTATGAACTAGTTACCAAAGAGCACCAGAATAAATAAACAAACAGTTTGAAATAGTTGTGGAATAATTCCACCGATTTGAATTTTTGTTTCTTTTTTTCCTGGAAGAAAAAAAATGGTTCCAATACAACAAAAAGGGGAGGTAATAAGAATAAATTGAAGTGGAAAACACTTTCGACTTCACGAAGACGCTAGTGTAATAAAAAATTTGGAGATATTCTTGAATTATTCACAAAATATATACATTTTTATTTTATGCTTTATTAATTTTTACTTTTTATTAATTGTCTTCATTCTGGTATTGTCAGAAAAAGACATACATTTTTTTCAAGATCATGTGTGACTTGTATAAGCACGTGTGTCACTTTTGATTCTTTTATTTAGGTTAGATTAGGCTTCACTTTCTTACCTTTTTTTCTAACCTGCTCGGCTTGGGTCGATTACCCGGGAGAAATGCGAACTTACTTCCCTTGCATTTAATTCAAAAAATATAAAAGAATATCGAAAAGGGAACAATATTTTAACACTGAAAAAAAACCTAATTTCTATGCACAATGAGAACGAACGGTTTATTTAAGTCTTTCATTTTATAAAGTTTTAGTACTGGGAATATAAGAAAAAAGGATAACGTGGCATCCGCTTACGGTTTTTGATGCGTTGTCTTCTAGCGACGATCTCCAGCGGCCGACTCTCCGATGCTTTGTCTGTCCACCAGGCGGAATTGTAGCCGCGGCAGGAAGAAACAATGGCTACCGTTTCACCACCGTTTAGCTGGCACATGCAAAACCTCACACAATATCTAGGCGGATTTCATCCGTCGGACTGGACACTTTTCCTGCGGTGAATATCGGGGGACCTTCATCGGACACTAGGTTCCACCCGGTGCAGGGTTATTCACAATCACTTATTTTTAGACCGAGGGTCAACACTTTCGTTACTGGAAGAATAATGCGTGCTTATTAATAACACCACTTTATATTGCTAGACTTTTGTTACCAGATAAGAGAGCGAATGATCATTCGCTGGTGTTTATATACCCGGCGGCGTCCTGACAGAGAAGTCGAACGGGCCGAATGACATTTCATTTTTGGTTGGTAGCGGGTAATGCCAGATGATAGGAATTTTATGGTGTCAGGGGGCTCGGGAAGTTTTTATAGCAAATTTTAAATTCAAATTTTAGAGAATATAACAGGGTGTTTGTTTTACATTAAATTATGTATAGAATTGCAATTCATTTGTGTTTATTGGTTTAGGGGAAATCTGACACCGTATATGGACAAGGATGTAAAATTGAATATTAAAGAATAATTTAAAGTAAATATTTAACAAAATAATTTAAAATTAATGCAAAGGTGATTATGGTGTTTATAATGAGGAATTTAATTTAAGAAAATGGTAGAAATAATAAATGAACAATAATAATAAAAATTATAAAAATAAACATTAATATAAAAAAATATATGATTATATGAATAATATATTTGTTAAATTCAGGAGATATTATTTATAAAGTATTTTATTACAAATATTAATCACATTGTGCATATTTTATCGAGTGTTACCGAACTTGGAGGTAACACATGTTAATATTTTTATTTGTATGTCCTTTTCCTACGAGTAAACTTTTTTCAAGAAAACATTATTTACAATTATTCTATGTTTCAAATTGGCATTATTTTGATTTTCAAATTCGTTGGAATATTTCCTATCCAAACACAGTAGTGCGCTGTAAGTGTACCCATAGGCAAATCTTTCAGTACCACCCGACAATACAACTTTCTAACTACGAATATGAGTTGATTAGAGCCTTCCTCCCTGTGACAGCGAGGAAATTGTTCCAGTTCTTAAAAAATAAAGATACAAATTAAATCAAAATTGAGCAAAAATGACTCAAAACTCTCTGAAAGAATAAATTTAATACCTGGTTTCGTTGTAAGTGAGAATTTCTTGTTTTTGTTTACATTCCATATATAGTTACCAAGGTCACTGGTAACTGTTTTTCACAATAAATAATTTACCAACTTGTGTTGCCAGTTCCAACATTTTTTTAAGCGATTTCGTTTTGACATTACCAGTTACTGAGGGGTAGTTAAATTTGCAATACAGTTTTGATAGTCGAGTGGCAGGTCGTGTCGGCGGTTGAACTATGCCCAAGGAAATTAGTGCATATGTTGTTAAATTTAACCAATTAAATGAGAGCCTCAGCCTTTTAAGTAAAACATCATGACATTTTCTATGCATTTTCGAAACACTAGTACATTGCTTCCGATGTCATTACTTTAAGTTCAAATAATCCAAGTACACGAAAAATTAAATTTAAAAATGCAATAATCATTTTAAAAAAACCCATCTTAATCCACCTAGTGGTGTGATAATGCCTTTCTCTTCTTTCATAACAGTCGCATGAAAATATGTTTCATACTCTTATTAAATAATTTTGGATATTAACTTTGAAACCAATTGATTCAGATTGATTCGAGTAGTTCACAAAAGCATGCTTCAGTGTTTATGTCACACAGTCAGCATCATTTTTCCAAACCAGTGCTTGACATTTGCGTTGCCTATTTGTAATCAGTTATGCTAATCTAAAAAAACCCTTCTTAGTCCACTTAGTGGAATTTTCATATATCTTGAAAAATCACCATAGCGGGGAGTACATGAAATTTTCGAAATCGAAAAAAAAATTTTTGATGCCAAAAGGCTTAGAATTGCATGAAACGTCGAGATTTAGTGTCATCTCGAAAAAAAATTTTTTTGAAAAAGTCGACTTTTTGGGACTTTTCTAAAATATGAAAATTTTTCTAAGTCACAGAAAGTTGATTTTTTCAAAAAAAAATTTTTTTGAGATGACACTAAATTTCGATGTTTTATGCAGTTTTAAGAGTTTTGGCATCAAAAAAAATGTTCGATTTTGGAAATTTCATGTACTCCCCCCTATGGTGCTTTTTCAAGATCGAAAATTGTCAAACCTTTACCACCGGGCAGCACCCCTTACGCATGTCCGATTTAGGTCAAATTTTGCATGAAGGCTTTTTTCGAGGTGCTTAAACTTTTGAGCACTAGAACTTAACGAAAATAGAGGTGATCCTAAAATTTTGGCACCCATATATATATATATATATATATATATATATATATATATATATATATATATATATATATATATATATATATATATATATATATATATATATATATATATATATATATATATATAAGAGCGGTAAAAATCAATGTGTTTTGTCGGTTACGTCACTTATACAATCATATATCTGGAACCAAAAGTCACAACCATTTGATCTTCGAACTTGATCAATGGTTCGACAGTAGCTTTCAAACGAGCCCAAGTTTGTTAAAATCGGTTCAGTTATCTCTGAGAAAATTGAGCGCGTTCAAATACAACGCTTTTTGTCGGTTACGTCACTTATACAATCATATCTCCGGAACCAAAAGTCACAGCCATTTGATCTTCGAACTTGATCAATGGCCCGATAGTACCTTTCAAACGAGCCCAAGTTTGTTCAAATCGGTTCAGCCATCTCTGAGAAAATTTTGCGCGTTCAAATTCAACGCCTTTTGTCGGTTACGTCACTTATACAATCATATCTCCGGAACCAAAAGTCACAGCCATTTGATCTTCGAACTTGATCAATGGCCCGACAGTAGCTTTCAAAAGAGCCCAAGTTTGTTCAAATCGGTTCAGCCATCTCTGAGAAAATTGAGCGCGTTCAAATATCTTCGAAAAGTGCACACACACACATACACACACACACACACACACACACACACACACACACACACACACACACACACACACACACACACACACACACACACACACACACACACACACACACACACACACACACACACACATACACACAGACATTTTCCGATCTCGACGAACTGAGTCGAATGGTATATAACACTATGGGTCTCAAAGGCTCCGTTCGAAAGTCGGTTTTTCCAGCAATTCTAATACCTTTCTATAGAGAAAGGCAAAAAGCCTTCTTAGTCCACTTAGTGAAATTTTCATATATCTTGAAAAATCACCATAGGGGGGAGTACATGAAATTTTCGAAATCGAAAAAAAATTTTTGATGCCAAAAGGCTTAGAATTGCATGAAACGTCGAGATTTAGTGTCATCTCGAAAAAAATTTTTTTTGAAAAAATCGACTTTTTGGGACTTAGAAAAAATATGAAAATATGAAGTCCCAGAAGTTGATTTTTTCAAAAAAAAAAATTTTTTGAGATGACACTAAATTTCGATGTTTTATGCAGTTTTAAGAGTTTTGGCATCAAAAAAAATGTTCGATTTTGGAAATTTCATGTACTCCCCCCTATGGTGCTTTTTCAAGATCGAAAATTGTCAAACCTTTACCACCGGGCAGCACCCCTTAAGCATGTCCGATTTAGGTCAAATTTTGCATGAAGGCTTTTTTCGAGGTGCTTAAACTTAACGAAAATAGAGGTTGTTCGGACGACAGTTGAAAACAATATTTTCGGAAATCTGCTATTCTGTATTTGCAGATCAAACTAAATAAAATTCACTTTATTATTCGAAATTTCTCATTCTTACTTCTACTACTTACAATTGTTTGTTTTCTCTGCTCGAATCTTTCCCTTCTCTTCCCGTTGTATTCGTTTTGGTATTGTTGAACTACAATTTGGTAAATTGTTTTTGTAACAATTGTGCGTTTTCATTTTAATCTATTTTCATTGTTTTCAACTTACTTGTCTCCTAACCACACTATCTTTGTGTTTTTATCTAGGAAACTCTCCAAATTAAACCCGTCTGGCAATTATCTGTATCTGTTAACAATTATTTGTTTATTTTACTGTGTGTTTATTTGTTCAGTGTACTTACAGATCTATTCTAATCTGAACTCAATCCAGACCTTTCTACCTTTAAATATATAAGTTGAATTTTCCACGCTATCAACATTCACTCTCTAGCAACTTTCACGTACATATTTGTTTACAGTTTTATGTTCTATCTATTGACGTTTGTATCTATTTTCCCTCTCTCTTTCACTATCACATCATTTGACAGCTACTTCATCTCACCGATGACGATGCAACATTATGTTGGCCAGTGGTGCCAGAACAGAGGTGATCCCAAAATTTTGGCACCCTTATATATAAGAGCGGTAAAAATCAACGTGTTTTGTCGGTTACGTCACTTATACAATTATATATCTGGAACCAAAAGTCACAACCATTTGATCTTCGAACTTGATCAATGGCCCGACAGTAGCTTTCAAACGAGCCCAAGTTTGTTAAAATCGGATCAGCCATCTCTGAGAAAATTGAGCGCGTTCAAATACAACGCTTTTTGTCGGTTACGTCACTTATACAATCATATCTCCGGAACTAAAAGTCACAGCCATTTGATCTTCGAACTTGATCAATGGTCCGATAGTAGCTTTCAAACGAGCCCAAGTTTGTTAAAATCGGTTCAGCCATCTCTGAGAAAATTGAGCGCGTTCAAATACAACGCTTTTTGTCGGTTACGTCACTTCTACAATCATATCTCCGGAACCAAAAGTCACAGCCATTTGATCTTCGAACTTGATCAATGATCCGATAGTAGCTTTCAAACGAGCCCAAGTTTGTTAAAATCGGTTCAGCCATCTCTGAGAAAATTGAGCGCGTTCAAATACAACGCTTTTTGTCGGTTACGTCACTTATACAATCATATCTCCGGAACCAAAAGTCACAGCCATTCGATCTTCGAACTTGATCAATGATCCGACAGTAGCTTTCAAACGAGCCCAAGTTTGTTCAAATCGGTTCAGCCATCTCTGAGAAAATTGAGCGCGTTCAAATATCTTCGAAAAGTGCACACACATACACACATACACACACACACACACACACACACACACAGACATTTTCCGATCTCGACGAACTGAGTCGAATGGTATATAACACTATGGGTCTCCGAGGCTCCGTTCGAAAGTCGGTTTTTCCAGCAATTCTAATACCTTTCTATAGAGAAAGGCAAAACGGTTTAGTAGATGTAAATGATTAAGCATTTATTTGAAAGGTTGATTCATGAAATTTATTTATGAACAATGTTTGGTTTCAACAGGACGGCGCTACGTGCGCTATGTGGCAAACAAAACAATCGATGCTCTGCGAATAATTTTTGAAAATCGAATATGCAACAAAAATGGTGATGTGAATTGCCTAAGAGAAGCTGCGATTTGAAGCCGTTGGATTATATTCTTTGGGGAGCGGTTGAAGATAAATGTTATGCCAACCACCCAGAAACGATTGAAGACATCAAGCACAAGAGCACGTCCCTCAAAAAATATCTTGCGGATCCCCAGGGTCCGCGGACCACTGGTAGGGAATTACTGCTGTAGTATCTCCAAATAACATTCTTGAAAATTCAGCTACCATTCAAGTAAATGTAGTTGCCGAGTATTCTAGTGTGAAGAAGAAATCAAAAATTCTCAAAAATACTTTGTAAGGTAGGCAATTCGCAGATGCGGTAGAAATAGTTCTGAATGAATTTGATCACGAATTTCAATTCGATAATCAGTAAATGGTAAATATAGATGGAAGGACAAACGTTTGCGTTTTTTTTAAGAGAGTGACTCTTACTATCAGGGTTCCATGAAAATAAGAGTTACTCGAAATCCGATGCCATAACCATAACTTCGAGGTAATCTTAATAATTGATCACTGCTACCAGTACGCTGTGTAATTAGCAACTCCGTTCCATAGCTTAGATTGGCCCATTGGTGGAGAAGTAAAACTTGACGAGAAAGCATAATAAATTCACCGTGGACAGACAGTTCAGGTCGGTTAATATCGGCGACGAACACAACAGTAAAAGCGCAAAAGAAGCAAATGATGCGCCACGTGGTCTTGAAGGTAAAAGTGAAATCTCGTGCAATTAGTGCTTACGCTTGGAATTAATTGAATTGACAGGGGCTGTTTGTTCATATTTTTTTTGCATTGGTTCGCTAACAAGTGTTATTATATGGTGCGATTATGCGAAACTATTGATTGCTTCTTTCATAATTCGATTCAATGTCTCCTTGGCTAATGACGAACTGGTTATTGATTTGTTATTGAATTTTCTAGTAATGAGCTATACTGTTTAAAAAAATAAAAGCGAGATCCATTCTAATACTTAGCTGGTCAGAAATCGTTATCTGGTAGTTGTTTTGTTTTTCGGATCGCAACCCGGTAAAACTATTGCTTTCCCCTCGCACCCGAATCGCTTGCGTCATTATACACCGCTGGAAAAGGTAAAGAAACGTGACCCCTTTTCTTCATCTCTATTGTCAACCCTTTTCTTGTGATATAAGTGCCGGCTCCTTTCTCCCGTGATCCCTTTAGGCACCTTTTCATGCTTAGGGCAAACAGAAGAAAAAAACACTATTCAAATAATTTTAATGATTTTAATTTCCCTCCGGGTAATAATGGTCAGCTGGTCATCACGGAAAGAAGTGACAAAATAAATCCGGGAAGGACCTTGACCACTGGCCGTCCAATTTGTGAAAGGTCGCTCGTCGTTAGATCGTGAGAAAATGTTTTTTTTTTTGTAAATCTAGTCGCTATTCTTGACCAGTCAACGGTTGTTTCTTATTTAGGATAGTCCGTTAGAAAAGTACCTTTATATCATCCTATCTTCGGACGCTTGAATAGCCCTAATTTACATATTTTAGTTATATCCTAAAACTGGACACCGTCCGCACCGGTGTGCAGTGGTTTTGAATGGAAACCGTTATGGGCACTGGTTTGTGTGAGAAATTCCCGAAAGTGTGATAAACACGGTGTCTGGCGATTCATTCCGAAACAGGCAAATTTGCATAACAACGATCGGATGACAAGAATTAGGTTGAATTTGAAATCAGACCGGTGATAAACGTTGAATTGGGTTTATGGAGAATTCGTAGACTTATTGTGGTTGGTTTTGAAATTGGGTTTATATGTTAGAATTTGAAAATTCCAACATGCGAACTGTAGCATTCCATGGGTGTTGCTTTTACATCATTTCCATACGTAGTAGTTTTTGATGTACAAATCGGCTTCCGCCGTTTGACAAAAGAAGCCCCCTTCTAAAGATGTGTTTTAATTGTCTCATAAAAAACATCTTGTTGACGACAGTCATCTGGTTCGAAGAAATCCGCTGCTGAAGCGCATCGATTTGTTGTAGGAACATATATTAAGTGAGACAGTATTATTACCAAAAGTTTTCTAGCACTAGAAATTTGTTTAGAAAGTGTTTTGAGAGGAGTAAAGTAATGAGAAACTGAACTTATACAAAAAATAACTGAATGTCTAATGAGTAAATGAATCATTGTTTAAACTTATGCTTTCAATATTCAATTAAGAGTGGTGGAAACTCATTTGCATTTGACCCGTAATCAAACTAATAGATTTTTTTTTTAAGACTTGCACAGAAGACAGTGGATCAATAGCGGAACGTAACTCAATAATTCGATATGAAACCAAGAAAATGAAATCCAAAACAGTTTTAACTCTTTTACGTTTCGCATTCAGCTCATCAGTACATTAGCAGATTATGTTGATCTGTTAATGCCACCTCGCGGATCAACATTATCCGCCGTGCAGACATAAAGTATTTACTATTTGCAAATCACTTACTTGCACCGAAGTGCAATGTCCCAAGTAGCATGTTAAGTTGCTGTCCTGTATATTTCTACTGATTGTGCAATTTATCAAGTTAGTTTATATCACTATTCTAGTAAATGTTGTGTTATGGAAAAAGCGCAATTTTTCTGTGTTGTGCAACATATTTTCAAGTTCATCCGTTATTACGAACATTTATTCACAACGATTGTGCAACTGATCAAAAACTCATGCGTCGATCCCATCAAAAAGGCAGTAATAAAATCAGCGAAAAAACAATTGTTAAACTCGTGCAATCTACTACGTACGTACGTAATGTAAACAAGAAATGGAATAACGTTTACAAAAACATAACAAACATAATTTCTAATAAATAAGTTTCATATTTGATTTTCAATACAACTGCAGAATCAACACAAACATGGATCTTGTAAAAAAATCTGCACATGAAAAATGATAATGCTACATATTGTAGAATAGATCTTTTGTGTTTTTGTAAATGAAAAATCGACAACGAACTGAATTTTTATGGTGAAACATGTATTCGTACGTCCGAAATTTTCAAGCGCCTTTAAATTAAAGTGTTTTTATGATTGTACACAAATTTCTGTGAAAATAACAGTCTATTATTTTTAATGAGCATCAGCGGAATGGTGTTTAAAATACGTGTATTCGAACATTCTTTAAAATTCTCATACGATTTTGATCAAACTAATGTATAATTAAACCTGAAAAATCTCGAAATGATTTTTTCTTGAATATTTTCCAATATGGCATAGATTGTAACAGTGAGTTGAATTGAAAATGGTTCACCCAACGTAATGACATATATTATCTAAATAACAGGAAACATTAACATTCTAATATTTCGGAAAGAAATACTCTACGTTTTGTTTTTTTATCAGTTTTAATCTTCTAGTTGAATTAAACAATAATACAGTATAGTCATTTATCTTAGAGGGCCCGACTTTTGTGATACGCACTGTAGGTATTATTTTGGCAAGTCCGTGTACTGGATTTGCGAAAACAAGTTGCACAAGCGGTAATATATAACTATTAGAGTAACTATGATGAAATAAACTTTTCATTCAATATCTTTGAAAAGTGATGTCAGGTGTGCAGAAATGCATTTTTTACAGCAAGGTTATCAATTCGGCTTAGCATTTTTCGCCTTCCGGAGAGCATCAATCATTTCACTAATTTTTCTTCCACAAAAGATTTATAGCAATTTCGACGTATATTGTGCCCAGTACAATTATGACAGGCATTTGGAAAGTTTTTGATAAGTTGCACAATTGTTATAGTTACTCCCATTTTACATGACGATGTGAAAATTTTTGTAGAGCTTCAGTGAAACATTAAAAAGTTGGTGATTTACTGCACAATTGTTTTAGATGTACTTAAAGTTGTTCTACAGTGATTTTTTCGGTAGTATTGTGAAACTTGACGGTGATTAGTTGCACAACCAATTTTAATATATATTTGTAAACATATCTAACATAAATAACATTTCTAAATCAATAGTAAAACATCTTGAAAGTTCAATAAGTTACATTTGCTACTTGGGGTATTTCCTGACGTGCCGAACGAACAAAACAAATTGACGGCATACTGGCCGCCAACAGATTTATGTCATTCTGGGGTTTTGGTACCTCATGTGTACCGGTTTGTGCACATGATTAATTTAATTTATTTTACCTTTCACATTTAGCTCATCAGTGCAGTCCAACGTAATCCACTGATGAGCTGAATGCAAAACGTAAAAAATTTAAACTAACTCCTGAATGACCAAAATAGTTGTTGTTCAAACAATCAGTTGAGGATAGGATAATCTAATCGAAAATATCACTCGTTTCGTACCAATGACAGGTTATATAATTATTTTCAACCGGGTGTCGTATACCATTCGAAACAGCTCGATAGCCAGATGTGTTTGTGACATGTAACAAAACTATGCACTCAAATATCCCCGAGATGACTGAACCAATTTTGGCAAACTTAGATTCGAATAAAAGGTCCGATATGATTATTAAATTTTCTTCCGGATCTGACTTCCGGTTCTGGAACTACAAGCTGATATGTGCAAAAATAAGGAATAAATGTGCATTCCCCAACAATTTGCTCAACCAATTTCGACAAACTTCTGTTGAAAATAAATATCTTAAAATCTTATATGAAAACGTTGAATTTCATCTGGATTCGATTTCCTGTTGTGGAACTACAGGGTGACAAGAAAAAAACTTATGAATAATCTGAATCAAAAAAACATGTTTGGTGTACTTTTTATTGGGTGGTGTCACCGCACTGTCTTTCGGCGCGCGATTAAAATTTTGATTAAAAGAAAGACAACACTTTTAATTAGATTTTATTCGACCATAAGATGGAATGCAAAACTCTTGCAACATACATGTTTCTGTGTAAAAATATCTCACCTTTATGATAAAATACTTTGAAAATTGAAAAACATAAATAAAATGCTTAAATCCCACTATTTTAAAAAAATCCCTTTTTTCTACTTTTTCACCAATTTTGTTTTAAATTTAACATTTTTATTCGATTTTTTGTTCTTTTTTACATATAAATCAATCTTGAAAAATATGAGACTTTTTTTGTAACAAGAGCAGTTGCAAAAGCAAAAAAAGCACAGAAGCCACTTCAGTAGCATTTAAAATTTGAATTTGAAGAGAATTTCTCTTTCACAGTCTTCACAATGCCTACTTTGGTAATTCAATTTCTCTTCTATACATAAAGCTCTAGTTTACTGCGACCTTGACTGTGCCCAAAATGTATTACACTATGTTATCGTTATATAAAACTTCAACCTGGAAGACTTTCATGATAATAAGCGGTATGTAATGGAGTTCTTATTTCAAAGAAGAAAAAAAAGGTTGGTCTGTTTTAATACTCCGATGACGTTAAATAACCGGAACATCGGACCTTGCTTGTTAGATTCAAAATAAAATTGGTGGAAAAGTAGAAAAAGTGGAATGTTTTGAAAAATAGTGGGATTCAAGGTGAGACACCCAATAAAAATGTACACCAAACACCTTTTTTTGATTAAGATTATCATATTCTAATTTCATCGAATTCGAAGATGCACGGAAACAAATATGTGTCATGACCCATATGCAAATATTTGAAGAGAAGCAAATTTGTTGAGAATAATGAATGGTTGAGAATAATTGAATGGTTTTGTTAGTTGATAGCCAAAAAAAATCACTTCGGCTAAACCTCCAAAATTAAGCTTACTACAATTTCTCGAAGATGGCAGCACCAACTTTCACAATCTTACTTGGAGATAAAATTTAGCTGAAAACTTTTTTACCACCACTGTATAGTCTTGACATAGCACCCAAGGACAACATCTTTTCCCAACATTTGGAACATAAAAGGTAGGTAGACAAAACTTTGAGAATGACGAAGAACTTAAGAACGCCGTTGAAAACTGGTTCAACTCACAGGCAGAGAGAGCTTCTATGCAGAAGAATAAAAAAATAGCTGTTTTAATCCACCTAGTGGTGTATTGATGCCTTTCTCATATTACTAATATTTTCAGAAATATCACCAGAAAATAAAATAACTTTCTTTGGGTATAAACTAACATAATCTTTTCAAATTGTAAACAGTTATGTCAAGTTGATAAGAAATTCTTCTTTATTTTACATCGTCGCACTAAATGATTAAACACAATTTACCCTATAGTTCTGGAACCGGAAATCGGACCCGGATGAAATTAAACAGCAACCTATAAGACTGTAGGAGCTTTAATTTGAGCCTGATTGTGGAAATCGATCAAATCATCTCTGTGAAAATTGAGTGAGTCTCGTTTTAAAATTTTTGACTACTACTTCTGGTACCTCTGAAACCAGGATCTTGGAACCAGTATAGCCAAAGTCGGTTCGTTTAGTAAGTAACTAACATAGCCTACAAATTGAATCAGTTTTGAGCCAAATCTAGAAGAATTTTACCCTTCGTCGCTCTAAATGACGGTGTGAAATTCAATAGCAACCTACAGGACTATGAGATTTTTTTATGAGTGACATTATTTGACACACACCCACTTAAATTGCTCAGCTCGATGAGCTGTGTCGAATTATATAGAACACTTAGCCCTTCGGGTCAACTTTTCGAATGATTGTATAAACTTTCTTTATGAGAAAGGCAATAAGTGCAGTTTTATTGAAAAGCATCTTTATCATGATCTTGTAATGACATTAACAAGTAAGTACAATTGGAATAAAAGGATCAGAAATTTACATATTTTTCACCTGAAAAATATAAATTTTAATGTGGCAACCCTGCACGCTATACGAAATTGAACAAAGCACGCTGTGAATGGTGCAAAGCAACACGTACCGTCGCGTACCAGTTTTGCATCGTATTTTTTTTTGATTTAGAGGTTTTAACATTGTTGTCATTCACCTCTTAGGGCCAGAAAACTTTTCTGACCTTATGCGCGGGGTTGGGAATCGAACCCAGGTGGGCAGCGTGAAAGGCATCGACTTACCCATCACGCTATACCCGTTCCCCTGAATCATCATTTTGAATTTGAATGTTTTGACACTCATCGCCCTATAATTTCGGAACCGGAAGTCGGATCAGGATGAAATTGCACAGTATATTTAGAGACAATGAGAGCTTTAATTTGAATCATAAATCGTGAAAAACGGCTTAACCGTTGTTGAGAAATCAACGGGAGTTCCATTTTTGGAGATTTTCTTTACTATTACAGGTGCTTTCGGAAGCAGAAACCAGGGACTTGTAGTTCCAAAGTAGTTTTATATAATCACTAACTAATAAGATCCGTCAACTAGATCAATTTAGCAGTAAGTTTCATAATAATGTGCACCTCATTTCGCCATCGCTTATGAAAAAATACTCATAAAAATGACAATTTTCACCAACCGCACTGTTATACCGGAACCGGAAGTCGGATCCAGATCAACTTTTCGTGTACTTTTTAAAGAATTTCAAGACATTTTATTTGCTTCTTGGTTTGTGAAAATTTGTCAAGAAATTTCCGAGAAAAGTTATTGCATATTTTTTCATAAATTTTCACATATTTCCTTGTACTTCCGGAGCCGGAAGTGGGATCCAAATAAAACTCAGGAAAATTGTATAAGGCTATAAGACCTTGCATTTAAATCTAAGTTTGTGAAAATCGGTTCAGCCATCTTTGAGAAACGAGTGTGACTATTTTATTTTTTTCGGATCCATATGAAACTCAGGAACTTTGTATGGGACCTCAAGACCTTTCATTTGATTTTTTTTAGACTGAGCTTTGAGAAACGATTTGATACTAGAACCGGAATTCGGTGTAGCCAAAGTCAGTTAAATCCCCCTCAGGAGCTGTATAGTTTACATTTGATTCAAACTGGTTGAAAATCAGTGTAGACATCTTTGAGAAATCGTAGTGCGAATACCGCTAAAACTGAAATAAGTTTATTTGGTTATCGACTATCCAAATCTGCTAACCTGAAACCTGAATAATTTATATGAAATAGACATTTTTATACTAATCACCCTGTATCCCCTAAACCGGAAGCTGGATCTGACTAAAAAGCGAAATGTTTTATAGGAACTTAAGACCATTTTAATTTTTTATGGTTCCTAGATTTCATTTGAATCTTAGATCGGTATAGCCTTCTACAAGAAAAATGAGTAACACTATTTTAATTTCGTTTCACATATCATTTTGTAGTTCCGGAACCAGAGTTCGGATCCAAACGAAATTCAGGAACCTTGTTTGGGAGCATACGACTTTTCATATGAATATGAGTTGTAGAAAACGGTTGAGTAATCTCCGAAAAAATTAAGTGAAATTATTTGTCACATACGCATTTGCTGATCTCGACGAACTGATTCGAATGGTATATGGGTGTTATGTTCTTGCAGTATTTATTGCTGTAAGCAGTGTTGCGAAAATATCAAATAATCAAATCTCACCGCTGCAGAAAATCATGCGCGATTTTCGACAGCGATTATCACTATCTACAATATCAATGATAATTGTGATCACTCGAAGTGAGTATGGAAAATATCACACCCCGTCCAATATCACCATAGTGATGTTTCGTAAACTCACACATGATTATAAATTATCATCATTGAAAATCATTCTCACAATTATCAGCCATGCAAAGATTTTCACTATCACATGGTGATATTCAATGAGGTGAGTGAAGTTTTGAAAATCAATTTCAACCAAATCTTATCATGCAGTATGATTATTTTTGGAATGGGTGGTGTCGAATCTCGATGTCTGAAGTAATTTGAAATTGTTGATAGTGAAATTCGGTTCGTAAAAATTCATCTAAACCCATGGCAATATGGATATTTTTGAAACGGGTATGATGAGTAGATGTAAAATATCGATGTCTGGAGTCATTTTGAAATCCAAGATGGCGGCTCTCGGATCATGAAAATTCATCTGAAACCATGCAATATGGGTATTTTTGGAACGGGTACGATGAGTAGATGTTGAATATTGGTGTCTGAAGTGATTTTGAAATCCAAGATGGCGGCTTTCGGTTCATGAAAATTCATCTGAAACCATACAATATGGGTATTTTTGGAACGGGTACGATGAGTAGATGTTGAATATTGGTGTCTGAAGTGATTTTGAAATCCAAGATGGCGGCTTTCGGTTCATGAAAATTCATCTGAAACCATACAATATGGGTATTTTTGGAACGGGTACGATGAGTAGATGTTGAATATTGGTGTCTGAAGTGATTTTGAAATCCAAGATGGCGGCTTTCGGTTCATGAAAATTCATCTGAAACCATGCAATATGGGTATTTTTGGAACGGGTACGATGAGTAGATGTTGAATATGGGTGTCTGGAGTCTTTTGAAATCCAACATGGTGGCTCTCGGTTCATGAAAATTCAACTAAACCCATGCAATATGGGTATTTTTGGAACGGGTATGATGAGTAGATGTTGAATATGGGTGTCTGGAGTCATTTTGAAATCCAACATGGTGGCTCTCGGTTCATGAAAATTCAACTAAACCCATGCAATATGGGTATTTTTGGAACGGGTATGATGAGTAGATGTTGAATATTGATGTCTGGAGTCATTTTGAAATCCAAGATGGCGGCTTTCGGTTCATGAAAATTCATCTGAAACCATACAATATGGGTATTTTTGGAACGGGTACGATGAGTAGATGTTGAATATTGGTGTCTGAAGTGATTTTGAAATCCAAGATGGCGGCTTTCGGTTCATGAAAATTCATCTGAAACCATGCAATATGGGTATTTTTGGAACGGGTACGATGAGTAGATGTTGAATATTGGTGTCTGAAGTGATTTTGAAATCCAAGATGGCGGCTTTCGGTTCATGAAAATTCATCTGAAACCATGCAATATGGGTATTTTTGGAACGGGTACGATGAGTAGATGTTGAATATGGGTGTCTGGAGTCTTTTGAAATCCAACATGGTGGCTCTCGGTTCATGAAAATTCAACTAAACCCATGCAATATGGGTATTTTTGGAACGGGTATGATGAGTAGATGTTGAATATGGGTGTCTGGAGTCATTTTGAAATCCAACATGGTGGCTCTCGGTTCATGAAAATTCAACTAAACCCATGCAATATGGGTATTTTTGGAACGGGTATGATGAGTAGATGTTGAATATTGATGTCTGGAGTCATTTTGAAATCCAAGATGGCGGCTTTCGGTTCATGAAAATTCATCTAAACCCATGCAATATGGGTATTTTTGGAACGGGTATGATGAGTAGATGTTGAATATTGGTGTCTGAAGTGATTTTGAAATCCAAGATGGCGGCTTTCGGTTCATGAAAATTCATCTGAAACCATGCAATATGGGTATTTTTGGAACGGGTACGATGAGTAGATGTTGAATATTGGTGTCTGAAGTGATTTTGAAATCCAAGATGGCGGCTTTCGGTTCATGAAAATTCATCTGAAACCATGCAATATGGGTATTTTTGGAACGGGTACGATGAGTAGATGTTGAATATGGGTGTCTGGAGTCTTTTGAAATCCAACATGGTGGCTCTCGGTTCATGAAAATTCAACTAAACCCATGCAATATGGGTATTTTTGGAACGGGTATGATGAGTAGATGTTGAATATTGGTGTCTGAAGTGATTTTGAAATCCAAGATGGCGGCTTTCGGTTCATGAAAATTCATCTGAAACCATGCAATATGGGTATTTTTGGAACGGGTACGATGAGTAGATGTTGAATATTGGTGTCTGAAGTGATTTTGAAATCCAAGATGGCGGCTTTCGGTTCATGAAAATTCATCTGAAACCATGCAATATGGGTATTTTTGGAACGGGTACGATGAGTAGATGTTGAATATGGGTGTCTGGAGTCTTTTGAAATCCAACATGGTGGCTCTCGGTTCATGAAAATTCAACTAAACCCATGCAATATGGGTATTTTTGGAACGGGTATGATGAGTAGATGTTGAATATGGGTGTCTGGAGTCATTTTGAAATCCAACATGGTGGCTCTCGGTTCATGAAAATTCAACTAAACCCATGCAATATGGGTATTTTTGGAACGGGTATGATGAGTAGATGTTGAATATTGATGTCTGGAGTCATTTTGAAATCCAAGATGGCGGCTTTCGGTTCATGAAAATTCATCTAAACCCATGCAATATGGGTATTTTTGGAACGGGTATGATGAGTAGATGTTGAATATTGGTGTCTGAAGTGATTTTGAAATCCAAGATGGCGGCTTTCGGTTCATGAAAATTCATCTGAAACCATGCAATATGGGTATTTTTGGAACGGGTACGATGAGTAGATGTTGAATATTGGTGTCTGAAGTGATTTTGAAATCCAAGATGGCGGCTTTCGGTTCATGAAAATTCATCTGAAACCATGCAATATGGGTATTTTTGGAACGGGTACGATGAGTAGATGTTGAATATGGGTGTCTGGAGTCTTTTGAAATCCAACATGGTGGCTCTCGGTTCATGAAAATTCAACTAAACCCATGCAATATGGGTATTTTTGGAACGGGTACGATGAGTAGATGTTGAATATTGGTGTCTGAAGTGATTTTGAAATCCAAGATGGCGGCTTTCGGTTCATGAAAATTCATCTGAAACCATGCAATATGGGTATTTTTGGAACGGGTACGATGAGTAGATGTTGAATATGGGTGTCTGGAGTCATTTTGAAATCCAACATGGTGGCTCTCGGTTCATGAAAATTCAACTAAACCCATGCAATATGGGTATTTTTGGAACGGGTATGATGAGTAGATGTTGAATATTGATGTCTGGAGTCATTTTGAAATCCAAGATCAGCAATAAAAATATACTACGAAAGTAAGAAAATTGTTTGAAGTGATAGATTAAACATAGCAAATTTTCGAAAATATGTATAATTGGATTGTGTTAGTTTTCAATCGCCAATCATTTGGTTGACAGCAACCAATTTGATGTCAACAATTCGACTACCAGAATGCTCAACAAACGAGTTCCTTACTTTTCCCAAGCTTTAGAACAGTAGTATTGGTTCAAGTGCAATATTTGCAGAACTGTCGATGATAAATTTTTGATAGTGATTCTTAAATAAATGTCTGCTTTCGCACAATGAATTCAAATCTACAATACCGTCTCGAAGTGTTGCACTAATTTTTCAAAGAAAATTGTCCGTTTTTATTCGAAATTTGAAAAAAATTACCTCTATAAACAAACGGTAAGTAATGTCGGAAACATTACTGCAAAATCGACGTTAATGCGCAATAGCCTGCACAGTTGTCTTCTAGTAGACCTACAAGCTTATGAAATTAGAATTTAGAGATGCAGATTATAGCGACAAAATTACAAGGTTGTGTAGCAGATACTACCAATCACGGTGACGTTTAATATTTTCAATTCACACTTAATGCCATTTAATATATAGTAAATGGTTAATTGATGAGTGTTACTTGCCGCTAGATGACACTCAACTCCCGAAAAAGTTAAAACTCCGTGGTTTTCACTTCAGTTTTGGTGGGTAAAACACGGTGATAGATTGCATTCACGAGAATAAAATACCAACACCAAAAAAGAACTTCCATGCACTGTCCACCTTTCTGGCATCAGTTGTAGTTTCTTTCCTCTTTCAAATTCATCATTTCTCCGTTTTTAACAACAAAAATATTGAATGCAACACTGGAACCTGCAGAAAAATCCGACCGAAACACAGCGAAACAACGCAGAGCAACAAAGAAATACAATCGCACGCGACGAGCGTTCTACACAAACTAAGTTCAAATTTTTCGAAAAATTTTCATAAACTAGAAGTTCACATTTTGGATATCAAAATGACTCCAGACATCGATAATCGACACCTACTCATCATACCCGTTCCAAAAATACCCATATTGCATGGTTTCAGATGAATTTTCATGAACCAAGAGCCGCCATCTTCTATTTCAAAATGACTTCAGACACCAATATTCAACATCTACTCATCATATCCGTTCCAAAAATACCCATATTGCATGGGTTTAGTTGAATTTTCATGAACCGAGAACCACCATGTTGGATTTCAAAATCACTTCAGACACCAATATTCAACATCTACTCATCATACCCGTTCCAAAAATACCCATATTGCATGGTTTCAGATGAATTTTCATGAACCAAGAGCCGCCATCTTCTATTTCAAAATGACTTCAGACACCAATATTCAACATCTACTCATCATATCCGTTCCAAAAATACCCATATTGCATGGGTTTAGTTGAATTTTCATGAACCGAGAACCACCATGTTGGATTTCAAAATCACTTCAGACACCAATATTCAACATCTACTCATCATACCCGTTCCAAAAATACCCATATTGCATGGTTTCAGATGAATTTTCATGAACCAAGAGCCGCCATCTTCTATTTCAAAATGACTTCAGACACCAATATTCAACATCTACTCATCATATCCGTTCCAAAAATACCCATATTGCATGGGTTTAGTTGAATTTTCATGAACCGAGAACCACCATGTTGGATTTCAAAATGACTCCAGACATCAATATTCAACACCTACTCATCATACCCGTTCCAAAAATACCCATATTGCATGGGTTTAGTTGAATTTTCATGAACCGAGAGCCGCCATGTTGGATTTCAAAATGACTCCAGACATCAATATTCAACACCTACTCATCATACCCGTTCCAAAAATACCCATATTGCATGGGTTTAGATGAATTTTCATGAACCGAAAGCCGCCATCTTGGATTTCAAAATGACTCCAGACATCAATATTCAACATCTACTCATCATACCCGTTCCAAAAATACCCATATTGCATGGGTTTAGTTGAATTTTCATGAACCGAGAGCCGCCATGTTGGATTTCAAAATGACTCCAGACATCAATATTCAACATCTACTCATCATACCCGTTCCAAAAATACCCATATTGCATGGGTTTAGATGAATTTTCATGAACCGAAAGCCGCCATCTTGGATTTCAAAATGACTCCAGACATCAATATTCAACATCTACTCATCATACCCGTTCCAAAAATACCCATATTGCATGGGTTTAGTTGAATTTTCATGAACCGAGAGCCGCCATGTTGGATTTCAAAATGACTCCAGACATCAATATTCAACACCTACTCATCATACCCGTTCCAAAAATACCCATATTGCATGGGTTTAGATGAATTTTCATGAACCGAAAGCCGCCATCTTGGATTTCAAAATGACTCCAGACATCAATATTCAACATCTACTCATCATACCCGTTCCAAAAATACCCATATTGCATGGGTTTAGTTGAATTTTCATGAACCGAGAGCCGCCATGTTGGATTTCAAAATGACTCCAGACATCAATATTCAACATCTACTCATCATACCCGTTCCAAAAATACCCATATTGCATGGGTTTAGATGAATTTTCATGAACCGAAAGCCGCCATCTTGGATTTCAAAATGACTCCAGACATCAATATTCAACATCTACTCATCATACCCGTTCCAAAAATACCCATATTGCATGGGTTTAGTTGAATTTTCATGAACCGAGAGCCGCCATGTTGGATTTCAAAATGACTCCAGACATCAATATTCAACACCTACTCATCATACCCGTTCTAAAAACACCCATATTGCATGGGTTTCGTTGAATTTTCATGAACCGAGAGCCGCCATCTTATATTTCAAAATGACTCCAGACACCAATATTCAACACCTACTCATCATACCCGTTCCAAAAATACCCATATTGCATGGGTTTAGTTGAATTTTCATGAACCGAGAGCCGCCATGTTGGATTTCAAAATAACTCCAGACATCGATAATCAACATCTACTCATCATACCCATTCCAAAAATACCAATATTGCATGGGTTTTGATAAAATTTTACGAACCGAAATTCACTATCATCAATTTCAAATAACTTCAGACAATGATTTTCGACACCACCCGTTCCAAAAATAATCATACTGCATGTTAAGATTTGGTTGAAATTGATTTTCAATACCACACTCACCTCACGGAATATCACCATGTGGTAGTGAAAATCGCGCATGGGTGATAATCGTGATAATGCTTTTGAATGATAATCATGTGTGAGTTTACGAAACATCGCTAAAGTGAGATTGAACGGGTGATGATTTCCCCCATACTCAGCGGTGATATTTGATGTTTTGAAAATTTCGCACACCGATATTAAGTGATAATCGTTTTCTAATATCATTCTCAGAATATCAAATGATTTTCTTCATGATGTTCGGCGATGATTTTGTAAGTGATAATCACCAACAATTATTATCGGCGATAATAACTGATTTTTGATATTTTGAGAATGATAATGCCAACACTGGCTGTAAGTAGTTAAAATCAATATAGTTATGGAATTGCTTTCAACTCGAAAGTCTGCCATCATCTGGTTTACATGTCATATTCGAACGATTATGTTGCCAAAAACGAACCGTGCTAAAATCGGTTCGAGGCAAAATGTCATGAAAAAGAATGCTGTACACAGTCTTTTTGGTACTTAGAAACAATTGTATGTTTTTCACGTTGCTCCCAAGCATTACTTGGTCATACAATGCACAAAACTCCTACTACTGGAATAGGGGGAAAAGTCGCTTACACAAAAATGTCTATATCTCCGTTGAAAGTGAACGGATTTTAACAATCTATGGCTCTTTGGATAGCTATTACCGTGTAAAATCTAAGTCTGGAAACATATTCTGTTTTCAAGGCCAAGTGTGACAGATGTCAAAAAACTGAAAACTTTGACATAAAACTTCGTATAACTCAAAAAGTAAAAATCCAATCTCAAAACCATTCACTAGCGTTGAGAGTGACGGGGAGACCTTTAATTTGCGACTAGTTTGATCAAAATCGGTCCTGCCATCTCTGAGATCTCGACCTCTTTGTTGACAACACACATACACACACGGACATTTGCTGAGTTCGTCGAGCTGAATGGATTGGTATATGACATTCGACCTCGTAAAATTTTTCTAACGTTTAAGCGAATTCTATACCTATTTTTTATAGATATATAAAAAAATGAAAAAAAAAAACGAAAAAATCGAGCCGAATACTTTCGAATAAATTCGGTTCGCAAGAACAAGGTAAATATTTACAATCACCAACTCGAGCCAAAAATGTACAACTGGGCCTGTGCTGCACAACTGGACGAACGCGGCGACAGTGTTTTGTTTTCATTTTTTACAATTATTTGATACGGAACATTCTGTCGAAAATGTTGGTCAAGCAACTGCGTAAAACATGATGATGACCATGAAAATAACAGCCTGCAAAGTTTTCGCTAGTGTCTCAAATAAGAATAAATGTTGGATTTTTCTGCAAGTAAAATATCTAAGTAATCAAAAATGTATAGTTAAATAAGTAGGACCTCGATATAACTTACTTTCCTAGTTCAATTCAATTCGACTGTTTTAAAGAACGTATCGAGTTAGATTAAAAAACACATACCCACATTTATACTTGGGTCAGAATTCGTAAAATCGCCCAAAAAATTAATATCTTTATTTTTTGTTCAAGTGTTGATAATTTGGTTCCATTTGATCATAACAATGTAAAAAGAAACTTTTTTCTGAAAACACCATGCCGAGAGTCATACTTTTCCTCATACGTTTTGAATTAATTACTGGCCCACAAATTTTTCAACGGACACAAATTCTACGATATTCTATATATTTTTCTCGATTTAAAAAAAATCCAGAACATTGAAAACAAAGTTTATTATATTATCTATGATCTGTGAAAGTTTCATTCAAATATGTGATTTGTTGCAGAATGGCATGACTTTATTTGACGAAAAGTTTCATTTGACTATAACTCTCAGGAAAAATTTTTTTTGTTCAAATTTTTTTTCAGAAAGTCATTTCAATGATGAAATAGAACCAAATTATCAACACTTGAACAAAAAATAATCATAATTTCTTTCGGGCGAATTTACGAATTCTGACCCACCTGGTTTCCCATCAACTGAATTATTTATTGACACCATCTTCAGAATGCAGTTTTGCTTTTCATTTATTCGAACGATCAACGAACTCAATATAACGAAAGATATAAATCAAATTCCTTTTCTCAAGTGTTTCCACAAGTTTATTTGGCACCGACTTAAAAATAACTGGTGTTTCACAGCCGAAAGCACTCTAACATTATTTTCAAAGGATTTGAAATGATACAGAATTTTAATTCACGCTTTTAAATTTTAAATTCATTATTATAATCACAAATCTGTTAAAATAGATTGAGACTAGGTCGCAAATGACAGCAACATGAATTGAGATTCCTCAATTTATTCATATTTATGACATTTGCAACCGCTTCTCGATTTATTTCAAACATTTTAGACTCTGACCTTCGGTCATCATATCACACTAACAAAACGTTGTAGATCCCAACTGAAATACGGTGGCAAAGTCGATTTCACACAAATAAATATCTCGATTAACGAATCGATTCTTAGCTTGTTAGCACATTTTATCCGTAACTGAAAAAAACGCCCATCCACAATGCCCCGATTCCGGCGTTCCAAAACCCGGGGGCCACGTGTGCTTCGGCTACGGTATGAAATATATCTTAGCATTCGAGTACTGACAGAACGAAACTGATTATGATCAGTATTCTTACAATTTACTTGTCGAAAAAAAAAACAGCGAAATAAAAGTAAAACCGTTCCCGTTTCGGTGATTGATATATGCACGTTGGCCGAAAGGTATTTCGTGTATTTGCAGACCGTACTTACAGCAAGTGCGTTTTTTTCTCTCTCTGTCTCTCTCCCCGCGCAAAACAGGTGCTGGACGTAGGTGAGCTCGTTTTATTCGCTAACAGGTTGTTTTACTGCAGTAGGGAATAATTGATTTATACCTTGTCTGCTCTTTTTTTACTCTATCCGGAGGTGGTCAGCTGGACATTAAATATAACTAAGCGGAGAATTTCTCTTGAAAGTAAAAACAATTTTTATTGTTAGATTTAGATCTGGTATAATTTCATAATTTGATAGTAATAAATCAAAAAATTCGTTTTTTGCTACTCTTATACGTACTTTGGTTTAGTTCACGACTTCTCGCGTCATAGTTTTACGTCTGTTACCATTTACTTGATCTAAAATTAGTTTAAAAGTCTTCAAATAAGGAACGATTCTTTTGTATATTGGTTTTTGTTTTTTCATACTTTTTACAAACTCTACCGCATTCGATACATTACTTTAGTTCGATTTGATTTCTAAAATTGTCAATAACCTTACATAATAATTCACATTCATGCAACATCCTCTGGCATCTAATTAGGATTTTTTTAAATTTTGGTTTGTAGTTTCATCACTGGGACTATTTACTATACACACTAGAATCAATACTGATTTGGTTCCTTGGTAGTTTGGTAGATTTAGTAGATTTACAGTTTCGGTTCTGGTTCCTGTTTGCTGACATGTTGTTTCAAATGGTACTTGAGGGCATTCTTCTGAGCGAACGATCGCCCACAGATGTCACATTCGAAAGGGTGAATGCCACTGTGGATACGCCGGTGAACGATCAGATTGCTGACGCTCGAGTAAGTCTTGGAACAGGTTTCGCAGGGCACGCGAATTTTCGAATGAACCGATCGGCTATGCTCCTGAAGCGCTCGACTGTCCACGAATGCCTTCGAGCAATCTGCGTTAGGACATTTGTACGGTCTTTCTGAGGTGTGCCGGCGACGGTGAATGACAAGATAACTCATTGTGCTGAAATTTTTACCGCAGATTTCGCACTGAAATGGTCGTAATTACTTTTGTTCAGATTTTAGGAGATTGTCACTTGCAAGCAGGTGCGGTACTCACCTGGAAAGGTCTCTCACCAGAATGAGTCCGTCGATGCCTGGCTAAGTACTCTGCGGAACGGAAAAATTTATTGCAAACTTGACACTTGACATGTCCGGTTGCATTTTTTGATTGCTGTGGCTGTTGCTGTTGTTGTAGTTGTTGTTGTTGTTGGATCGGTAATAAACATGTCGTTGTACTGGCCGGAATAAATTGATCCGACATCTGTTCCGAATTCAGACTGGATTCTTTCTGTTCGGTATTGGAAGTTTCCGTTTCATCGGTTCCGGTTGTCGTCGGTAGATTGGCGGTGTCATGTTTCTTGAGGTGGTACTTCAGAGCAGTCGATTGGGCAAAAGATTTAGGGCAGTAGTCACACTTGTACGGGTGAATCCCCAGGTGGATGCGTCGATGTACGATCAACCCGGAACTGCTGGCGAACGTTTTCAGACAAATGTCGCAAGTGACCTAAAATCAAAGAAACGGTAGACCATTAAAATTAAAATGCGTTTCGGTTACTCTTTAGGTGCGGAAATCAATGTGTTTTTGATCAATAATCGCATCACGTAAGAAAGGATGGACGGATTTACATGATTCTATTTTTGTTTGTACAGTTTTTATCCCCACCGGGTTCGTACATCAAAAAAATTAGGAAAAATTGTCGGAAAAGTGTGAAAAATCCATAAAGTTGTTTTGTATGGACAATGGAATTTTCCACAGAAAAAGTCGTCAATGATTGCTAGATCTACGATTGATGTTAGACGCGCAACGAGCTGCATAAGTGTTTGGCCGTTGAAGGAAAGAATACTAGATCGTTGAAAAAATTGTTTGGTGCGCAACGAGTTGATTAGTGTGGATATTTCACATGCATAGGGGAAAGTATTATAAAGCGCCACTGTTGGCCAAAACGTCCCCCTTCCTTTTTGAAGTATTCAAGACTTTTCTAAACAAAAGTTTCATCACTAACACTACCTTTTTGTAAGATCTTTCTGCTATACACGTTTGGCAGATGTTGTTTGTTGGGAAATATGAAAAAACTGAACATATCATTAGGTAGCTTTTCGATGTAAGGTTTTGCTTCAACTAAACAAACATTTTAACCATATAAAACGTCTAATGGTCGGCTGCTATTTAGTAATTAACTTTTAGCAGTGCTAATGTCTCTATTTACACTATACAAATCTAGAGGTACAATTCCATTTCTTTGATATACGAATTTTCTCATAACAGTCACTCAAAGGACATTATGCCCCACCTTCGATTCAACAGTATGCTTCGAGTAAAAATATTGTTTTAAAGATTTATAACGGTTTTCAAATCAAAATGTAGCATTGGGAGGATAAAAAATGTTGGTTTCCTGTTGTCATTAATTGATTATGCAATTGATTTCTGATGCAAAGAATATCTTCTTTATCTGCTTTTCTTCTATATCGACATTTCAAGGGGCATTTTGCATGATTGTTGTGGGGCATTCTACTGATTGGTTGTGGTGCATATTATATGGTTGTTGGGGCGTTATGCCTACGGTAAGCGAAAAAACGGAGAATGTAGTCGATACGGAAAATGTGTTTGTATCCATCAATTCTTATCACTTTTTCCGGAATCATTTAAACTTATGTTTCTCAGGCGTATTGCAAAGAAATACCTACATTATGGATGAAAATATATAAGTACATTTAGAAATATCTCAATGGTTTCTTAAGGGGGGCATATTATAACACTTTCCCCTACTTGATTTCAAACCACGTGCTTAATTGGGTATCAAAATTATTGCTTGCCAAATGACTCAATGACGGAATGCATATGACTGCTCTAAAAAACCGCTGTAGGCAGGAGGAATTGGGCTGATATAATTTGCCACTTCATTAATTGTGTTCAATGGCGCGAATTTACCAAATCAGAAAATTTTTGAATGAATCAATGAAAAGATTGTGCTGTAGTCACACTAAGAAATTTTACTTGCATTTTGCTCTCTAATGATTTAGATTTGACTAAGCGCACACAATGAATGGCCACTAAATATCAATGTTCAAGATGATTACCATAATAGACTGAGAATGCCATTTTATATTTAATATTCAGTGAAGAATCTTCAAATTGGTATAGTATCTAATTAAAATTTTAGCGTAGTCTCTCTAAGCAACCAAAAATTCCACAGTACATGAAAAATATCCACTTTATTAGAGCTCTAAACTACGCATGGCACTTTTTGGCAACTTGCACGTACAGAAAAAGTTCTTAGGAAACTTTCTCGCTGCTTAAAAGCTGTACACGAAACTGCTTCAAAGTTTGTTCTGTTGCGTCGGGTGAACATTCAAGTATGAGTAATTCCGTAAAAACAGACTGTTCAGATTACTTTGTATTCTGCTTAAGTCAAATCTTTTTTTTTACGAACTTTTGGTTACTTGGGCTAAATACAAATCGTAAATATATCCTACTCTACCGAATGAACAACTCAATCAATAAAAAAATTCTATTTAGTGAGCTATTTTATCGATTAAGAAAACTGGACACCTGGAAGAGAAAACGTGGCACCTTACCCAAGTAGCAAATGTAACTAATTAAAATTTCAAGAAGTTCTACAATTGTTTTAGAATTTTTTTTATGTAGATAAGTTCAGGAAGATTTTTAAATATATTAAAATCGGTTGTGCAACTTATCACTGTTAAATTTTACAATACTACCGAAAAAATCACAACAGAACAATTTAAGGTACATCTAAAACAATTGTGCAAAAAATCACCGACTTGCCCACGTTGCACTAGCAGTTATAGAAGCTCTGCCAAAATTTTCACATCGTCATGTATAAACGAAGTAACTAAAACAATTGTTCAACTTATCAAAAATTTTCCAAATGGCTGTCATAATTGGCATTGGATACAATATGTGCCGAAATGGCTCTATATCTCGAGTGAAGAAAAAAATTAGTGAATTTATGCTCTCCGTAAGGCAAAAAATGCTAAGCCAAATTGAAAACCTCGCACTAAAAACTATTTTGCTGCCAAGTCCGCATAGTCTCGGCTGCTTCATAAAATTTTAGGTCAGTGCAGTTTTCTTCTTTTTTAGAAAAAAAAACAATTCGAAACTTGAAAATAAGTTGTAGCAGATTTATCTGCTTGAAATGAACGAAAAACTTGCCGACATGAGAATATTATCATAAAAGTTTCAAAAATACAGAATTGCATATGCAATAAAAACAAAAATTCAGATAAATTGTATTCGGTTTTCATCTCGCGAAAAAAAATGAACAGACCTGACATCACTTTTTAAAGATATTTAACGAAAAGTTAAGTTCATCATAGTTACTTATATTACCGCTTGAGCAACTTGATTTTGCAACTAAAGCACATGGACTCACCAATATAATACCTACAGTGTGTATCACAAATGTCGGATTCACTAAGATAAACGACTAAATTGTATTGTTGTTTAAGTCAACTAGTTTGTTAAAATAAAAAACAACTAATTTGATGGAAATAAAAACAAAAATTTCTCTTTTCAATATTTACATGTATATCTTTCCTTTTATTTAGATAAAATAAATCATTACGTCGGGTGAACCATTTTATTTTCAACACATTGTTACCCTCGATGACATAATGAAAAATATTGAAGATGAATTCATTTCAAGAAATTCTTACATCAATATGATTAAAATCGTCTGAAAAGGTGTATGAATATTTGTTAGCTTTCTTATACATATTTCAAACACTGCCTCGATCATATTCATTGAAAAGAATAAATTGTTATTTTCATAGAAATTGATGTGCAATCATCAAAACACGTACATTCAAAGGCGCTTGAAAATTTCAGGCGTACGAAGACATGTTTCACCTTAAAAATGCAGTTCGTTGTTGATTTTCAATTTACTAAAACATAAAAGATCAATATGTAGTATTACCATTTAGCTATGTGCAGAATATCTTTAAAGTTCCATGTTTGTGTTACGAGCAGTTGTATGGAAAATCAAATGTGGAACTTATTAATTAGAATTTATGTTTGCTATGTTTTTGTAAACATCAATTCAATTCTTGTTTACATTACGTAGTAGTTTCCATGAGTTTCACAATTGTTTTTTCGCTGATTTAATTGCAGCATTTGAAATGGGATCGATGCATGAGTTTTTGTGTCAGTTGCACAATAATTGTGAATAAATGTTCGTAAACTACGGAAGAACTTAAAGATATGTTGCACAACAAAGAAAAATTGCGCTTTTTCCATAACACAACAGTCACTAGAATAGTAATATAAACAAATTAGATGAATTTCACAACCAGTAGAAAAATACAGGACAGCAACTTAACGTGCTACTTGGGTATATCTATTATGTCAAAGCCAGTAGAGAGGGATCTCTGCTCAGTACATTGACTCAAAGGATGAGATAACAATCTATACTTTTGCTCCATTTTGCTTAACAGAAGTATTTTACATTTTCACATTAATTTTTTGTGATATTTCGTTTTGAGCTAAAGCAAATGAGTGTCGAATTCCGTTGATTGTAGGTTAAGTAATCAGAAAAATAATGGAGAGAAACGTTAACCACCTAGTCGATTGACAATTCTGCTACCCGAAAACATAAATTCGAACATACACGCTTTAGGCGAGACGAAGTTCGACGAGTCAGCTAGTCTATCTATATGTTATATACAAAAATGCAGAGATCATTCTTTGTAATCGCATCACGTATACACGGATTTACATGATTCTTTTTTTGCTTGGTTAGTTTCAACCCCCGCCGGGTGCGTACATCAAAAAATAAGGAAAATTACCCAGCAAAGTGGGGAAAAGTTGTTTTTTTTTGTAATAAAATTTTTATTCTGGCCTTTTAGCGTAAAAGCTTTACGTAGTCGATTGGCTTACATTTTTGTTACTTAATTTTTTTTTTGCTATTGGATCTCGTTGTCACCCTTTTTCTAGGGGGAGATGAGTTTCCATTTCCATCCAACGAGGATCGGGGGTCACTTCGTTAAAGTTGTTTTGTATGGAGAGTGGAATTTTCCGTTGAAAAAATTCTCCATGCTTGCTAGATCATCGATAGGTTTTTGGCGCATAACGAGCTACATAAGTGTTTGGCCGTCGAAAAAAGAATACTAGATTGATGAAAAAATCAAGTTTTCAAGGTCATTCCGTATTCTATTGTCTGCTTCAGTGCTCGAGTGATAATTCGAATTAATCCGTCCTCAAGGTCGATTGTGAGCTGTGTAAAGAAGCACTGTGTATGGTACCGTTAGCCAGTGCCCGCTGGCCGCTGCTGTTGTATTGTTTACAAATACATTAGACAGTGTATAGTGAAAAAACGTGTAAGATTTCATTGTACAGTGTAGCAAGAGACAACAAAAAAGTGCTTTTTCCTCAAAGAGGTTTTTTGCACTTTATTGAACAGGAATATTCACCGATTTTCTAGGACTGGACCTTGACTGCCGTTCGCAGTTTGAGAACTAAAGCTAACTATTTTTTTTTCTTTCTTTTCTCTTTTTCCCCGTTGTTCACTACCACTTCCTTTGATCTTCTATCTCTACCCGCACGGACACTTTTCCGTGCCATGACCAAATACAAATTATAATACGGAGTACTCCGACAAATTTTCAAGGACACATTTTGCATCGTGCGGTACATTGTCATGATACACTGTCAGAGTGACAATGTACTTTAACGAATTTGCTATAAAACTAGCAACACTGAAGGGTAAGAAAAAGTACACTATAGTTACTGTTTATTTTAGTGATAAATATGTAAACACAATCGAAATCATAAGAACTATAATCTTAACCGAGGTATTGTAAAACTGGAGAGCTGAAGGTAAAAGAATCGCGCGCAGCCAAATGCTCTACAAACAAGTTAATTCAATGATCAGCAAAACGAACACAGTGCTTGTTGATCTAGAGATGAAGGAACAGGAACTGATGCAACAAGTGAGCGCCGCCAAAAATCGTACTACTGATGTTAATGGGCCAACAGGCGTTGTTAGCGTGGAATTGGTGCGAATCGATGAACTGATGTCGGTTATAAGAAAAGTAAGGTTTAAAAAAACATTTTAAATTATGATAAACAATCTCGTATGTTTTTCAGCAGATTCTAGATGATTCCCGGTTAGACCAAATTTCAAAAATCCTTTGTCAAAATTGACAACGATCACGATGGCATATCAAAGTGGAAGATGTTTGCAACTGATTTGAGTGTTACGTCTGGCGATGGTCAAACAAGTACAAGAAATTAAAGTATATTCATTAAAGTGAGGTTACAGACTAAAAATAAATATATATGTGTGTGGTGTACATGTGTGTGTGTGGCTTATGAGCTTATATATTTGCAGACGGAGTTGAGTTTTATTTACTGAATTCCTGTTCCTGCAGTTTGATATGTTGTAAAGCATCGTCCTTATGATGGAATTTGAACTAGTCCATGAAAATACGAAGAGCCCACTCCCCTAATAGAACAGCATCTATAAATTATGTATACTGAAATACATAATACTAAATTGAAGTAGAATAGAAATATGAATTTCATTGCCATTTCGAAAGCTTCTCGGTTTATTAGCCGGCGATATTTAGACTGATTGTTGCAGTTTAATACAGCAATGATAAACAAACAAGTTTGTTTTGCACCGTAGCAACTAGCATAAAGCGTTGCCAGAAACGATCTCCTTTCACATTTTCACACTATCGCAACGAAAGCGAGATATTTGCTAGGCTTACTTATTAATTCTGTGAACCAAACATTGGCGATTCGTTTATATGGGACTTAGGGGTATTATTATTTGTATTTGCCATGACCACAGGCTTTAAATTGTCTGACCTCCCTCCAGATGACGGAATGGAGTCATCTGATAGCAATAATCTGATACGTATAAAAAATTATCTCGATTGGCTTGCACTTCCGGTCGGTCCGTACGCGGTTTACTTCCGGACCAAAGCAAACGGAAAAAAAAATTGAACATCCTTAGATTATCTTAAGACCTGACCTCAAGAATGTTAAGATACTGGACTGCAAGCAATTGCGCTCAGTATCGATCGCTAAGGATGGGACTAAGTCCTATATCCCATCAGACTCGTATCGGGTGACTTTCGTTGGCTCGGCTTTGCCTAACTACGTCCTCCTGGACCGAGTTCGTTTACCTGTTCGCCTTTTTGTGCCGCGGGTCATGAACTGCACCAATTGGGACATACAACATCCCATTGTAGCAAAAAATCCCGGTGTATCAAATGTGGAGGAAGTCATGCGGATAACTCCTGCGGCGGAAACATTGAAAAGTGTCTCTACTGTAAGGAGGGACCGCATGACCTCTCGCAAGGCTCATGCCTCAGTCCGCTCCTGTATAATTTCTATGTAAACGACATTGACAGCTGTCTAGTAACCCCCTGCAAACTAAGACAATTGGCAGGTGATGGCGTGGTTTCAGTTACTGGACCCAAAGTTATTGATCTGCAAGAACCATTGCAAGATACCTTAGATAACTTGTCCGTTTGGACTGTTCATCTGGGTATCGAATTCTCTGCGGAGAAAACAAAGATGGTTATCTTTTCAAGAAAGCATGATCCCGCGCAGCTTCAGCATCATATGATGGGAAGAAGGATCCAACAGGTTTTGACTTTCATCAGTCGGTGTTGAACAGTCGTTCGCACCGCACGCGTATAGCTCTTGGATCCTGGAATTTTTTTCTGGCTACCTAGAGTTTCATTGATTCAAGGCTTCAGTCTTTTTAAAGGCTACCTGAATCACTAACTAAGTGACTAAGTGATACAAAGAGTGATATTAGAGTGACTAAGTGATACAAAGAGTGATATTAGAGTGACTAAGAAATTAATCAGCCTTTTTTAAGGCTAGCTAGGAGTCTAATCGAAGACTAATTTAGCCTAGTTAATTTAATTTAAAATTTCATTAATTTCAAAAATGCCTGCGTCCAACCGGAAAGGCAACAAGCCTAAGGCTAGAAATAATTCAATACGGAATAAATCACAATCCGTTATTCAACATTTTTCTAATAACATTCACGATCTTATAGAATCTGAATGTAAAAATAAAAGACAACGGACGGATTTCCCTTCCGTTGATCCTATGCCGTCTAACAATATTTACGAGATTCTTCCTGAATCCGATTGTAGCGACATAGAAGAAAATTCTTCAAAAATTCCCAAAATGGACGCTTGTCGTTCTGGGAAGAAACATCAATCTATGCCACCAGTGACGGTGATGATTTCCGACTTCAAAGCATTCCGTACTGAGCTTTCTACTTTTCTCCCGGAAGTAAAAGTCTCATTTCAAATCGGACGAAGAGGAGAATGTCGAGTCTTGGTGGATGGATTGGAAGATTACGAACGTCTTATTCGATATTTGTCCGAAAAACTTCATAAATTTTATTCATATGATATAAAATCAGACAGACCCTTCAAGGCTGTCTTGAAAGGATTATCAAATGATCAAAGTATTGATGAAATTAAAAATGAAATACAGGGTGATTTTTTAAGAGCTTGAGAACTTTTTTAAACAATAAAACGCATAAAATTTGCAAAATCTCATCGGTTCTTTATTTTAAACGTTAGATTGGTACATGACATTTACTTTTTGAAGATAATTTCATTTAAATGTTGACCGCGGCTGCGTCTTAGGTGGTCCATTCGGAAAGTCCGCTTTTTTATCGACAAATTTTGTTCAGCGATGAGGCTCATTTCTGGTTGAATGGCTACGTAAATAAGCAAAATTGCCGCATTTGGAGTGAAGAGCAACCAGAAGCCGTTCAAGAACTGCCCATGCATCCCGAAAAATGCACTGTTTGGTGTGGTTTGTACGCTGGTGGAATCATTGGACCGTATTTTTTCAAAGATGCTGTTGGACGCAACGTTACAGTGAATGGCGATCGCTATCGTTCGATGCTAACAAACTTTTTGTTGCCAAAAATGGAAGAACTGAACTTGGTTGACATGTGGTTTCAACAAGATGGCGCTACATGCCACACAGCTCGCGATTCTATGGCCATTTTGAGGGAAAACTTCGGAGAACAATTCATCTCAAGAAATGGACCGGTAAGTTGGCCACCAAGATCATGCGATTTGACGCCTTTAGACTATTTTTTGTGGGGCTACGTCAAGTCTAAAGTCTACAGAAATAAGCCAGTAACTATTCCAGCTTTGGAAGACAACATTTCCGAAGAAATTCGGGCTATTCCGGCCGAAATGCTCGAAAAAGTTGCCCAAAATTGGACTTTCCGAATGGACCACCTAAGACGCAGCCGCGGTCAACATTTAAATGAAATTATCTTCAAAAAGTAAATGTCATGTACCAATCTAACGTTTAAAATAAAGAACCGATGAGATTTTGCAAATTTTATGCGTTTTATTGTTTAAAAAAGTTCTCAAGCTCTTAAAAAATCACCCGTTAAAAGAATTGCTTGGTTTTGCCCCTTCCCAAGTAATACTTATGAAAAAAAGAGCGAATGGTACTTCTAAACCACGCTCTGGAATTTCCCATGAACTTTACCTAATACACTTCAATCGAAGTGATGTAAACAATTTGAAAACTTTAGAAAAAGTACGTTTCATTTCCCACATTAAAATTCATTGGGAACATTATAAACGGCATAATCGTATTGCAAACTTAACGCAATGTCGTCGTTGCCAAGGCTTCGGCCATGGAACCAAAAATTGTCATATGGATATACGGTGTTTGAATTGTGGTAAATCGCATTCGAAAGACGTTTGTCCAATGAATGAAACCACTGATAAATTTTCATGTTCAAATTGCAATGGAAATCATAAATCCAATTATTTGAAATGTCCTGTCAGGGAAAAAATTTTAAACGCTCGTTCGCTTAGACAACAAGTCAAATCAACGACCTTAAATTTACAGAACATACCTGAAAATTCTTCTAAGGCACCTGCCAATTCGTCTTCTAACGAAAACAATTTATTGACAGGTAGATCGACCTCGTCATCATCTTCTTCTAATGTCAGTTATGCTGGTATATTAGGTAGAAATCTATCTCCTATTTCTTCTAATGTAAATAATCAAAACACAGGACCGCCTTGCAGTTCTTCTTCTAACGAAAACAATTTATTAATAGGTAGACCGGCCAAATCATCTTCTTCTAATGGCAGTCTACCTACAAATATTCCTTCAATGCCATTCGCTTCTTTAAATGAAGTCGATTTAGGCGATATAACTGAAAATAAAATGATCTACCTACAAGATCAACTTTTTCAAATGATCATCCAAATGAATTCGACTTCATCACTTTTTGAAGCATTTCAAATCGGATGGAAATTTGCAAATAATATTATAATGAATTTAAAATTTAACAGTGATGTTAAATAATTATTTGAATATTTTAAATTGGAATGCTCGATCTTTGAAATCGAGTGAAGATGAATTTTATAATTTTCTCAAAGTTCACAAAATTCATATTGCCATTGTGACAGAAACTTTTCTTAAACCAAATGTAAAATTGAAAAGTAATCCACATTATGTGGTTCATCGATTTGACAGGTTTACTGGAATTGGTGGTGGAGTTGCCATTTTTGTCCAACGGCAAATTGAACATCGAATTTTACCTTCTTTCAATACTAAAGTTATTGAAAGCTTGGGAATCGAAGTTGAAACCATTCATGGAATTTATTTCATCGCTGGAGCATATTTGCCATTCCAATGCACCGGCGAACAATTAAATTTCTTTAAAGGCGATTTGCAAAAACTTACAAGATATCGATCGAAATTTTTCGTAATAGGGGACTTAAATGCTAAGCATGTCCAGTGGAATTGTAGGCAAAATAACAGTAATGGTAAAATACTTCATAATCAACTCTCAGCTGGTTACTTTACAGTTCTTCATCCCAGTAATCCTACTTGTTTCTCTTCCGTGAAAAACCCGTCTACAATTGATCTGGTTCTAACAGTTCAAAGTCACATTTGTAGTGAACCGATTACACATGCTGACTTCGACTCAGATCATCTTCCTGTAACATTCAGACTTTCCAATGAAGCTATAATTAATCCAATTAGTTCTATTTTCAACTATCATAGAGCTAATTGGTTGGATTACAGATCTCACATTGAAAATCATGTGGATCATGAAACTATTTTAGAAAATTCTGCGGACATCGACACAGCAATTGATAATTTGAATCATTATATTATCGAAGCTAGAAATCTTTCAGTTCCCAAAGCTCAAACTAAATTAAATTCTCCTATCATCGATGACAATCTTCAACTGCTCATTCGGTTGAAGAATGTTCGTCGACGACAATATCAACGTTCTCGTGATCCTGCTATGAAAAACATAGTTAAGGATTTACAAAAAGAAATTACACATAGATTTACTCTTTTGCGAAATGAAAATTTCGCTAAAGAAGTTGAACAAATTAAACCATATTCTAAACCTTTCTGGAAACTTTCTAAGGTTCTTAAGAAACCTCAGAAACCAATTCCTGCTCTCAAGGAAGGAAATCAATTACTTCTTACAAATGGTGAAAAAGCTCAAAAGCTAGCTCAGCAGTTCGAGAGTGTCCACAATTTTAATTTAAACGTTGTGAGTCCTATTGAAAATGAAGTCTCACTGAAGTATGATCATATTTCAACCCAAGTGTTATCACACGATGACATTATTGAGACGAATTTTGATGAAATTAAATCAATTATTAGGAAACTCAAAAACATGAAGGCTCCTGGTAATGATGGAATTTTTAATATTCTTATTAAAAATCTTCCCGATGTTGCCTGGAGACTCCTGGTTAAAATTTTCAACAAGTGTTTTTCATTAGCTTACTTCCCAAAAAGATGGAAAAACGCTAAAGTAATTCCTATCCTAAAACCTGATAAAAACCCAGCAGAAACATCAAGTTATCGCCCAATTAGCTTACTTTCTTCTATCAGTAAACTTTTTGAAAAAATTATCTTGTTAAGAATGATGACTCATATAAATGAGAATTCAATTTTTTTACCAGAGCAGTTTGGATTTCGTCATGAACATTCAACTACTCATCAACTTGTCAGAGTAACGAACATGATAAAATCAAATAAATCTTCTGGGTTATCCACTGGAGTTGCTCTTCTAGACATAGAAAAAGCATTCGACAGTGTTTGGCACAAAGGTTTAATAGCAAAAATGTCTGATTTCCAGTTTCCTATTTATTTGATCAAAATGATTCAAAATTATTTAACTGATCGTACTCTTCAGGTTAGCTATCAGAATTGTAAATCTGAATTGCTACCCGTACGAGCCGGTGTTCCGCAGGGTTCGAGTGTAGCTCCAATCTTGTATAATATTTTCACTTCTGATCTTCCAAATCTACCCGTTGGTTGTCAGAAATCGCTTTTCTGTGACGACACAAGTCTGTTATCCACAGGTAGAAATCTAAGAGTGATCTGCAGTCGCCTACAAAGAAGTTTAAATATTTTCAGTGATTATCTGTCAAAATGGAAAATTAAACCAAATGCAGCAAAAACGCAATTAATTATCTTTCCTCACAAGCCAAGAGCTTGTTTTCTTAAACCAAACAATAATCACATTCTCAAATTGAATGGCTTGGAATTGACATGGTCTGATCAAGCTAAATACTTAGGTTTAACGTATGACAAAAAACTCACTTTCAAGGATCACATTGAAGGAATCCAGGCAAAGTGTAATAAATATATTAAATGTTTATATCCTCTTATAAACAGAAATTCTAAGCTCTGTCTAAAAAACAAATTGTTAATTTATAAACAAATTTTCAGACCAGCCATGCTTTATGCGGTACCAATTTGGTCAAGCTGTTGTTCCACCAGGAAGAAAACGCTTCAAAGGATTCAGAATAAAATTCTGAAAATGATTCTGAAGCGTCCTCCCTGGTTTAGTACAAATGAGTTACACAGACTCACAAATATAGAACCATTAGATGTAATGTCACATAATATTATAAGCAAATTCCGACAAAAATCGATGCAATCTTCAATTGAATCGATTCGCTCTCTGTATTAGTTAGTAAGTTAGTATATAAGTTCCTTTTCCCCATTACACAATACAAGTAGGTTTAGAATTTTCCCTACACAAAAATCTCAGAATTGCGGAAGCAAATGATGTCTTCATAGTAATAACCAAATCATATATATATATATAACAGGGCTGAAAAGTCACCACTTGTGGCTGAACACCCAATTTAAATCTTAATAATTTAATTTTAACTCATATTCCAATAAATAGTTATTTATAAAAAAATAAAGGTTTTGACTTTCAAATACCTCGGAGTGTGGTTAGATTCCAAATGTACGTGGGGAGGACACATTAGGTATCTGATAACAAAATGCCAACAAAGAGTAAATTTTCTTCGGACAATAACAGGATCTTGGTGGGGTGCTCATCCGCAAGATCTAATAAAATTGTATCAGACAACGATACTTTCAGTGATGGAATATGGATGCGTTTGCTTTCGTTCCGCTGCAAACTCTCATATTATCAAACTGGAGCGAATTCAGTATCGTTGTTTGCGATTTGCTTTAGGCTGCATGCATTCGACACATACAATGAGTCTTGAAGTTCTAGCGGGAGTTCTTTAGGAGCTTTCATCGCGACTGCTAATAAGATGTGAGGTACTGAATCCCCTGGTTATTAGTAACTTCGAAAGGCTAATTGAGCTTCAATCTCAAACAAGATTAATGACAGTATATTTTAACCATATGTTACAGGAAATCAACCCTTCAAGATATATTCCTATCCGTGACAGCCTCCTAAATGTCCTTGACTCAACTTTATTTTTCGACACATCCATGCAGCGCGAAGTGCGTGGAATCCCGGAACACCTACGCTCGATGGAAATCCCAAAAATATTTTCAAGTAAGTTCAGGCATATTGATTCTGAGAAAATATTTTACACGGGCGGATCACGAATTGAAGAGGCTACTGGGTTTGGTATATTCAACAATAATGTTTCGGCTTCATTTAGACTTCGAGAACCTGCATCTGTTTATATAGCAGAATTAGCAGCAGTTCATTATAGCTTGAGTGTAATCGTCACATTATCTCCAAACAAATAATGGTTTGGAGATAATGTGACGATTACTTCACATTATCTCCAAACTCTCTTCACAGATAGTCTGAGCGTAATTGAAGCCATTCGCTCAAACATGACTGGCAAGAATGAACCGTTTTTCTTGGGCAAAATAAAACAGTGCCTGAACGAACGAATTATCTAATCACTATAGTCTGGGTCCCGGCTCATTGCTCTATTCCAGACAATAAAAGAGCCGATATTTAAGCCAAACGTGGTGCTATTCAGGGTGAAATTTATGAGAGACCGATAGCTTTCAACGAATTCTATAGCTCGGCTCGCCAAAGAACACTTGTCAGCTGGCAAGCTTCTTGGGATAGAGATGATCTGGGTCGGTGGATGCACTGAATTATTCCGAAAATATTGACAAAGGCATGGTTCAGGGGACTGAATGTGAGTAGGGATTTCAGTCGTATGATGTCCAGACTCATGTCCAATCACTACACGTTAGACGCACATCTCCTTCGAATTGGGCTCTCCGAGACTAATCACTGTGCTTGTGGAGAAGGTTATCGGGATATTGATCATGTCGTTTGGACATGCGTGGATTATCGTGATGTCAGATCTCAACTAATAAATTCTTTGCGTACCCAAGGTAGACTATCCAATGTCCCAGTTCGAGACATTCTTGCTTGTCGTGACCTTCCATACATGAAACTTCTTTATCATTTCATAAAGAAAATTGGAGTTTCACTTTAATAAAGGACCCTTTTAAGACTTAGTTCTGATTCCAGTTGCGACCATGAGTTCAACCAATAGCTAAATTAGAATAGAAATTATGTAATGATACAAACAAACTCGAAATAGTTTATGAAATTATCAACAAAATGTCTGAAAATTACAGCTTATTTTATAATTTATAGAAGTTAATCGTTTGGTTCAAATAATATTTCCGAGTAGATTTCATAATAAATGACGAATTACCTAAAATGATATTCAAGTAATAAGAGGAATATGTTTTATTAAATTCAAATCGATGTGACTATTTTAGAATTATATTAGGACAAGAGTTTTATGTAAAAGTGATGCTACGGTGAAGAAAAACTTATGTAAACTGCCTTAAGAAATAAACGTATTTATGAAAAAAATTCTAGTTTTAAGTTAGTCGTTAATTAAGATTAGAAAATACCCTTGGCATCTTAGAGCTTAAGCAGTGTGCCTAACATTATATTATATTATTGAATAAAAAAAAATCCGAAAGTTCCAAAACTTAGTTTCTACTTCGGCATTAATAATTCCTTAGTTACAGCTTGAAATGGTAGGTAGAAAACTTTGAATCAAAACGGAAGAAAATCCTTCCTACATTCCCCTTTCTTTTCACTTCGCTTAGCAGTGGTTTATGCTTCGGAGTAACTATTAGTAAAAAAGGCGGGTGGGTAATGTCAGAGACATAACTGGATGTCGTTAATACGAAAACAACTGACATGTTCCTTAACACTTTTGAATATCAATTGTATGAATTATGCAAGCATTCCCCTTTTTCACATTTTTCGCAAAAACAAAGAAAGCTTCACTTGATCTCGATTACTGTGAATTTCACACAGCGAAAAGTGCACAAATCTAACCAAACTGTTCTTGATTTGCACTAAACTGAGGATAATTACCTTCGATTTGCGAACAACAAATCCTAATAGTTCTTTAGAAAACTTTTAGAGCAATTAGAACGGCTGAATTTGTGTAATCCTCTCCACCGTTGTTTTTTCACCAATGCAAACAACTGGCAGCTGTGACGTAATCGCTCTTGTCGGAAGCGAAACTAGCTTTGCAAACGACACAAAATACATATGCTCGCAGTAGCGGTAGAATCCAAACTGATAAAATTTTTGTTAAGAGATTTCTTTTTATGTGATTTCGTTTGTAGCTTTTTCACTAATGGGCGGTCCTAACGGCTATAAAAATAGCCGCATACAGAATTTTAATGTTGAATATTTCATTTCGGATTTGCATAATTTATTGAAATCAACTATTAATATGCTGTAGGGATTCGTTTCTTGCATTCAAAAGGACCAAATTGAGGAACTCACTGCGATATTCATCACTTTTCGGAACATTTTTCTCGAACGATTTGTTGTACAGCAGCAGATATTTTGTTCTCTTCCTTAGAACGCGTTCTGATTGGCTGGTGTTGACATGGGTCAAATGAGACAGGTTTTTCAATAGTGTACTATTGAAATACTTCAATGCTTTTGCTATACACGTTTAAATTGAAAAATTTCGATTCTATTAGTAGTTAGATTATATAAATCCTTTCACAGATCACTGAGCTATGAGCTTTAAAAATACGAGAAAGGCAAACGCGCCTGATGAATTATCCTCTTTGATACTCGTTTATACCAAACATTTTAAAAAAGTTTAATTTTTAATTATTTGAGACTATATCACAAAACTGAAAATTTTATTATAAAATTGTGATCATATTTCCGACGGCATGTAGCAAAAATTATGTTGATTCATTAGATACAACCGGAGATATTCACGATCAAAAACTTATCACTCCTTCAAGAGGGTAAATTTTGAAAAGGCACCCCATAGTAAAGTAAGTCGTATTCACGACAAAAAGGAAATTCTTCAACAGAAATTATAAGCCATCAAATAGTTACATACCCGCTCTCCCGTGTGAAGCCTGGTGTGGACTGACAGAGCCCGTGAATCCACAAATGCTTTTTCGCAGTATTTACATTTGAATGGTCGTTCGCCTGGAAAACAACAATTCAAAAATTACCAACACCAATCACCGATCAATCATACAACCTCCGAACATACCTGTATGTCTTCTCCGGTGAATGATCAAATGAGACGAACGAGGGAACACCTTGGAGCAAAATTCACACTGATTCGGCCGATCCTTACAGTGCTGATTCAAATGGGTCTGCAGTTCTTCCGATGTTCCGAACGGTTTACTACAAACGTTACACTTGTATTCCAGTGAGGATCCTGAACTGCTAATGCCACTGCTACTACTACTGCTGCTACTGCTGCTACTACTACTACTACTAATATTACTACTGATGCTAGAACAAGGACTAGCGCTCGCATCCAGCTGAGAAATCTGTCGTTGCTCAGTGGCAGCTTCATGTTTTTTCATGTGATGCTTTAAATTGTTGTACTGGGGAAAAGTCTTTTCGCCTGAAATCGGAACAAAAACATGCTTTAATTCCAACATATTGCACAAGCTATTTTGAAACCAGCTTACATATTTCACACTTGTATGGATGGATTCCGGTGTGCAATCGGTTATGCACGGTCAGCGCGGAAGCGCTAGAGAAAGTCTTTTCACACTTCATGCCTGCATGAAAGTCCGATTAAAAAATAATGATCTATTTTCAAACTGACGCCAGTGGCGGTGATACTCACATTTCAACCGACTGCCGGGTGTATGCAACCGAGTGTGCACTGACAGAGCACGACTGTCAACAAAGGCCTTCCCACAAGTATTACATTTGAACGGTCGCTCGCCTGTGTGTCTCCGCCGATGAATCACTAGGTAACTACTTCCGGAAAAATTCTTTCCGCAAATTTCGCACTGATTCGCTCGAACTCCCTCATGGGCTCCTTTGATGTGCGCCTTTAGATTTTTGTGATTTCGATAGGATCGATCGCAGATGTGACATTTGAAAGGACGGTCGGGTTGGCTCAATTCGGTGCATTTACTGGACGAATCACATTTTCCTTCATCCTCCAAAATGGCGGCCGTTAAACCGGAAGCGCTGAACGGAAGACTCACATTGCTGCTGGTGTCGATGATCGTTTCCTGAATTGGCAACTCTGTTTTGGCTTGCTCCTGGTTGGGCGATTTGGCATAAGGTTCCTGTAATTGAAAGTTACAAATTAGTATGGTTGTTCAGTCGTCGCCAGGAGCTATTTACTATTGGAACAATAGCTTCATCTTCGGACATGGACGAGTAGTCTTCATCTTCGTACTGATCGTACTGATGCAAACTGGTAACACTCGATTCGCTACTGATTTTGGCATTCTGGATGTAGGAACCTCCTCCGTTGTTCATCTGTTGTAATTCTACGTTCCCCAGGACGAAATAGGTTTTCCCCGGAAGGTTGGTCTGTTGAAGTTCCACGACGGTTCCCGCCGATGCGACGACGCCGTCCGTCAATAATTCACTAATACATTCACTGTCCGATCCAAATGGTTCAATACTGCTGAGGTCGTGTTCCACTGGACTGTCTACGGCGGAGGTTTTACTATTGGCCTCCGCCAGGGCAGGGCGTCCGACCTGCCCGTAAAGCGTCGCTACTACTCCCACCTCTCCCGTCGTTGATTGCACATAGTTTCTGTTGCAGATATCACATTTCCCCCTGCTCTCCAACCCATTAATACTAGATTCGGTTCGGGATGTCCCATATTCCTTCCTACACGATTCACAACGGTACACCTGGATGTCGGTACTACCGCAACGGTGCCGATTAAAGCTACTCTGGTTGGCAAATCCTTCTCCGCAGAACTCGCACTGGAACACGTGGTCCCCTCCAACTGCCGGTCCAGTTCCACCGGAACCACTTAAACTGATTCGATTTGCCTGGAGGTACTCGCAGAACTCGCATTTGCAGGATTGCGGCGGTGGAACCACTTTGGGTGGTTCTGGCATCATCGTTGCCACCTGAGGTACAACCGCCTGTTTTACATAATCGCCTGGCATCGTCGTCGCCGTCGTCGTCGTCTGCTGCTGTTGCTGTTGATGAAACCGGCTGACTCCATCGGCGGACTTCTGTTGGTAGAAGATAGAAGAGAAAAAAAGTGATAAACACATTTTTAATTTAATTTGCTTCAATCTGCTTGGTCGCGGTAGATTTCGACACTCGTTTTTTTTGTTTTTGTTTTATTCTTGTTTTTGTCGGCCTGTTGAATTCGCTGATGGTCATTTTCATTGAGCCAAACGAAAGAGAGTTGTCCAAAAAAAAGTGAAAAGTGTTTGTTTAATGAACAAATGCGTGCGGATGCGGAAAGTAGGGGACAGACCGGGTGTATGAAATGGCGTAAACGAGAAGCATCAGGTTTGGGGTATGGCAGCTAAAATGTGTGACTTTATGACTGTAAAATTGGATCGCACAATGGTGGGGCACGCGAAGGGTTAGAGAAATTTCGTTTTTTCAACGCGAATGCTTAAAGTACTCGCAAGGCGCTTCCAATGTTAATGGTATGAGGGTAAAACTAATTTGTTCAACAAATATACCTCGTATTTATCAATGGGAGAAAATATTATACCTTTAATCCGTTCAATCTAGCAGGCCAATGAAACAGGGAATGAAATAGGGTATTCTTTTGAGACTGAAAAAGCGGAAATTACGGAAGGATGACGGTTCCTCAAAGTCTTCCACACACATCGCGGAGTTGGTGATTTAAACAGGTATGAGGTCTTAGATAGACCATAGAAAGAGATAAGTTGTTTATTAAGATTCGAAAACCAGCTTAAGATTCGAAAACCAGTTTGTTCTAGTCCCAGCGAGAAAATATAGCGCAAAAATTGGTCGACCAGAACATCATTTTTTTCAGTCACAATTCATAATAAAAAATCTTCTTAGGAAAAAATGTTCGTTTTTTCATTTGGTTTGTTAAATCCGAACTGCCGTGCCTTCCGCTTAACTCCTTCCATTTAATTTTGTACAGTGGCCTCGTCGACCTTATTCGCCGCCGAACGCCAGTTAGATTTAAACTGCTGCTCGTTTTCCATGGATTTATTAGTGCTATTGAGAATCCGTTTGACCAAAGCCCAACACCGTTCGATAGGGTACTTATACAAAGGTTATATGCACATAGTTAGAATAAACGACAATAGTAAAATGATTCTATCGCAATTATCAACTGCCTGTATAGAATCGGATCGCGAAACGAGAATAAGCGACCCTTTGTTGCTTCAGAGAGGATTCCCACAGCAGCGTGCTAACCTTTGATTCTCAGAAATGTCATCGAGAGAAATTCTCTCTCGCACTAGATTCCATGTTAAATGAGCCATGCCGGGTTTTTGTTGTTGCGATGATATTCGTCTCTCTTTGATGGCACTGATTCAATCGTGTGAAGAGTTGCCAGTGAGCATTCTTTGATACGATAAAAGCCATCCTTGATCGACAGTAGTGATTTACAACGAGTTTTCGTTTATTCAATATTTCAAATAGACATCAGCAATAAAAATAAGCTCGGAGTAGAAGCAAATCGATTTCAAAGTGATTACTACTACTTTTTTAGTATAAACTTCGATTATACATTGGAAATCATCAGAAATTGGTTAAGGTTAGGTTTTTTCGGACCAACGTTTGCTTAAACAGAAACCAGTGTAATTTTGAAGTCTCGAGTATTAGAATTTTTAGCGATCGAGTAGCATTTATTTTGAATACTTTATTTGTTATTTCCGGACATTTGAAAAATCAAGTATATGCTCCATTCTAAATAAACGTAGAGTAAAAATTGTTTCTTCCACTTCTGCTATGATTTTTTCAAATGAATCTGCCCGTTTTTATAAGCAATCGTTAAAACTCGGAAGTAATTAAAAATGTTCCTGCCGATTTGACAGGTCTTGCTGGAAGTATCTTCACGAAACAAGTGCGAGAGCGAAATAAGCAGCGCCTCTACATTTCATTTTAGTGCCATTGTGCCAAACTATAAGAATCGATAGTATTACCAAATACAAATAATAATACCTCTAGGTCCCATACAAATCAATCGATAATGTTTGGTTCATCAAAAGATCAATTTAGCCTAGCCTGTTCCTCAGCTAGATAGTGACAAGTTGATATAGTGAAAAAATAAATCAACTGGCAACTCAACGACATCAAAGTATGCCGATAGTTGTATAGTATACTAAACGTAATTGTTATGTTTATTTATAAGAAAACGAAGAGCGAAAAGAAACATCCAGTCTGAAAACCGTTACGAACCATTTATTTTAGTTATAAATTTATCGTTAAAAGACGTTTGGCGAATCAACGCAAAAAACTATCGATAACGGTAGACCCTTCTGAATAACTGTTTTTAAATTACGAAATATCATTCGGTGAACACTTACAATTTACAGGGTGTGACCCGAATTTGCTTCACTACCAAATATTCAAACTGCACATATGGAAGCGCACAAAAATATCTATAATACCAGATTATGAGCTTGAGCGACCACCCCTGGTTGCTACTCCGTTACTGATCGGGATTAGCTGAAATTGTACAGGGAGTTTCTAGATGATCCGACCTGGGACTGGTGAATCATCCTTCAATGTACATCTTCTGGTAACCCCGAATTCATTGATCAGTACCGGCGCCGGCCAGGCCCGAACGTAGATCGTCTAAGGAATGGGAAGGAATGTTAGTCCAACACTTGTTGTTACTAGAGGCCGTATATACTACTGCGCACTCCACAAGTGTCACGGGAGAAGGATATTTGTTAGTATAAATTTAAGTTTTGGTATTATTCGCGCGCGACACAGTATGTTCCGGTTTCAAGATGCTCGGATGCACCACTACACTCACCGAGGCTTCAACAATATCCAATACTGAAGTCCCGGAAAATTCTGATTCACAGTTATCATTCGTGGAAACCGAAGGAAAATTCGAAATACTATCGCGTAACGAACAAAAAAAAACTTCTTTATTTATTCTAAATGGGACTATCTGCTACAAAACAAACGAGTGAAAAGCTTTATTGTTTTCATTATTAAAATTATTAATTGGTTACATTGGTTGATCCGGGCAGCCAGCCACCAAGAAAAAATATTATTTTAGCAAACAAACAAGTATTTTTATTTACTATTTATTCAATACACCGATATATGCTATCTCTGTCACCAACATTGCAATATTAACGGATTTGCGCCATATTTGATATTGAAAGATTGACATGAAAGACATACAAGAACATGAAAGATGAAAAATACCGAATAGAGCTTTTTCTCCGAAGCTAGTCGGAAATTGATAAGTTCAATGAAGAGACAATTCAATGAAACAGAATTAGCAGATGTAAAACGTTGAAAAAATCTTACAACTATCGTCTTTCACGACATAAAAGAAGGAAATCCAGTAGATCTATTGTTGGTCAAACTCATCCGCCGGAATTCACACGGCATCTAGGCTGGTACTGACCAGAAAAAGACAATAGGCACTATAAATCTTCCATAGGATCCTTATGTCTTTTCTTATGCGGTCTTTTTTTATGCGGCTCTTTTACGCGACTCTCCTTATGCGAATTTTCAGAGTTATGCGGGTTTTTTTATGCGAAGTTTCAGAGTTATGCGGTTTCCCTTCTGCGGTTTTTTTGCGAAGTTTCAGAGTTATGCGGTCTTTTTTATGCGAAGTTTCAGAGTTATGCGGTTTTTTTATGCGAATTTTCAGAGTTATGCGGTTTCCCTTCTGCGGTTTCTTATGCTAAGTTTCAGAGTTATGCGGTCTTTTTTATGCAAAGTTTCAGAGGTATGCGGTTTTTTAGGCGGTTTTCTTATGCGGTACGTAAATTCGCATAAAAAAGACCTCAGTGTAAACGAAATCTATTTGGTAGTTAAAACATCGTCAAATTCACTGATATATTTGTAAACCTGGCATATCTGGTGATCTGGAAAGTAGGAAATATGAAAAGGAGATCGTATATACTGATGTAATATAAGTGAACTTCAGCCCCTCGTAAGTTTTTATTTGCACCAAGAAATTAGAACCATTTACATGCAAGGATGCCAGATATGTTCCCATTTTAAGACTGGTTGAATGCATTATCTACCATTATTCGTTCAATGAGCTAAAAACAAACTGGACACATTGTAATTCTGTCACGCCAAGCATTGCTTCTAATATTCAGAAGCTGTTTCAAAGTTTGCATCTACCACCATTCAAAGCGGAAGATAATTATTAACTTAGCGAACCATCCTATGGCGTCGATACCACATGATTCGTATTCTTGCGAAAATCTTCCATATATGGCATATACGGTAACGAACGGAATAAGTTATTCTTATGCTCTGTATTTTCAAAATTTCTTAATTTAGACGGAAGTAGACTGTGTGAGGGACGATAATGAGAATCTGTATTGGTTATTGCGAATACCACCGGATGGGAATTGCTTGTTTGGTGCTCTGGTGCACCAGATGTATGGTATCACTCCGTGTAATCCGCTGTTTGCATTATACGTCAATCATGCAAGGGAATCTACTGTAAATGAGATAGAGACTCACCTATGTGATTATTATGATCATTTAGTTCCGTTTGCTCAAGATATCATCATTGGAGAAATTTCGCTTGCGGACAAAGTTCGTTTATTACGTTGTCACGGATTTTGGGGAGGCGCTGAGTGTTTCGCAGCGATCTCGAGGCTCTACGGTGTCAAAATTATAGTCTATCAAAGCGACAACCAATTGAAATTTTTGCCACCCTCCGAAAACAATAATACTGAATTTTACAGGGTTTTTTACCGGGGGACTTCAGGTTTACGAACACATTACGATAGTGTCATATGCATTCGATCATCCACATTATCACTCGATTCTCAGATACAATCCCTTCACGATCGCAATGATAGTCTTTCATCAAGTATTCGAAACGTACATTTACCACATGTTGGTAAAATTGCACGTTGTCTTAGTTTTGGACAAGAACCTTCAGACCAGTTTCGCTCGATTTACCATCAACTTACTGGAAATACTCCTACAGACAACGAGCTCAACATTCTGCGTGGTCTGGTCATCATGGAGATAGAGAGACGTTCCTTCACATTCTTGACATCATGTGGGATCGTATGTACCACTGAGGATGAACTTTCAGATTTTCTGTATAAATTGCAAGCTGGTAGAATCGATGGTGGTATTACAACTTATATTATTTTATCTTCATTGATGAAGTTGAAAAGGCTATAGCATAATAAGCATGTGAAATCTGCCCCCAAAGGGAATTCATATTGTTATATCACATTCGAAAGGTTATAGACTTGAAACAATTTTCTCAAAGTTTCAACCCTTTAACTGCCATATTGACGGAGCTAGGGTGGTTCCATTGATTTTTATTTTATTTGATTTTTGAAGAAACTACTCCTCCGAAAAATTTGAAAAAAATCAGGCATATTTAAGACATTATGCGGATGCTTTGCAATTTTTTTCAAAATTTTTGAAGATGTATTTCTTTCATTAAAAAGATACTGGAAAATTTTGAAACATATTTTTTCCCTCTTCCAATTTTTGCACCACCCTGGATTTTTTAGTGATAAATAAAGAATTTTTGGACATGTTAAAATGGTATGTTTTCATATTTTTTTAAAATGTGGACGACCAAAATATTTGATTTTTTCTAAAAAATCAATAACAGTCGACCATGCGTTCCCATCAAATTCTGAGAGAAGGAAACGCATGGTGCTTTATCTTAGCAGTTTCTAGTAGTAGTCGACCATGCGTTCCCATAAAGTTCTCTTAAAAGGGAAACGCATGGTGCTTTGTTCTAATAGTTTATGATGCAACTCAAGCGCAGGGCTTAGAAATCAAACTAACGAAAAGAAGGAAATGAGTATCAACCTTTGCATAATACATACACGATTATACTTCGGGTACAACCTAGAAAGCTACAAAGCAAGAACTTACTGGTATGTGGTTTATATATGAATGGTAGTAATATATGAACGTTGCGAGTATCACACATATGCAATTCGGTTACGGTAGTCAAGAACTAGAGCGGGTGACTGTATATAATTCGATGATTCGATAATGTTTCATGAAATGGTCAAATCGTTTTGCACTGTTGGGTCTCGTACAACGCGGTTTTCTTTTTGCCAGCTCTGTACATTTCACTAAATACATAGCGAGTTGAAACAGCAGTGAATTTATTTTTTTTCTTTTTTATATTGGTGTCAAACAAAAGTGGCCACTGATGAAGGTTGGAATCGATTTCTTATAATTGTTTTTCCATAAATACGTTTATTTCTTAAGGCAATTTACATAAGTTGTTCTTCGCCGTAGCATCACTTTTACATAGAATTCTTATCCTAATATAATACTAATATAGTCACAACAATTTTAGTTTAATAAAGCATATTCCTCTCATTTTTTAAATATCATATTATTTGAACCAAACGATGAACTGCTATAAATTATAAAATAAGCTGAAATTTTTATACATTTTGTTGTTGATTGTTGTTGGAGTTTTTTATCAGCACATCATTTTTAATAAAATTTTGCTATTGGATGAACTAATGGGCGCAGTAGGAGTCAGAACTAAGACTCAAAAGGGTCAATTATTAAATTGAAACTTCAATTGTCTTTATGAAATGATTAAGAAGTTCCATGTAAGAAAGGTCACGAAAAAATTTCTGAAAATTATTGACTGTATTATTCATTTAAATAGGAAATGGGATAAAAATGTTATAAAAATACATTGCTGTTTCAATGCACACATTTTCTCTCTGATTCTTTTCGTTTATTCTATAGAATTATCATCGTCACTTGGTAGCTGTTCTGATTTAAGCATTTCTGACAATATTTTCGCCGGTCTCACAATTCTGGATAAAAACCGAGCATAAGGAAAGGTAGTGAATAATGGTGACCTCATGTGAACAGCAACCAACAGTTCTATTGCCAATAACGCATTCACAGCAACGGCGCTGGATTCCCAAATATCCAGTCGATTTTGTAGTGTACTCGATATAGTACTTGTAAGCTTTTAAAAATGAGACTTATTACCGGCCCGAATAGCTTTTTTGTGATCTGTGTGTCTCAATTGGGTCATCTCGTGATAAAGCTTCAAATCCAAAATTGCTTGGCAGAACATCCTTTTCAAAAACTTCTATTCCAGAGCTACGATATTCCGATACTTGTTGCTCTCGTTCTCGGATTGATAATATTATCTTATTAGAACTTCCCGTTCGCAATTTGAACGAAATTATTAAACCTGTAAAAACCTGGAAGCGTTCCTCTGAGAGTGAAAATCACTTACTGAGTTAATTATGTATTTTCAGATATTTTCTGGAAACTATGGAGCTTTCTACACAATATACCCAAAAATTAAAGAGATCGATTCAGCAAATCAAGTTTTTTAATAGACATGGTCGATAAATGCTTCACTTGAAATTATGCAAAGGTTATAACAAAAACGAAAAATAACGCATCACTATTTTTTATATCTGTTGTTGTTTCAAATTTTAGAATAAATATAAAAATATATAGCGCTATCAGTCTACAAACCATGAAAACCATCATGAAGATATTCGATTGACGTTTTCAAACACAAAATTCCAACTTTATCTTTATCATACACTTTTTCAGAAAACTATAGACATCCCTCGATAACATACCTTTATGATAACTTTTGACACTGTAATGAAATTTTCATTCTTTCTTTCATTATTCTTTCTTTACATCCATCAGCAACACGTAAAAAACTGACACCCGCTCTAGTTCTTGACTGCCATAACCGAATTTCATATGTGTAATACTCACGACGTTCATGTATTACTACCATTCATATATGAACCACATACCAGTAAGTTCTTGCTTTGTAGCTTTCTAGGTTGTACCCGGAGTATGATCGTGTATGTATTATGCACAGGTTGATACTCATTTCCTCCTTTTAGTTACTTTGATTTCTAAGCCCTGCACTTGAGTTGCATCATAAACTACTAGGACAAAGCACCATGCGTTTCCCTTTTAAGAGAACATTATGGGAACGCATGGTCGACTACTACTAGAAACTGCTAAGATAAAGCACCATGCGTTCCCTTCTCTCAGAATTTGATGGGAACGCATGGTCGACTGTTATTGATTTTTTAGAAAAACTTAAATATTTTGATCGTCCACATTTTTAAAAAATATGAAAATATACCATTTTAACATGTTCAAAAATTCTTTATTTATCACTAAAAAATCCAGGGTGGCGCAAAAATTGGAAGAGGGAAAAAATATGTTTCAAAATTTTCTAGTATTTTTTAATGAAAGAAATACATCTTCAAAAATTTTGAAAAAAATTGTAAAGCATCCCCATAATGCCTTAAATATGCCTGATTTTTTTCAAATTTTTCGGAGGAGTAGTTTCTTCAAAAATCAAATAAAACAAAAATCAATAGAACCACCCTTGCTCCGTCAATATGGCAGTTAAAGGGTTGAAACTTTGAGAAATTTGTTTACAGTCTATGACCTTTCGAATGTGGTATAACGATATGAATTCCCTTTGGGGGCAGATTTTACATGCTTATCCTGCTATAGCCTTTACGTTCATAACGTTCACCAAGGATCTTTAGTTTACGAACCACAAGACGGTGATCACGTAGCTTGTGTTTAGGTTCTCACTGATATATCTGAAACATCATTGATGCAAGCTAGCGTTATGCATTTGATTGATATGCCCAATTCCTCTAGTACTTATTTAGATCCCTTGCTTCTAGCTCATACGGTAGCTCGAAACGAGATGAACGTTGATACACAAGAGAGTACGGTTTTTCCTATTACAATCGAAGAAAAAAAGGAATTGCGTGTTGCTTCGCTCAATATAAACGGATGTCGAATGTCTGATAAACGTGATGCTGTGGACGCATATTTACTAGGACGTCATATTCATGTAGTTGTTTTACAAGAAGTAAATGTAGATTGCCAGCAGATCATTACATCCAATTTTAAATGGATCATTGGTGAAAAGGTAGTTGGTAGGAAGCGTGGTCTTGCTGTATTACTACGGCGTGGAACACCTATAACAATAATCAATACTCGAAGTTGCGGTCCGAACATACAAAAAATCGACCTTGAGTATGAGGTATCTCATTAAACCGGTTCTATTTATCAATTAGCTAACAAACGATTTTCTCTTCAGGTCGCGTCCGTTACTCGTAGTTTGTGTATAGTGAACGTTCACGGACCAAATCGAAGAGCTGATCGCTTTTTTTCGAAGTTAGGGTCTTTAGTTGCTGGGCTTCCTAATAAAAATCGTTTATTACTTGTTGGAGACTTTAATTCACATCTTACCAATATGAACATATCGTCCGACGAGAGGCGACTTATAGGCAAATATGTTGGTCATGATCAATTTAACGAAAATGGAACTCAAATGCGGTTGTTCATATCACTGCATAGTTTAGCTGTACGAAGCACACAAGCTAACGCAAACTGTGGTTTCAAGTATACATGGAGCAATGGTAAGGTGTCTAGTCAGGTAGACCATATGTTGACTGCTTTAGAATCAACTTTATTTTTGACAAAAATGCAATGTGCTCGCTCAAATCTTTCGACCGATCACAAAATTTTAATGTGTGATGTGAGAGAACACCGGAAGACTGTTAATGTAACTTTGATGAACACAACTTGTAAGCGGAAGACAAATACTGACATCTCTCAGCTCAGGAACGAGGCTCAACAAATAAAATTTAAACAGCAATTAGTCATGAACCATATTACACAAAGCAATACTGGCTCATCTGTAGAGAGTGATTGGAAAAAAATATGTGAAAAGATTAACAAGAGTGCAGCTAATGTATTGCAGAAGCGTTCTTGTTTTCTATAATACCAGATCTTGAGCAGCTATTAAGTCAGCGGATATAAATATGATCGAAAAGAATCATATAGAACTGCTAAGAGAGCGATGTACTTATAGTCTAAACATGAATAAAGTGGAGTATTTTCCGCAGTTCGGCCACAAAGTTTTTAATTTGGAAAAGTTTTCTTTTAAATTGTTTGCAATGTTCTATAAATAGTAAAATACATCCATATATAGTAGACAACCAACCTGTTTGCTACAATAAATAATGAGTTATCACTATAAATACCACTTTCTTTTTTCTAATTCAAAAAGCACTCTTTACTTTAGAAACTGAGAGCGACCTGAGGTTTTTTTGAAATCAGATCGTCTACGCATTCACATTCAATAACAGAGACAGGATCGATAATTTAATCAAACTTTATTGAATTCATTGCTTTATAGTAATTTTGAATGCTCAACCTTGACGAATGTCGATTGTGGCGAGTTTTATAAACATTTATTCCAGAATCGACATGAAGAACCATCAAATATACTACTATTCAGCTAGCAATCGCTTATGGGAGCTCACACGCAGACTAGAATACGAATGTGTTACTTATTTGAGGATAGATTTGCTTTGATATACACCAATTACTGTTGCATTTATTTGAACTGTTACTGTGCATTTATTTGAAAGAGTTAATTAAACCTAATGTTTGAAAACCAATTTTAGCACTGGTGATAATATTTCCAGCATTTCTTGTAATAATTTTTCATGTTTTCAAATACGCAACAGTATCCATGACGATGTTAAATTTTGAATTGCAGCGCTGCCAATAATTTAGCTGAGTACGTTGTCATGTTGACAGTGTACACTGACAGTGTACCTCAAAGCGTAAAACGTGTCGTCGAAAATATACCGGAGTATTCCGTATTATAATTTGTATTTGGTATTACCGGCCATACTCTGCTGACATCCGAGAACAAAAATGAGTATTATTTTGTTTCAAACAAACTTATAGCCATAGTTTAAAATTTGGCTATACCATCCGAACAACAAAGCTTCGAAAACATAGAACTAACACAGGTAAATCGCCTTACTTTCCATTTCCACTGTCCACTTTATTTTCTATCGGTAACTGGACCGCAACTGCGTCTGCTCAACTACTGGTTTGTGGAAACGATCTTTGCTAATTGAACGTAGCACGACCATTCAGTTTATTTATTTCCTCCACCGTTTCGAATGCCATTTCTACGGCTTGTGTAAAGTGTTTGCGAACAGTTCGCCAAAAATAGTGTAAAAATTCGCTTTCGTAGGTCGCATATCATTCGTACGAAAGCGAAAATACAGGTTTATAGGAGGAAATTACATTAGGTAAATCTATCTTAATTAAAGTTACGATTCTGCTGACATTAAGATTAATTAAGAAGATGTTTATTTGAAAACTTTCGAGGAAAGTTAAAAAATGTTTTTGTACTAACTGTATCTAATAGATACGATACTGTATTAGTCCTGAATTAAAATACAAAGGATTCATTTTATGAGATATTTGAAGTGCTATAATCTTTTGAAGCCAAATTTTCGCTTTTTGTTGTTAAATATGTATAGCAAGTGATCGTTTTGATTCCGATTCCATTCAAACAAGATGGGAAACATATTTGAGTTTAAAACGTACAGAAATCGTGAAAGAAGCTTTCCAACTGTTATAGTTGAATTTTGTTGGATAATTATAGATCCGAAAATATGCAGTAATTTTTGGTAGGACCATAAGACCTTTCAATTGACTCTAAGATTGGAAATAACGGTTTAGAGTAGGATTTATTTTTACGGTTTTTGTTCCGCCAGTTTAAGTGTTGGTGTACAATATTGAACACATTTTACCCTATAACTTCGGAACCGGAAGTCGGATCCGGATGAAATTCAAGAATTCCGTATGGGACCGGAAGACCTTTCATTTGTGGAAATCGGTCGAACCATCGCTGAGAAAAGCGAGTGAGATCCATTTTGGTATATATGACCACTATTTCCGGTACTTCCGGAACCGGATACCGGGAACCAGGATAGCCGAAATCGGTTTGTTTAGTTGCCTACGGATAATGACTATCGATTTGTGTAGTTTTGAGACCATTAGATTTTTTTTTTGATAAATTCGTTTGTTTCATAGGCAATATACATAAGTTTTTCTTCGCCGTGGCATCCACAATACATAGTACTTTGAACCTAATACATTTCGAATATCATATTAGTATGTTGGTATTCATTAGTTAATCTAAACACTGTTTTTATCAAGCAAGTTGCTATTATAAATTACATTAAATGAAATACATTTATTTTGTACATGATCTTATAACTATTTCAGGTTTGTTTGTATCAGTTCATCACATTTATTTAATATAAGATAGCTGGCTATTGGTTGAACTTATGGAAGAGAAAACATTCTAAAATAAAATAAAATTTAAATTGGAACTCCAATGGACTTAATGAATTAATAAAGAAGTTCCATATAAGGAACGTCACGACAAGCAGGAATGTCGCAAACTGGGACATTGGATAGTCTACCTTTGGTACGCAAGGAATTTAATAGTTGAGATCTGACATCACGATACTCCACGCATGTCCAAACAACATGGTCAATATCGCGGTAACCTTCGCCACAAGCACAATGATTAGTCTCGGAAAGTCCAATTCGAAGGAGATGTGCATCTAACGTGTAGTGATTGGACATGAGTCTAGACATCACACGAATGAAATCCCTACTCACATCCAGTCCCCTGAACCATGCCTTAGTCGATATTTTAGTAATAATTGAGTGCATCCACCGGCCCAGATCATCTTTATCCCAAGAAGCTTGCCAGCTGGCAAGTGTTCTTTGGCGAGACGCGCTTCGTTGAAAGCAATCGGTCTCTCATAAATTTCACCCTCAATAGCACCACATTTGGCTAAAATATCGGTTCTTTCATTGCCTGGAATGGAGCAATGAGCCGGGACCCAAACTATTGTGATTTGATAATTATTATTCAATAATTACGTTCAGGCACTGTTTTATTTTGCCCTAGAAACAAGGTTCATTTTTGCCAGCAGCCTTTGAGCGAATGGCTTCAATTGCACTCAGACTTTCTGTGAAAAGAAAATAATGGTTTGGAGATAATGTGACGATTACACTCAAACTATAATGAACTGCTGCTAACTCTGCTATATAAACAGATGCAGGTTCTTGAAGCCTAAATGAGGCCGAAACATTATTGTTGAACATACCAAACCCTGTCGCTTCTTCAATTCGCGATCCGTCCGTGTAAAACATTTTCTCAGGGTCGATATGCCTGAACTTACTTGTAAATATTTTTGGGATTTCCAACGAGCGTATGTGTTTCGGGATTCCACGCACTTCGCGCTGCATGGATGTGTCGAAAAATAAAGTTGAGTCAGGGACATTTTGGAGGCTGACACGGATAGGAATATATCTTGAAGGGTTGATTTCCTGTGACATATGGTTAAAATATACTGTCATGAATCTTGTTTGAGATTGAAGCTCAACTAGCTTTTCGAAGTTATTAATAACCAGGGGATTTAGCGATTTTTCAATGGAAGAACTCCTGCCAGAACTTTAAAACTCATTGTATGTGTCGAATGCATGCAGCCTAAAGTAATTCGCAAACAACGGTACTGAATTCGCTCCAGTTTGATAATATGATAGTTTGCAGCGGAACAAAAGCAAACGCATCCATATTCCATCACTGAAAGTATCGTTGTCTGACACAATTTTATTAGATCTTCCGGATGAGCACCCCACCAAGATCCTGTTATTGTTTTACTCTTGGTTGGCATTTTGTTATCAGAAACCTAATGTGTCCTCCCCAAGTGCATTTGGAATCAAACCACACCCCGAGGTATTTAAAAGTTGAAACCTGAGCGATCATTCTTCCCATCATATGAAGCTGAAGCTGAAGCTGCGCGGGATCATGCTTTCTTGAAAAGACGACCAGCTCTGTTTTCTCCGCAGAGAATTCGATACCCAGATGAACAGCCCAAACGGACAAGTTATCTAAGGTATCTTGTAGTGGTTTTTGCAGATCAATAGCTTCGGGTCCAGTAACTGAAACCACGCCATCATCTGCCAATTGTCTTAGTGTACATGGGGTTACTAGACAGCTATCAATGTCATTCACGTAAAAATTATAGAGGAGCGGACTGAGGCATGAGCCTTGCGGGAGACCCATGTAGCTAATTCTGAATGTTGCCAAATCGCCATGTGAAAAATGCATGCGTTTCTCTGTGAAAAATGCATGCGTTTCTCTGATGTCTAAAAATACAGATGCCATTTGTTGATTTTGAGCGAAGGCAATTTGGATGTCAGACGAAAGTAATGCAAGGCAATCATTCGTCCCTTTATTTCTACGGAAGCCAAACTGAGTATCTGACAACAAACCGCTCGTCTCGACCCAAGTGTCGAGACGTCGTAGAATGATTTTTTCGAACAATTTTCTGATGCAGGACAACATGGCAATGGGTCTATATGAGCTGTGATTGGAAGCTGGTTTCCCCGGCTTTTGAATGGCGATAACTTTCACTTGCCTCCAGTCAGGTGGAACAATATTTTGCTCAAGAAACTTGTTGAACAATTCCAACAAACTTCTTTTTGCGAGGTCGGGCAGATTCTTCACCAAGTTGAATTTGATTCTGCCCAACCCAGGAGCATTATTGTTACAAAAAATGAGTGCTATGGAAAATTCCATCATTGAAAAGGGGCTATCACCATTTGATTTCGAACATAAATTTTCACGATTTGGAAGCCTATTCATCATGATTTTCCAAACAATACTGAGTAGAGACGTCACTTTACACGGTCAAATCAAATTTCAGACAATAGAGTAATCCCTATTGAAAAAAAAAAACAAACCTGAAAACCCCCATTATGTAGAAAGGACGAAAGGACGGATCAATTAAAATATTGTTCCACATATCCTCCTACATCTTTAGTCTAATCAATGCGGTACAGTAGTTGTTTGGTAGGATCGATCACCTTTTAAATTTAAACAAACTATCTAATCATATATGCAGAAATAAACAATCGAATCCAGTAAGGTAGCGTCTTATCCCTCGCGTTATGTCCAATCCCTTCCTAACCTTATTCTATTTTTGACAGGCCGTTGATACAGACGATCAACAAGTGCTATATTTTTATATTCCCAACACTTTCGGTTACGGTCAATCCGTCCGTTAATCCCACAGCAGGACGTAACACTTGAAAAGCTAATAACCCTTCTCCTTCAATCCCCCCGGATGTTCATCGCTGTCAGTGTGAACGTCGTCCTTCCATCCACCGACCATCGTCATCGCGAGTCGTAGTCCTGCATCAAACGCAGCGTTAAAAAAGTGTCCATGGGATGTTTCCCACTCCATTGAGCATGGATTTGGGCTAATTGTTTCACTTTTTTTTCCTGACGGTACCGTTCCGGATACTGTTCACGTTCTCATGGTGGTGAAAAGAATTTTTTTTTTCGTTCTTTCACATCCAACCACCGTGATGATGGTCACTTTGGAGGCTTGTGTATTCCCGTGGAGCGTTCATGGTACAACAAAAAATGAAAACACCCAGGAAGAACTGTCGTAATCTCCCCAAACTCCTCGGTTCTGATGCAAATGACCACCGCTGGTTGCTGTTTGTTAGCGCGGTGTTGTAAAGCGGTCCTGAATGTATCTTCTGATGTCGGTCGAATACCCAGACTAACTTCATGGGAACCAATCTAGCTCGCCGGTGGAAGTCGTATTCTCATTCTCCCATTTTCCGGGCACTTTGTTTCTCATCTTCCTCGGCTGTGGTGGTTGATTCGGTCACTTTTTTTCCTGGGTATCTTCCCAAACTTCGAACCACCTCGCTACCATCTGCTCGAGTCGAAAATGGTCCCGGTACAACGAATAGTGGTCAGTGCGGCATGGACAAGGCACTTTTTGTATGCAAAATCGGTTGCGGTTGTTCGGATTCGTTTTCGAGAGACAGTGAAACAGGAGCGACGAACGTCCAGCAAAGAAGATATTGGATTTTGTTGGTTCCCAACGTAATTTATTTTTCCTTCTGATTAAGGATGTTTGGTTCACCGAAGAGGATCCAACAAAATGATTTCGTTTTTCGAACCATGTTGGTCTAAATTGTGTAATTCGGAAGAACATAGTTTTATAACCGAATCGAATAAGCCTCTCAGAAACGAACAATAACTTGTCTTCATATACTTTTACCGAGAAAAAAAATCCATTTAATTCCGCTTAGTTCGCTCAACTCTTCCATTTTCTAAAATATAATTAAAACTCAAGATAAAGTTTAATGAATATGTGTGAATAGCAAATTCTCATTTCACCGGTCGGATAGAGTTTATCATACAAACAAGGACCAAAAACTTCACGAGTATGTGGAAGGCGTCGCCGTCGCCGTCGTCGTCGTCGTCGTGCAAAAAAGGCATTACCCTATCCAACGTGAAAAAGCTTATTTTCCGAAAAAGCATGAAAAAAAAAGAACTGCTGGCGGTGAAGTCCTTGGCAACCACCGCCGCGTAGCACCTTTTTCATCGTTTGCCTTCCGTTGCTTTTATCAACCGGATCCTGCCTAGTGTGGATGCCTTTTCCATCAAGCAAAGGAAGAAATCTCATTTTAGTTTCACAGTGCAACCGCAAACTTTTTACCATCCCAGGAGAGGAACGTTGAGTTTGTTTCCGCTTTCCGGTCCCCTGCTTTGCCGAAGCAACCCCCTTCGAGCACGATCACAATGATTCGCCGTCGCTTCCGTCGAACCGGTAAACCACACCGTTGCCCTGCAATTATTACGAATCCGTCGAGGAGACAAACTTTTCCGGAAAAAGGGTTCTTCTAACCCGACCGGATTCGGAAAATTTTAGTTTTTCACTAGTCGAAAATTTTACTGATAAAACGAAACACACAGCACACCCCCTTCGGACGGATTTTCAAATTCCTTGTTGTTCTTCCGCCCATGCGTCTCTGTGGATGTGAATAACTCATTATTGTTACTCTTCCTAGGAATTTGTTCAGTTATATTGTGATGTCGGTTAGTAGCTCCCGTCTATTAACAAAGAATCATATTCTGCTATGGTAGATAAAACGATAAAATGAAACTAGAAATTATACTGAGCTAAATAAGAACAAGAACTGAATCCATTAGTTGGTGACACATTTTCTCGAAACAAGTAAATTAACCTAATCTAATTTTTAAATTTCAGGAATCCAATGTTAACTTTCAATGGTTAAAAATATACTCTAGCTGAAATTTGTTTTTCTTGGGCTTCGATAAAAGTAAACGTCCCACGCACACGCCTGCTGCGATTTCTCTAGAAAAAACGGTTTACTTCACAGTGCCTACAATCAGAGGAACGACATCCTGAATTCCAAAAACGACATTTTTCTCTAATGATGATATTAAAATTGATAAAATAAGTTTGATATAACAATGATTCATGAATTTTGCACTGCGATTATTTGTTTGCTCTATTTTTTTTTCTTTTTCTCTAATGTCAACTTAACAGCTCACTAAGAAAGCTTCAAGATTTTATCAAACGTAGAGCATCTGTTAAACTTCGTACGGAATGAAATGAATCGAACAGACACATTTACGATATTTTGCGTATATATTTGTGTATTATATATTTGTGTGTTAAAATAAGTGTGTTGAAAATTCGTCGTACTGTCGTTTAGGTGCATCGTTACAGTTCTGGAAGTATAGAAATGAAACCTTGCACAATTCACACAAAATATCAACTCAGGAGAACGATTTCAGATATTCAGAAAAGTTTTATTTATGTTTATGTTTTATTCGTATTCACGTCATCCAGTAATGTCGCTGACATTAGTCACCCACTTTTCATATGGATTTCGGAAGTTATGCGGTTTTTTATTTGCATTTTAAATGTCATGTAATTTCTTTACTAAATTCGGATTACCGAAGTTATGTGTCTTGTAATGTGGAATACCAAGGTTATGTGGATTTCTGAAAATGTGTGTGTTTTTTTAGGAATCGAACCCAGGTGGGTTGCGTGGAAGGCATCGAATTATCCACTACGCTATACCCGTCCCCAAATAAAAATATAAAAATGTGTGAATTTCCGAAGTTACGTGTTTCTTATGCGGATTTCCGTAGTTATGCGTTTTTTACGGATTTCCAAAGTTATTTGCTTTTTATGCGGATTTCCGAAGTCATGCAATTTTTTTTAATACGGATTTGTTTTTTATGCGTGGTTGCGAACCTATGTGTTTTTTATGTGGATTTCCGAAATCATGTAATTTGAATGATTTCTGAGAATATGCGGGTTTTATATGCGAATTATGCGAAGTTATGCGATTTCTTTTCGTGCAGATTTCCGAAGTTTTGAGTTTTTATGCGGACCTTCGAAGTTATTTGGTTTTTCATGTGAATTTCCGAAGCAATGTGTTTTTCTTTAAGCGGATTTTGGAAGTTATGCGGTTTTTTCAGTCGGATTTCCATAAATATTGGTTTTTTTTTCATGCGGATATCCGAAGTAATGTGTTTTTAATGCGTGATTCCGAAGTCATGTCATGGAATTATTAGTTTCATAAAGCGGATTTCCGAAGTAATGTGTTATTTTATGCGGTCTTGCAAAGTTACGTGTTTTTAGGTAGATTTCCAAAGTTATGTAATTTTAATATAGATTTCTTAAATTAGACGGATTTCTCAAAATATGACGTTTTATGTGCGGATTGGCGAAATTATTTGTTTTTTTTAAGTGGATTTCCGAAGTCATGCGGTTTTTTAATGCGAATCTCCGAATTCATGTGTTTTTTTTATGCGGGAATGCAGTTTTCTCATATGGATTTGCGAAGTTATATGTTTATTTTTTTCATGCGGATTTAAGCAGTCATGCGTTTTTGAGGCGATTTCCGAAATTATTTGTTTCTTTTTTGTTCATGCGGATTTCAGAAATTATGTGTTTTTTATGCGGGTTACTTCCGAAGTCATGCCATTTTTTTCTACATATTTCCGAAGTTATGTATTTTTTGTGGATTTTTGAAGTTATATTGATTTTAGAAAATATACGATTTGTATGCGAGTTTCCAAAGTAGTTCGTTTTTTTTTCAATGCGGATTTTTGAAGTAATGTGTTTTCTCATGCGGGTTTCCGAAGTTATGCGATTTATTCATGCGGATTTCCGAAGTTTTGTGTTCTTTCATGCAGATTTTCGAAGTCGTGTGGTTTTTTATGCGGTTTCAGCAGTCCAGCTTTTTTATGCGGATTTCCGAAGTTATTTGGTATGCAGATTTCTGCATTATGTGTTTTTTATGCAGATTACCAAAGTTATGCTTTTTCGAAGTGGATTTTCCGAAGTAATGAGTCATGCGGTTTTATATACGGGTTTCCGAAATCATGTGTTTTTTTTATATGGATTTCCGAAGTTATGTAATTTTTATGATGATTTCGGAATCTATGCGGTATTTTTCATGCGAATTTCCGAAATAATTTGTTTATTTTTTATTTTGATTTCCGAAATTATGTGTTTTTATGCGGATTTGGGAAGTTATGCGATTTTTTTATGTGGATTTCCGAGGTTATACGGATTATCCTACTGTTATGCGTTTTTTTGCAGATTATCGATGTCATATGGTTTTTTATGCGGATTTCCGAAGTTATTTGGTGTTTGTCATTATGTTTTTTATGCGAATTTTCGAAATTATGCGGTTTTTATACGGATTTCCGAAATCATGTGTTTTTTATGTGGGTTCCCGAAGTTATGCAATTTTTAATGAGGATCTCAGGAGTTATGCGGTTTCTTTCAATGCGGACTTTCGAAATTATTTGTTTTGTTTTATGCAGATTTCCAAAGTTACCTGTTTTCATGTGGATTTCGGAAATTATGCGGTTTTTATGTCGATTTCCGAAGTTGTGTGTTTTTATTTCGTGCGAAATTCCAAAGTTATGAATTTTTTTATGTGGATTTCTGCGGATTTTTCATGCGGATTTTCGGAATTATTTGGTTTCTTTCATGCGGATTTCCAAAGTAATTAGCTTTTATGCGGGTTTCCGAAGTTATGCTATTTTTTATGCAAACTTCCGAAGTTTTGTTTTTTTTTGTGGATTTCTAAAGATATGCGAATTAAAGGAAATATACGTTTTTTATGCGGATTTCTTAAGTTATGAGTTTGTTTTGCGGTTTTCCGAAGTTATGCAGTTTTTTTTATGTGGATTTCGGAATTCTTGTGTTTGTTATGTGGATTTGCGAAGTTATGTGGTTTTCATGCGGATTTCTGGAAATATGCAGTTTTTCACGTGATCGCCAAATGGCTCTTCTACTTTTAAGGGCTCTCACTAAAGCGCCACACAGTTTATGAAAATATTATTAATCAGTAATTAGTTGAATAATATTAGAAAATGCCTCGACATCTTAAAGACTGTCCCAGAAAGTATGGACGCACTTTGATTTCGCTGTAAATAATTCACAAGTGTTAGATATTCGATATACTGATAATATTAGACTACAATAACAGAATATTATTCTCAACATTTGCTACTTAGCACTTGTAGACTAGCGGGCAGACTTCTTGGCGACAAGTTTTGACACTTTTTTCCAATCTTTTTCGAACTGTTGAATGGTTTCAGCTGCCGAGACATGTTTCCTAAGATGTGCCTTCGTTGATGCCCTAAATTCCTCAATTGGTCGAAGTTGTTGGCAATTTGGTTGATTCATGTCTTTTGGGACGAAAGTGACATTTTGACCGTTGATTTCGAGTAGTGGCAAGAAGCAAGATCTGGCCAGAAGACAACAGGATCCTTGTGGCTTCGAATCATGAGTAGAAGTCGTTTTTGTAAACATTCCTTGATGTATATTTCGCTGTTCATTGAAGCAGTTGTGATGAAGAGTTTCGAAATCTTACCTCAGCTACAAATTGCTTGCCAGACCATAGCTTTCTTACCAAATTTTTCGACTTCAATCGATGTCTCGGACTGGTTTAACACTTACCCTTCTCGCACCGTATAATATTGTGGTCCCAGCAAGGATTTGTAATCGAGTTCCACGTAGGTTTCGTCGTCCATGAGTATGCAGTTTCGAACTCTCGGCCTGATCGATGCTTCTTGTTTCGGACTACGTTTTGGTTGTTTCTGCTTCTTATAGGTTCGAAGATTCAAACGTTCTTTAGCACGAAGAACATTTGACTTCGAAGTGCCCATTTTTTGGCCACATCCCGAACTGAAACCTCCTTCTTTTGCTCGAACGCCTTCAGTGTACATTTATCCAACTGAGGAGGTTGGTTTATCCTCAAAGGTTATCCTCACCGAACTTCCTGATTGCATTTCGCACGACTTTTTCATTTATTTCTTCCATTTTTGCTATCTTTCTCAGTGACAGTCCGCGTCCTGTGCACCATTTGTACACAATTTTTCAACGTTGTTTTGCTGAAAGTCCACGCATTTCGAAACAAACTAATGAAAACGAATAAACAACTGCACAAGTGGTTAAAGAAGAGTGTAAACCATTGGACGCAGCCATAAAAATTGACAGATTCGGAACCATTGCGAAATGGCAGAGGTTTTTGGTTGCGTCCATACTTTCTGGAACAGTCTTTAGAGCTTAAGCAGTGTGCCTTAATAATTATATTATTAAAAAAGAAAAAAAAACTTTCAATTAAAAGGATCTCTCTATTACCAGTTTTGCATTGTCATATAGAAAAGGTTATGCAATCAGTGCCATGTACCATTCAACTCGTCATGATGTGTGTAAATGTGTCAAAAATTTGCACTTAATTTTATCGGAGATGGCTTGATCGATTTTCACAAACCTAGATCCAAAAGAAACGTTTTGTGGACTTTTATTGAAATCCTGGATTATATTCGGTTCCGATTCCGGAACTACAGGGTGACGTGTACAAACAAAATGAAAAAAATAGGAGCATGATTCTCTCAAAAATGACTGCACCGATTTTTACGAACAGTGTTCAAATGAAAAATCTTGAGATCCCGTAAAAAAATCTTGATTTTTTTCGGATCTGACTTCCTAATAAACCTTAGGCTGTGAACCATTTCGCGAATGAATTTAACTGTTGGTTAAAATGTGACATTCCAAAAGTTATTTTTTATCGAGTGTTGAAATTTATTCTAGCAAATATCCTTCTTCAGTGAGACTTGTGTAAACTCGCTCAAGCTCAAGATTGCCTTCGTCACTGTTCGTGGTGCTGGTGTTGGTGTAAGATTCTGCTGTTAAGGTAAACTTAAAGTTTCAGGTAAATTTTGAATTTTTGAAGTTAATACATCATCCAAACAGCACAACACAAAAAATGTATTGCAATTTCAAAGAAACAAAAAGAATAATTTAAAAGTTCACATTTCGAAAAATCTTATAAGATGCACATAAATGGAGCGCAGTATTTTACACAAATTCATATTCAAGAGCATGTAAAGTATATAGTAAGATCGATAGTAACAGCCCGGGTTGAATCGAGAAATATTAGATCCCAAAGCACGCAATTTAATCGACTGAACCACAGAAACACACATTTGCTTAATAAATAATCCATACAGCGGCACTTGGTAGCCGAGTGCAAATTACACTCGGATCCTGTAAAATTCTGTACGAATGGAAAATTACGTCATTTGACAATTGAAGTAGTTATGAATTGTATCGTTTGTAAAATTAATATTTTTTTTTTCAAATTGAATTTAAGAAATGGACTAGCTGACGGATGTTACACGAATCGAAAACGAAACAGACAAATTTGAAGTCGGTTTCGTGTCCTTACCGTAAAATGGGCCTCTTTAATTAAATCCCTAGACGATCATCATTATTTTCAATGTATAATCAAATAACCATTTTTTCGCAAACTAAACTCATAACTTCTATTACGAGCTAATGGAGGAAAAAAATGTAGATATGTAGAAGTGTAGCTGCACCCGTTTGGGTAGGGAAATTCACTTGAAATACGATTCTATCAATTCACACCAGAGACTCCCCATTAAAAACCCTGAGCGTTAAAGGAAAGGAACTCTTTCCTCGGGACCACCAGCTTAGCGTACCCGACGTAGAATTAAATCCCTAGGAAAAATATTTGTAGTTTCATCAAGCTTTCTAATTTCATCCGTGTGTGGTGGTGGTGGTGGTGGTAGTGGTGCTTGTATTCGCTTCGGGACGGAGCACACTCGTTCTCGACCGATGGAAACACGCCTTCCACCGTTACCGCACGTGTGTACTTTTTTTTTGTTCTCCAGCCGTTCCGCTTCGGGAACAAATTTCGGCTGGCCTGCACTGGGACAGGATAAAGTTTCGTAATTTAAAAAAGGGGGTGTCTTATGAGAGTATGGCAGTCGAAAAAAGTACGAACAAATGATAGTACATCAGAGCTCCGAGCGAGCAGCGGGATGGGTGTCGAAAAAACTAGTTTTCTATTTCCAAATTAAAATAGCACGAATTCCATTTAGCTGTAGCGTAGGTCGGATACTTTTAAATCGGAAGACCAATGGCTAAAGGGGAAAGACTCACCCTATTCGGTACCTTTGTCACTTTGTATGATTTTATTCGGTATCATCGAATTTCTTTTCGGATGAATGGTGTTCGGAAAACTATTTTTCAAAACTTTTGAGCTTATTATAGAAACGAACAGCAGCAAAAAGAAATGGATTTATTTGTTCTGATTGCGAATTATACTTCTAAATCGGAAAATGACATCTGCTTCTGTGGTTCTAGTTTTTACCCCGATGGAATTAAATTTAAAGAATTGACATAGTTTACTATTCTCGTCGTTTTCAAAAATGGAAACCTATGACGATCAGACATTATAATCTATCAACGTTGAACTAAACTCTTCGAACAATTATCGCTACACACATACAACATCTGGCTTGTCCAAGAAAAAGTTGTAAGAGATCGATTTGGCATTCTTAAAAAATATAGCAAAACAGTTGAATGCTGCTAAATGCAAAATGAAAATAAAACATTACTTCGATCAATAATTGAATTTTTAACAAGTTATTGAAACCAACTCTGGACGATAGTTTGATTACTCCTTTTCTATAAATGAAGAAGTTATAATTAGAAAAATTTACATATACTAGGGTAACGGCTCCCTATTTCATCTGAGCTCCTATTTCCATCTCATCCCGTCACCTCATTACTTTGAACATGAAAAATATTTTACAACCTACCTGAAGCAAACTGTGAGATGTTTTCAAATGATTATAAAAGATATTGTCACTTTTCCTATTGAAAGAAATGGTTTTATATTCTTCGGTGATCGTTTTTTTTTTTCATTTAAAACTAGCTGACCCGTCGAACTTTGTCTCGCCAAGAAATTATTTGTTCGAATTTGTTTTCGGACAGCATTATTGTCAAACTATGTGTTTAACTTTATGGATTTACTCATATTTGAATGCTCACCCGACGCAACAGAACAAACTTTGCAGCAGTTTCTTGTACTGCTTTTAAGCAACGAGGAAATTTTCTCAGAACTTGCCCTGTATGTTCAAGTTTCCAAAAAGTGCCACGCGAACTTTAGAGCTCTAATAAAGTGGATATTTATGAACTACGGTGGAACTTTTCTTATTTAGAGAGACGACGCCTTAATTTTAATTTGATATTGATCTTTCCAATTTGAGCATTTTTCGAAGAATATGCAATATGAAATGGCTGTCTCAATCCATTACGGTAATCATCTTGAACATTGATGTCTAACTGCCACTTATTATGTGCGCTTACTATAATCTAAATCATTAGAAAGCAAAATACAAGTAAAATCTCTTAGTTTGACCTAAGCACTTCTACAGCACAATCTTTGCATTGATTCATTTAAAATTTTCTGCTTTGTTAAACCCGCGATGACCAATATTATTCAATTAGCACAATTCATCAAGTGGTAAATGTTATCCGAACTGATATGGATTGAGTCATTTGGAAGAATTTTTTTAATACCCAATTAAGCACGTGGCTCGAAATGATGCATGTGAAATCTCCACTACTAATCGTTGCGCGCCAAACGATTTTTTCAACGATCTAGTATTCTTTTTTTCGATGGCCAAGCACTTATGCAGCTCGTTTCGCGCCAAACATCAATCGTAGGTCTAGCAAGAATAGACGACTTTTTCAAAGGAAATTTCCATTGTCCATACAAAACAACTTTATGGATTTTTCACACATTTTCGGCAATTATTCCTAATTTTTTTTATGTACGAACCCGGTGGGGGTAAAAACTGATCAAACAAAAAAAGAATCTTGTAAATCCGTCCATCCGTTCTTACGTGATGCGATTACAAACTCACTTTTCAATTTAGGACACATTTTTGTCTCAATATTTACAGTTCGTCATGTTTCTGATTATCTACTAATCGATTCGTCTCAAAACATGATAACTATTTCGCACAATTACACTACTATTGAATGCTGGATGACTTCATGATTAGTAATGTTCACTTACCACTTGTTTAGTTAACGATTAAAAACTTCAAAAATTACCCGACAAGCAATGAAAGTCTTCAAAAATATGAAATGAAAGTTTTTCACTTAGTTCACTTGATTGCGTTTTGTTTTCATCTCATTTGGTTTCGCAAAGTTGCCAAGTTGTCTCATAATGTTACAAAATAAAAATAGTTTTTCTTCTTCAAATTATCATCAAAATGTATGTTTTTGGTATCCGTGACATTAGTTTAATTATATTATTGATATTAATTTTTCAATAAAACTGTTCCGGCTTCGAATATTACCAGAAAGAGCGTGTTAAATACTATTGATATAACCATTGTGGCAAATCTAGTAGCACTGGTTTCATTCCGCTATACGTCAACATAACGCTGTGAAGTGTGTTTCATTGGCTGTGCACAGAGATGCCAGATATTTTCATAGAAAATATGTATTACTTAGCATAGAAAGTCTATATCTGTTCTATCTGTTTTCACTAATAAAATGGTGTTAATCATAACCAATTATCTGCATAAAAGATTTCCACTTTAACATGTGATTTGTCCGTTGATTAATAAACTATACAATACAAATAAATCAGTATAAATAGCATCTCTGGCTCTGCATTTTGTTTTAAGAAGGGCAAATGCCTAAATAGTAACAATTCCGTTTTTGGTTCTATTTAAAGTTCACCACTTTGCAATAAAATTTAAAGCGAAAGGTAACGGAAACGACCAAAAATTGTTTAAACGTTGAAATGATTTCAAACTAGTTCTAAAAATATCGTATGTTGTCTCATAAGGAGTGTATCGATAAGTAGTTAGCAACATTCAAACAGTTATTACTCTGAAATGGCCTAATTTTGTGCAGCGTGTTTTGCACGTTTTTTGAGTCGACCGTATAGGAAAAAGTCGCAGGGAGCCAAATCAGGTACATTCGACGGTTGCTGAATGGTATTCGTTTCGTTTTTAGCTAAATCTTCACGGATAACTATGGCATTGAGTGACGGTGCGTTATCGTGGTTCCAAATCCACCAGTTGTTTGTTCACAATTTTGTTTTTTTTCGGCGAATTACTTCACGCAAATGTCCTATAAATCCTCTGCCATCGTCGGTTTTCGATTTCGATGGCCTACCGCTTCTCTCATCATCATTCACAGACTCACGGCTACTTCTGAAACGTTCATGTCACTGTTAAACGACCGCTTTTTTCAAAGTGGTCGAAACATTCTTCTAACATTTGCAATGTCGTCAAACCATTGAAACCTTTTTTAACGTGAAATTTTTTCTTATTTCTTATTCCTTCATCTGACCTGTTATAGTCTCCATGAAGCATTGGAAGGGGAAAGCCCAATTGAGGATAATTCAATCGTCCAATTGGGCGTAAAACCCCTTCATCTTTTCTGACGGTTGACAATAATACAATTATACATACAATTTCATATTACATTGTGGGCTTACACTTATACATTACAATAATCTTCTTAGTCTATCTTTAAAAACATCTCATGAAATGGAAATATCAAAACATTCATAGGCACTATTAAAACTATTACACATTCCTCTAATGGGTTCGTTTTGTCCATAGTCAGTACGTTAATAGTCAAGTGTTAAAAAGTTCCGCGATCTTAAAGTTCTAGGTGGTACATTGATATTTACTTGAAAAAGGATATTAGGAGCGTCAATTTGTTCCATCAATAGTTTCCCTATAAATACAGCTCTGGAAATATTTTTCCTTTTTGAAAGTGTGTCCGTACCCAGTAATCGACAACGATCAGTATAATAATTCTGTCGGGTTGCGCCAAGGTAAAGATCTGAGGGCGTAGCGGAGGAATTTAGCTTGTATTGATTCAATTCGGTTAATCCAAACGTCCGCGTAAGGACACCATATTACCGATGGAGCTTCAAGAACAGATCGGACAAGGGTGAAATACAATGATCTGAGACAGTAAGGGTCACTGAAATCTTTTGCTATTTTAAAGATAAATCCAAGATTCCGGTTAGCCTGTGCAATGATATGGGAGTAGTGGTCTCTGAACGACAGCTGAGAATCAAGTACTACACCTAAGTCCCTTGCAATTGATACTCTCTCAAGGAATTCTCCAAAAATAGTTTATCTCCAGAAAATAGGTTCTTTCTTGCGTGTGAATGAAATAACGGAGCATTTCGATATAGGGGAAAGTCTTATAAAGCGCCCCTGCTAGCCAAAATGCCCCCTTTCCGTTCTTAAGCATTGAAGACTTTTCTGAACCAAAGTTGTATCACTAACACTATCTTTTCGTAGGATCTTTCTGCTATGCAAGTTTGGTGGTTGTCGTTTGCAGGAAAGTATGAAAAAACTAAAAATTTCATTTGGCAGCTTTTCGATGTAAAGTTTTGCTTCGACTAAATAGATGTTTTATCCACCATTTCTTTGACATACTGATTACTCAAAACAGTAACTTTATGGACATTTAAAGAAGTATAACGCATCATTGTTGTGGAATAAAATGTCTTTTGTTGTGTGTCATGCCACTGATTTGTTGTGAGACATATTTTACGACTGCTGGGGCATTATGTCTGAGGCGAGCGAAAATAACTAAGAATGTGGCCGTTTTGGAAAATTTGTTTATATCAATCAATGCTCATCTTTTCTATTGGAGTCATTGAAAATTATGCTCCTCATCCGTATTGCAATGAAATACTTACATTCTCGAGGAAAATATATCAATACACTTGGAAATATCTCAATGTTTTCTTAAGGGGGGCATATTATAACACTTTACCCTACTAAGCGTCAATCGGTTACGCGTACACCAGTCGCTGAAGACATCAACTTGTCGTTGTAAGTCTTCTTCAGATCTAATGATATGAAATAGCTTGAAATCGTCTGCATAAACAAGCCTACACCCTGGTGGCAAGACAAAACAGATGTCGTTGTAGAACGAAGAAAATAGCATAGGTCCGAGATTGCTACCTTGAGGCACACCCGACAGATTCGAGAAGCAATTTGATTCACAATTTGCAAGCTTAACAGAAAGTGAACGGCCAACAAGATATGATTTGAGTCAATGTTTCCGATGCACCTAGTTTTCGAATTTTCACAAGTAGCAGAGTATGGTCAACACGATCGAACGCTGCTTTAAGGTCTGTATAAACTGTATCAACCCGTGCTCCATCTTCAATGTTACTGATGCAGTGTGACGTAAACTGAACTAAATTCGTAGCTGTTGATCTACCGGGGAAAAACCATGTTGATCGGTCGATATGTATGATTTGGTTTTTTTTTAAACAGAACATTGCTAACGAGAATTTGCAAACTTGTTGCAAATTCAAATTTGTACAAATTTCATCCCATTTTGTCTAAATAGTTTGAGAACCCCAGCGGTGAACGGAAGAGTAAATGTTTTCATTTCCTAAGAACCAATTAAATGTTTAAAAAGCGCGTTTTTACCTGATTGATTTCGCAAGGGCTAACGGGACTAACCAGAAACTTTTAGGAAATTGAAAAAACATTCATTACAATTTGGTTTTTACCATAGTTGTTTAGATCGATGTGTAGCTTTAACCTTCAGCTACAATTCCCAATTAGTGATTTGGAGACATACGCATTAGTTTACGTACAAAGCCTCGATTAAGTGACCAGCCCTAAATTCAATATTTCAGGAACCGCGGAGCTAAACCGGACTATAAAATTTGACATAAAAATGAAGAATAGATACAGTAGGGCGCCAAATTTTCAGACGCCTTAACGAGTGCGAAGAAAACGAAACTAGTCGAAAAATGAAAGGTCTCCCCGTCACCCAGAACGCTATTGAATGGTTTTGAGATCGGATGTTTACTTTTTGAGTTATACGAAGTTTTATGTCAAAATGTTCAGTTGTTTGACAATATCTGTCACACTTGACCTTAGAAACAGAATATGTTTTTAGATTTAGATTCCGCACGGTAATAGCTATCCAACAAGCCATAGATTGTCAAAATCCGTCCAGTAGTAGGAGTAGCTAAATGAATCACGATTTTTTATACTGTTACATACAATTGTTTCTAAGTACCAGAAAGATTGTGTACAGCATCTTTTTTCATGGCATTTTGCCTTGGACCGATTTTAGCACGGTTCGTTTTTGGCAACATAATCGTTCGAGTATGACATGTAATCTATATGATGGCAGCATTTTTAAGTTGAAAGTAATTCCATAATTATTTCGATTTAAACTACTTACAGTAATAAATGCCGGAAGAACATAACTCCCATATACCATTCGAATCATTTCGTCGAGATCAGCAAATGCGTGTGTGACAAATATTTTCACTCAATTTTCTCGGAGATGGCTAAACCGTTTTCTACAAACTCAGATTCATAGGAAAAGTAGTATACTCCCAAACAAGGTTCCTGAATTACGTTCGGATCCGACTTCTGATTGCGGAACTACAGGATGATATGTGAAACGAAATTAAAATAATGCAACTCATTTTTTTCGTAGATAGCTGAACCGATCTAAGATTCAAATGAAATTTAAGAACCATCTATGATTCAAATTAGAGGTCTTAAAATCCTATAAAACATCTTATATTTTAGTCAGATTCTACTTCCTGTTTAGGAGATACATGGCGATTAGTATAAAAATGTCCATTTTACATAAATTAATCAGATTTATCGGGTTGGCAGATTTGGATAGTCGATTACCAAATAAATTTATTTCAGTTTAAGCGGTATTCAGCCTAAGTAGCACGTTAAGTTGCTGTCCTGTATTTTTCTACTGATTGTGAAATTTATCAATTTAGTTTATATTAATATTCTGGTGACTGTTGTGTTATGGAAAAAGCGCAATTTTTCTTTGTTGTGCAACATATCTAAGTTCTTCCGTTGTTATGAACATTTATTCACCATTATTGTGCAACTAATACAAAACTCATGCATCGATCCCATTTCAAATGCAGCAATTAAATCAGCGAAAAAACAATTGTGAAACTCATGGGAACTATTACGTAATGTTATCAAGAATTGAATTGATTTTTACAATAAAATAGCAAACATAATTTCTAATGAATAAGTTTCACATTTGATTTTCTATACAACTGCTCGTAAAACAAACATGGAACTTTGAAAACATTCTGCACACAAATAAATGGTAATACTACATATTGTAGAATTGATCTTTTATGTTTTAGTAAATAGAAAATCAACAACGAACTGCATTTTTATGGTGAAGCATGTCTTCGTACGCCTGAAATTTTCAAGCGCCTTTGAATGTACGTGTTTTGATGATTGAACGTCAATTTCTATGAAAATAACAATCTATTCTTTTCAAAGAATATGATCAAGATAGTGTTTGAAATATGTATAAAAAAGCTATTAAACATTCATACACCGTTTTAAACGATTTTAATCATATTAATGATTCAATTAATATGAAAAATCTTGAAATGAATTCTTCTTCAATATTTTCCATTATGGCATCGAGGGTAACAGTGTGTTGAAAAAAAAAATGGTACACCCAACGTAATGATTTATTTTACTTAAATAAAAGGAAATATGAACATGGTTATATTGAAAAGAGAAATTTTTGTTTTTATTTTTCTCAAAATAGTTGTTTTTATTTCAATCAAACTAGTTGACTTAAACAACAATACAGTTTAGTCATTTATCTTAGTGAACCCGACATCTATGATACGGTATTATTTTGGTGAGCCCATGTGCTTTAGTTGCAAAAACAAGTTGCTCAAGCGGTTATATATAACTATGAGAGTAACTATGATGAACTTAACATTTCGTTCAATATCTTTGAAAAGTGATGTCAGGGCTGTTCATATTTTTGCGAGATGAAAACCGAATACAAATTATTTGATTTGACTTTTGTTTTCATTAAGTATGTAATGCTGTATTTCTGAAACTTTTACGATAATATTCTCATGTCGGCAAGTTTTGCGTTCATTTCAAGCAGATAAATCATTTTCTCAAAAAGGCCAAATCGAACTTCAAAAACAAAAATTGGTGACTTTTATCCGATTCTGGATTTACAGGATGATGAGTTTTTCAAATTCATACAGATGTAAATTGTTTGGCGTATTAATTTATGGCCATACGAATCATTAACCATAAATAATGACGAAAAACTCTAAATGGGAACTTTCTTCGACATCTCATGGAATGTTTAATCGATTGTCACACGTTAAGACAATTCAGGATAAGGAGTGATTGAAATCTCATTTTGCCGTTTAAAACGACAATAATAAAAATAATGTCATGAGAACTAAAACACCGAAGAATATCCATGCAAAAAACACACGCGGATTGATAAAAAAAAGGTATCATCTCACTGCTAGGAGGATTAATCACGTTTTCTTTAGACACTTTTTAAGGCAAACTAACTACGCTTCATTGATTGGCAGATAATCTAACTAAAAGCTAACTAGACGGTCTTCATTTCCGTTGCAAGAGAAAATTAAAATTTAAATTCTAATATCACCTAAACCAGCAAGGGCTGTTTGATAATCCGGACCATGATTAATATGCCGACCATAGAGCACCGCTGATTTGGATGGTGGCCAGGATGGCCACAAAAAGTCCAACTACTTTTCTGGAGGCTCTGCACCCCAGAATCCTCCACGTTTCTTCTCCAATCAGGACAGACAATCCACGGAACTTCCCCCTTATTTTTGCGTTCGCGTTTTTCTATATACCGACGACGGGAGTGATATTCTGCAAATTCGCTGCGTCTGGGCCTGCGATGACGGTGACTACGGTGATCGGGATCGGGAAAAAAGGCTCGCGAACGGAAAAAGTACCGACCGAACAGCTCCGTCCCGTCCTTGCCGTCGCGGGGTTGATGCGTGCGAGAGAAGCCTGAATGCTGCATATAGTCAACCATCTACACAGGCCACGCACAAAAACATTGAAAAGTGCGGACTTTTCTACATATGCAACGATGCGTTTTCCCACTTTACCTCCCACACTGATGACGATGACTGCGATGATGATGCAGGATGGCGAGGAGCTAACGTAAAAAACATGCACCAGAGCGTTGCATCGGAGAAAAACTCCCGCTTTTTCAACGATCCGAACGAATTCCCTGCTGCTTCCTCGTAACGATGATGACGATGATGACGGGCAGGCACTGCGTGCGATGTGTGTTGTGTGATCTCGAGGTGCGTGCGTGAGTGCAAGAGTGCACCGCTGCTCCTGACTGGGTGGCATATGAGTGGTGGCCAAGGGGTCTCCGAAAACTCTCTCTCTCTCTCCCTTCCCTTTGTAACGCGCGGCTCTCGTTCACAACACAACGACCGAGTCCCCACAGGCAACGGTTTAGCTGGCAATCGGGCTTCGGTGTGGGGCAGGGTCTTTCCGACGAAGGGTTCGACGGGTCAGTCCGAAGAGACGAAGAAAAATCAATTATTGTACGTTTTTCAAAAAGCCTGGATCTCGGCGAACGAATGCGAACGCTGGGTTTTTCCACTTTTATGTAGCCGACCCGAACGCAGGAACTGCTGCAGACCATATTATATAAAACCGATGGTCGTTGTTCAGAAGCCCTGGATGAAAAATTTATTGCGTGCCTGTTTTCCTGTCAGGGTTCAGGCAATATTTGATTCTGACAAACGCTAAACTTGGTTAAAATTTAATACTTTGTATAACGTAATGCATTTCGATATGTATCCTAGAAATCATTTTAACAATTTAACGTTCTTCGGTTGGTTCAAACGGTAACGACTCGCGAGAATCTGTGCATCCGGAAGCAGAACCACTAACTCGTTTCTATACTGGCCGAAAGTTGTATTGCTTGGAGAGCACGGATGCATTTTTGTTCCATAGAAATTGAACATTTTTGAGTACTACATTGGAGCTAACGAAAAGAAGTGCTGCATGCAGGAGGTGTTTGCATAGTGTAATGCACCCCCATTCGTCACTGCCAGTTCGGCTGACCAAAACAGCCTCGGGCAGGAAAAATGCATTTTACGAACCGACCAGGGAACAAACACAACAAACCACTCATCGGCCATCCAACCACCCAACTTTCCCCGCCGTAACTCACAAAAAAGGAATTGAAGGAGGCAATGGCGTTGGTGGTTCCGAGGAGCAGGAGGAGCCGAACGACGACCCATTAGGCCTACTATGGCTTGGCACTGTCGTTTGTCACGATAAAATGACACGTGGAGGAGCTACCCGTGATAGCTTTTGCCTTTGGACGTTTGCATTGCCTTTGTGGTAGATACGACGTCGTTCCCAGGAAAAAGGCATCATTTTTTGGCATCACATAGACCTTGAGTAATGTGATGCTTAAGCAAATCTTGAGCTCTTAGATTGTGTGTTTGTTGTTTTGATCAAATTATTTATCGAAATGATTCAAACATAACTTAGAATTTTCCTCAGCATTTTTGAAACGGTCTAATGTTTATATACTATGCTGGTACGGATGGCTCACTATTTGTTCATTAAAACGCATTTTAGAGCCATTTGCAGTCGTTTTTCGTTCGGAGGAGCTGTTGCACCCTAAGACTTACGACGAGACAGTCTCCACCGGTCGAATTTGTTCGACCGGGACTGGCACTGACTGTCCGAAGATAAATTTTGCACCGGGGGGCAGCTCCATTAGTAGTTGTAGAGGTAGGAAGAAATTACGGCTTTTGTTCTGGCGGGTTTTGTCTATCTGCTGCTGTTGGCAGAGACCGATGACGATGCATGCTCTACACGGGCATTCGAGAAACAGAATTAGGAATTTTCTTGCTGCAAAGATTCGGTTTTAGTACACTTACTCAAAAAATACGGATTTTCTAACTTTTCCAGAAATTGTACAGCTGGTTCAAATTATAGCAAATGATGTTAAAATATGTGATAAGTTTATGGACATTAGCAATTTGAAATGAAACCAATTATCAAATATAGTGTGACAAACTAAAATTATTTTAAAAATAGACAACCCAATTTAAACTTGCGATTGAATATAGTTTTAGAGGGTAATACAAGATGCCGTGAAAAATATCCTGTTTAGAAATGAAAAAACCGGTTTTAATCTACCTAGTGGTGTGATGATACCTTTTTCATATTACTCATACTATCCCCGATCAGATGTGATATTCAAAATTGTATCAAAGTTTGATATTTGTTTGATTTCGTTGGTCCTGAATCAGCTATGCCACTTTCAACTAGTTGGATAAAGCACAAGATTCGTTCTTGGGCTGCATCCAAACATGCCAGCTACTAGGGATGGTACTCGGAAGGCAAAGTATCGATACCTAGGGTATCGGGATACCGAAATTTAGGGTATCGATACAAGGTATCAAAAGGCAATAAAGTATCGATACCTGTAAGTATCAATTGATACTTGCGCAGCAATCATTTCTAAATGAAATAAAAATGTCGACTGTGGCGTTATTTTATGATGCACAGGAAGGTTTTTCCATAAATTTGTTATGCCAACAGAATACGCATATTTCTTGTCACATAGATTGCACTTCGCCTTTCGCGACTCTTGGTCCACGTTGAAGAATTTCCACGAATTTTGCCACGTCAGAGAATTTCCGCAAACCACTTTGTGTTGGAGCCATGATGATTTTACATTTCACTTTTTTTTCAAAAATTTTCATGTCATAATCTTTATGTCGATACACGAATACTACACTAAAAGCCAATTCCTATTAAATATTTTGGGGTTCTGTTGGTTTGTGCAAAAATCACATATTTTGTTTCTATTTCTTCGCGTTTTGCCTTCGACTGATCAGTGCTAAGCTAGTGGTTTAAATTGAACTGCTAGGCGCAAGATGGCAGTTCACTTTGAACTGCTTTAAGCACTGATGAGCCGAAGGCGAAACGCGAAGAAATAGAAACAACTCCTGTTGCTATTACTATGAGACCAGGGACGGACGGAACGGAAGCACCAGGCTCGCGCATGTATTGGTATGAAGTGGACTAGTCGTTGTTGAAATTCGTTCTCAACAATCTTGCGTCGTCCCATAGGCGCACTGAGAGAGAGAGTGTAATGAGTGTGAAAAATTTAAATGATTGAATCCTCTGAAAGTATGGCCTTTATGTGCGTATTTTGTTGCTGGTTTTCTCTCATTGCACTCTATTTCAGTGCACTTGTGGGACGAAGCGAGTTTGTCGAGAATGAATTTCAACAACGGCTAGTCCACGTCATACCAATCCATGCACGAGCCTGGGACTTGGTCGAAGCCAAAAAATAAAGTTCTATAGCGTGATGGGTTAGTCGATGCCTTTCACGAAACCCACTTGGGTTCGATTCGCAGTGCTTTTTTGTGAGTGACGATGAAACACCGAGCACTCCTATCGTGCATATTCCACCGCTCACTCTTTCGTCGGCCAACTCATTGGCGTGCACACTCTTACTAAAGCTATTCCCCATAGATAGTCGCACTTCTGCTCTCACTCGTACTCTCATACCGTATTTGGTTTTGATCCAATGCTTGATATTCAATCTGATCAAGCTCAAATCATGTCTCATACATCAGTTTCAAAAATATTTGAACTATTTACTTGAATTTCATACACAAAAGTAACAGGAGCGCAGTACTTGGCTAGAGCGAACATAAACAAGCGTTTAAAGTGCTATTGTATCCAACATCTCGAACGTTCGGTGAGTGATTAGAGTGCTTAAAAATGGTAAACAAAATATCGAGCATTAATCAAATGAAGCCTTTATTTCTTGATCGTAGTAAAGTACTGAATGAATATTAAGTTTGTAATGACAATTTTGGTTAGTTATTATTCTTATTTGCTTTGATTGTTGAAGAAAGATGCTTGCCACAGTTACATGTTACTTCTATAAATCAAATTCATGTTTTATCGGTTTTATTCTAATTGGACCATGAGAGTAAATCAACCCTAGAATTAAAACAAACTCTTTTGTCTCCATATTAAGAAAGTATTACTTTTTCGCTGAGTTTGCATTGCATATTGCTATTGCGTATTGGACTTCCGACATTTGAATCTGCCAATGAACATCGCTGCATGACTGATAATCGTGAAAATCATTCAAAATGATGTGTGAATTAAGCACAACTGTACAGCAACTGCCATTTCAAACTCAAGTCTCAATTTAGGTTAAAAAGCTCAAGAGAGGCAATTTTTCGCAATAGAAGGTGTCAAGATTGCATTAAATTAATGCACCCACGCACTACTAGAGAAAAAATTTCTTTCGTCATTGGCAATTTTTTTAGATGACAATTTTCAACGGTACCATGTGCCCATGTCAGATTCAGCAAGTTATGCATTAGGACTTTGTTTAGCAGCTAAATGTTGGTACAATCGCCAATCCTGTTTACATTATATTACTCGATGAACATTAGGAATGGTCCCAAGAGCAAATTACAGTTATTCTCTTTGTTTACTTTCTCCTTTAATTATTACGGCAGTATTTCTAAGTATTTCTAAACTAAAACTAACAATTTCTCGCGACGGACAGATAACCAATCGAGATCAATCAGTTTGCATCTGGCATGGTAACTTGGAAGGTTCCAAGGGTTTCTCCAAGGAAGCCGACACAGAGCAAATCGAGCAAATTTTCGATGGATTGCTTCAATGCTTTGGATATCGTTTTGGTAGTACGGTGACCAGACAGCCGGTGCGTATTCGAGCGTAGAGCGAACTAAGGCACAATATAACGCTTTCGAGAAATGTACATCGTCGAATTCTTAAGTAACGCGGAAAATGAATCCTAGCAGCTTGGCTTTGGAGATAGTAAACTCAATGTGTTCCTTGAAATTTAACTTAGAGTCCAGCAGGACACCAAGGTCCTTCACATACGATGTACGTTCCTGAACAATTTGTGAGATATTATAGTCGAAACTGACTACAGACTGTTTGCGACTAAAAGAGATGACGGAGCTTTTGGAGGCGTTCAACACCATTCTTTTGATATTACACCAATTAGTCAAATTATTCAACTGCTCTTGTAGGAACTCTGCCGTCAGCTGTGGATTTGATTACACTTGATCGAAAAATTTAGGTCGTTGAGATAAAGTAAAAATATAAACGGTCCAAGCTGACTTCCTTGAGGAACTCCAGAGGTAACAGCGAATGGTAGGGTTGTACAGTCTCCATTTACACTATCATTTCGCGACCAGTAAGATATGAGCGAGACCAATTCAGAAATGACCCATTAGTCCTAGTCTATATAACTTTAAGATTGTTATGTAATGATTAATCTTGTCGAACGCAGCGGAAAAACCGGTGTAGATAGGATCTACTTGTAGTCGTGATTGTAACGAACGTATGATAAAGGAATGATTGGACATGAAACCATGTTGAGTCTCAGATATATGGTTAGAACAATTATGTGTTATAAGATCCAAAGCTATGATTTCAAACAGCTTAGATACGGCGCACAAAGCTGCTATTCCGCGGTAGTTGGATACTGTACATTTGTTTCCTTTTTTATGAACTGGAAACACATAGGATTTCTTTTATATTTCAGGATAAGTTCCTGAACGTAAAGAGCAGTTAAAAATAATGGATAGTTGAACCAATTCCATCGGGTCCAGCACATGCTGATCTTACAGTAGCAGTTAAAATAATAGGATGGCATCCAATTGGAGACGGAGAGGGATATTATTCGCCGCAGGGGATATTCCTTGATCAGCTTGATATTCTTCAGAGAAAACACTACTAAAATGTTTGCAAAACAAATCGCAACTTCCAAGCGCGGTAGATGCGTAAATGTCGTCGGGTCTCATCGAGGTCGGTAATCCTGATTCTTTCCTCTGCTCGTTCACGTAGTTCCAAAAGTGTTTAGGGTTGAATTAAAGATTTTATTTGGATGCGACGTAGATACGGGCAATAAAGCGATTTGTTCAAGCGTTTGTAGCGAATATTGAGATGAACATAATGTGATCTAAGAAGTAGTGAAAGTCGTTTAGCAACTTCTTTTAGAGCTGATATTATAAATAACACAAAACATATCAGAATTTGATATACATTTACTATCAAGGTTTTACATCAAAAAATTTTATAGACTTTTAAATTTGATCAGTATTAATCGGGGAAAATAGAATGAACAAATAACATACAAATGCAGCTATGTGATGAAAACTAGCAAAAATGTTACCACAGAGAAGGGACTCGAACCCGCAGTTAACTTCCGACCAGATAAATTGTTTTACCAATTAAACTACCCTGCATATGGAAATACATGAAAAGATAGTCCAATTGACAAAAGGATCCAAGCATGCTTCGCTTCACTTCAGATTATTTTCAAGTAAAATAATATTTTTGCATTTTTATTGGTTTAAAATAGTGTGTCAGTAACTCCATGAAAAAAAGATATACGACAGTTCGGAAATTTGTAATATTTGGTACAATCAAGGATGGCTTTTATCGTATCAAAGAACGCTTTCTAGCAACTCTTCACACGATGCAATCGCAGTGCCATCAAAAAGAGACGAATATCATCTCAGCAACAAAAAACCGACATGATTCATTTAACATAGAATGAACACCAGTGCGGGAGCGAATTTCTCTCGATGACCCTTCTGAGCATCATGAGCTAGCACGCTGCTGTCGCTCATTCTTGTTCTGCGATCCGATTCTAAAAGGGCAGTGGATAATTGCTATAGAATCATTTTACTATTGCCCCTCATTCTAACTATGTGCATATAACCTTTGTGTTTATGAAAATGTCTGTGAATGCTCCACACAAGGGCTCTGAAATAATGTAATATTGTAACCTAGTGTGAGAATCATCAAGTGGAATCATCGATTCGATTTTCTGCGATAATTGTTAACTTAACTAAGTTGTCAGCAATTTGGTGGATTCATGTCTTTTGGGACGAAAGTGAAATTTTTTTCGACCCGTTTTCGGTTTATCCTCAAAGGTGTTATCCTCACCGAACTTCCTAATTGCATTTCGCACGGCTTTTTCACTTGCTCCTTCCATTTGTGCTATCTTTCTCAGTGACAGTCCGCGTTCTGTGCACCATTTGTACACATTTTTTCGACGTTGTTCTGCTGAAAATCCACGCATTTCGAAACAAACTAATGAAAACGAATAAACAACTGCACAAGTGGTTAGAGAAGAGTGTAAACAACAGGACGCAGCCATAAAAATTGACAGATTCTGAACCATTGAGAAATGGCACCGGTTTTTGGTTGCGTCCATACTTTTTGGGACAGTCTTTATGTAACTGTCCCGCATTGGTGCAACTTCTTGGTTTTTGGTTCTCCATACATGGTTGAATCTGTATATGGTGAACTAAAATTGAAGGATATTCTATCGAATCTCACCCAATATGGTAAGGGCAATAGTCAGAGGAGTTTATCGTTCTTCCTGTAGTGAATGAATTATTTCTAATTTCACCCTGAAAGATTTTAGCAGATTGTTTGGGATCCATTATGGGATACCGAATTTACTTCATACATACTGCGAATTGTTCTGCATTCTTCCGGAAAAGCAGAATAGTGTCGCTTTTGTAGAATCTATAAATCCTCTCGGGGGTTTCCCGACCTCACTCACTTCACATTTCCTTTCCAAGTTCTTTTTATCCTTTCCTTCACACCAGGAAAATGATGAACAGCCACGGCAAGGCGCAAATCGTCAAATAACTAGGGGAACGTGCCACTTTAGTACATTTCCATATTTTTCGATTTTTTAGAAAACTAATTTATAATTTGGTAACCACTGAGCGGATTTTTGCAATTTTTGGATATGTTATCTAGGAATGTAAATAGTCACTAGGAGAAATTCGACGATAGGCAAAGCTGGAATTTTGAGGTTGAGCGACAAATCGATCAAGTTTTGGTTCAATTTCCATAGAATTTTCTATGGACTGGAAAACTGTGTATCTTTTTTACATGTCATTTCTGCTTAATTATAAGTCATCAATATTATTGTGGAATTCTTGAGTTCACTGAATAAAAACAGAAAAGTTTGTTCGAACATGAGCTAGCATTATCTACGAATCAAAACACCCTGTAGCTCCAAAACTGGAAGTAGGATCAACAACAAATACAAAAATTTTGTATGAAACCGTAAGACTTCTCATTTGAATCTAAGTTTGAGAAATCGGTTTAACCATCTCGGAGAAAAGTGAGTGAGATCGATCCTCTTTACTTTCAGGCTTTTGTGATCGTATTTACCCATTTAGTATGCTCTATTGTTCACTGCACTATATTGTCCTTGGTTTCTGTCGTCTCGACCGTAAGCAATTTTCGACTGTTTCGGGTGAGATGCGAACACAAACTGATTGTTTGCTCTATTGTTGTACTCTCAAATGTTCAGCGTTATTTGTGTGGTAAATTACGTTGGATTGGTTAAAACCTATAAAACAATATTGTAGGACTACCAGCGTACAACCAAACTTTTTTAACAACGAAGACGCATTACAAGGCCGAACGGTGTCGTGAAGCAAAATTACAAGATCGTGCTTGGCTCGTCATGTTTCTCCGTAAGTAACGAAGTAAGGTTTTTTTTACAGGAAGCAATTTATGCATTTGACAAAGCCGCTATTACAAATTACATTTCAGGGAAAAAATCGGTTAAAAGATATGCAATTCCATCTGGTTGTGCAATTGTTATACGATTTTATTGCTTGAGATACAAGCTAAGAGATTTCCCTAATCAGAATGTCGTTAGCCAAAAAAGATTTGTAATAAATTACTTTTTTGTGCGGTTAGTGGAATGAACCAAATAGCTTCAAAATAAACTGAATTTTATTCAATTCCACTGAAAAATCTTTACTATCTCGCCACTAATGTCACGAGATGGTAGCAGACACGGATACTAGTATTTTGGTTTGGAATTTGCAACCTTCATCAGTGTAACAGACTTAGAACTGATACACTGATGAAGGTTTCAAATAGTACACCGAAATACTGAACTCGATTTGCAAAAAGACACTAAGGAATGTATCGAAAATAAGCTGTCTACATACATTTGTGTTGTACGCATGTCTTTGTGGCGGTTTTTTATGCTCAGATCACAGCATGCTGTGCGTTTGGCTGTCAGTTTTAGTTTGTTTATTTGTTTGTGCGGTTGAAATTCTGCGTTTTCATAATGTCGCGTATTGAAAAGGTAGTGAAAATTAAGGTTCTGGACACAGGGCTAAGTGAGAAGAGTATTACTATGCGTAAATTGGCGAAGCAATTTGGAATTCTTCAAGCCAGTATTAAAACCATCATTAATAAGTTTGGGCAACACAATTCTTTGGGTGAGATACCAGGAAGAGACAAAAAACCCGGTTCATCCAACCCAAAACTGGACCAGAACAAATCAATGTCAATACGTGATTTGGCCAAAAAAGCAGGAACGCGTGTCGAAATGATCCAGCGTTTCAAGAGGTTTGAAGTCAACCATTTTTTACACTACCGGAACTATAAATGCAGAAATATATCGATCTGAGTGTCTCCAGAAGAGATTGCTGCCTTTATATAAGAAGCATAGTACACTTTCACTGTTTTGGCCGGATTTAGCGTCGGCTCACTTGCCAAAACCACTTAAATCGGCTTGCGGAAAAGGGTATACATTTCGTTGAGAAAACTATCAATCCACCAAATTGCCCTCAGCTTCGACCCATCGAACGTTTCTTCGAGAAGACTGGTAAGGCAGCTGGGAACATGCAGGAGTTCAAAAAAATTAGGCTCAAGCGTTCGAAAAAATGCCAAGCAACACTTGTCCGGAACTTGATGAAGATCGTTCGATCGAAAGTTCGAAAATTCGTGAAGGAATAACTTAAATTAAATCCGGTTTTCATTATGCTGAAGTTTATCCTCGTACAATAAAGGATCAATTTTTAGTTTGAATAAAATATCGTTTTTTATCATAATTTGTGGATAGCTTATTTGCGATACACTACTTATTTGAAAATTCGGTCATTAAAACTAAACTAAAACCAAGAATACAAATTTAACACTCAAATATGTAAAAAATTTTAATGTTTTAATTATTAGTAACAAAAAAGATTTTTAAGGCTATTTTGATGTACTAAAAAAAATTTCAATATCGAATAAATTTAACTCTGTCGTATCATTCTCAGTTGATCCGAACCGGTCGCAATTAAATGCTTCGGCCAACTGACAACAAGCTGATAAAAATAATACCTTTTTCTAGCAACGATTTCAACAAATCATCATCCAATTTGCTCAGTGTCAAACGACACTTCTGACTCATGAAGAAGTGGAAAAAAATACCAAATTCGCTTATCCCCCAACCCGGAATCTCTCACTTTCTAGTCTATGCCGGTAGCAAATTAAAATAACCGTCATCATATGAAAACATAATTTAATATTATACACAGGGATAGAGAAAAAAAATATTGCCACCAGCTTCCTACGACATTCCATCAGCGGACATCGGCCATGGGCAGCCCATATTTACCAAACAAATAATATAAATGTAAAAATGTGTTCCTACACACTGCCTATGCTTGGCGGAACGGATTCAGCCGGGGTCGATTTTGGGGCGTACTAGAGCAGAAAATAAATTCAAAATAAAAAAAAGTATATGCGAGCAGCTAAAAAAGGATCATTTCCACTTCCAAATCTCTTAGAAGCAGTTTTTTTTCAATATATTATATTTCTAAAAGTACAGAAAAGGAGATACAGGAAAAGGGCAAACAGTGTTATGGGTTTTTTTTTCTAGTCCCTCATCATTTTACCTCGTAATCAGAAGGAAAGCGAAAAATGCCAGAGATCCCGGCCCGGCAAACCAGTAGCAGAAAAACACGCGTTTTAACGCAATCAAGACCTTATGGGGAGGAAGGAACCATCCAAGTAAGTGACAGAACATCCGGGCTCTGGGCGAACGGCTCCGGCCAACCGACGGTCGGCCAGAGCGGATTTATAAAAATATATAAACTCGTATAAAAGTTTTTATTGAAATTAAAGGATTTGCGCGAGATGGAAGCAAGATGGGAGGGGAGGAGTCTTCTCCGTCACTACCCTCGTAGCTTCCAAGGCAAAGGATGAAATTCCGATGGTTGATGGTTCTGGGTAGGGCACTTTCACATAATTTTTATTCAATTTTGTGTATGCTTTTTTATAAATCTTTTCATTCTCTGAAATTAATTGAATTTTTCGCTGAAGGAGGCTGCAGAACGAAGCGTACAGCAATGAAACGAAACGACGTGGAGAGTGGTTTTGCCGACCATCTCTCTGTCCGAAGGAACGGATTGTTAAATGAGACAAGATGAATGAAGGCGAATTCGGGATAGCCAGATAATTGTATTACGGGAATAATGCCTTGGTTCGTTTTACAGCTGTGGAACGTTACGTACATTGACAGCAGATGTCACAACCGAGTTGTAGTGTACAACACAAATCACCTAGTAAATAAGTGAAGTAATTCGCAATACTAATCAACTTTGAAATCTAAATTTAATTTTCTTATTTGATGTTTGAAAAAATGAAACCGATTAAGTACTGGTTCTTCGATTTCATATGAACAATTTAAAAAAAAAACAAATCATTCCCGTATAATTTTTTATTTTTCTTGTAATTATGAATGACATAAACTATTCAAAGTGCCTCTTCTTTCTTTAATAACAGAATTAAATCGATAACATAGAACCTTAACGAGGTGTAGTTTATTTTTTTTTTAATTTATTTATTTAGAGTAAGAAAAGGCCCACTGAAGTTGATGCTTATTGAGTCTCTCTCTCAGGCATAAAACCTCCTCATCTTTTGTACCAACAGATTAATCACATCCAAATAATACACTACTTAATTATAATTCAATACAAGATATACTTACAAACCAACATAATATACTTAACACTTATAAACTTTAAAACAAGAAACATACGGATTATAAATGGTTTCATTCTTAGGTCAAGTTTTTAAAATAATACAATTAATTATCGTCTCAGAGTAGTACGAGGATCATGATTGATACAGATTTGTTCTTTGCATAATTTGTTCTAGCAAACTAGGGGACAAAAAAAAAGAATTGTTCAGGAGAGTTTTGCGTCTGATATTTATATCCAGCTGTCCGAGAAAGCTGGAGCAGTCGATGTTTCCCAGAATTAAATGGGAAACAAACATTGCTATTTTACTCCCAAGAAGCGAATAGTTGAAAAATATTGGTTTACTTTTACGACTGAACGTTATTACAGAACACTTTGAAATGAAACATTCAGTACCGTCCTGTTGATCTGACATCAATTTCCGAAAATATCAAGTTGTTCACGAATAAATTTGGCATCGCTATTGCTATCAATTTAAAAAAAAAACAGTTTCAAGTCGTCTGCATTCGAGATTTCAAGCACTTCAAAGAAAGATTATCGCCGTTGATGTGAAGCAGGAACAGGAGAGGTCCAAGGTGACTACCTTGTGTAACACCAGAGGTAATGGTAAACGAATTAGAAATAGAAATTGTTAATAGTGGTTTTGTCCATGAGTGCCCAATGCAAAGTCCAATGCACGTGGACAAATTCACGCTTCGCTATAACCCGGCGCATATGAAAAAAACCATGCCGCGAGTAATATTTTTCGTCAACGAATTTTTCAACTGATTTAGATTCTACTATGTTTTATACTATTAAAATGTTTTTTTCGATTTTTCAGAAAACCAAAATAGTGAAAAAAAATTAAATTGTTCTCAAAAATTGTGTAAAAAATTAAAAAAAAATATTTTTGTAATTTTTGTACAATAAGTTCACGTTTATTGTATTGTTTGCAATCTATGAAAGTTTAATTCAAATCAGTAGAGTTGTTAAAGAATGGCATGATTTTGTTGAAAATATGACAAAAAAATTGTACTTTGCAATAAAGTTTTGAAAGAAATCTTTTTCTTTTTGGCATTTCTTTCGGGAAGTCATTTTAATTATCAAATAGAACCAAATTATCAACACTTGAGCAAAAAATAAAAGATACTATATTTCCTGGGTGATTTTACAAATTCTGACCCAGGTTCACTTAATGACGCAATACCACGATAGTGGAGATGTTAATCACTGTTTAACTAGAGGAACTGTAGCTTTCAGAATTGAAATACTATTTGTGATCCCATTGCTAGCAAAACCTAAGGTCCAAAATGCGATTATTTTCATTAGAATCGAACGATTTGGTTGAGTTTATCTTCGATTTAATGTGACAGAACTTCTTTATCTTTCAATTTTTAAACCTTTAATGTTTTGTAGGCTTATAATTTTTAATATCGAGTTTCATGCAGTTTCATGTTTTATCTGAATGAGTGCCTAAAACTGACAGCTTCACTAGTCAATTTGAATAATTCTTCAAATGTTCAGCGCTATTCAATTGGATATCAAAGTAGTCTAGTCGGTGAAGCATCTTCACACTAGAAAGAAGCGTGTAGGTTTGTATCCTACCTCTGGGCGAAACTTTTTCATAAAATTTTCATTTTTTCGCTGTTTCATTAACCGATCTTTTCCTTCTCGTCGATAGTGATGCCTTAGTGAGAAGTTCAAGACAGCTCCAGGGTAATAATAGGTTCAAATTCAATCGATCAATCAGTCTTTTTTGATAATAAATCAATTCAAATTGAGCTGAAAGCTGGATTTTCGAAAATCCGAGACGACATAATCTAATGATACTGTTCTAGTTTTAAGTTAGTCGTTAATTAAGATTAGAAAACACCCTTGGCATCTAAGAGCTCAAGCAGTGTGCCTATAAATATATTATATTATTGAATAAAAAAAATCAAATTGGTAAACGAAAAATTCATTTTCGGCTGTAGTTTTCTTGTTTAATATTATTCGAAAACTATTTTTATAACACTTATAGGACTCATTGAAAACCATCATTCTGCTGAAGGTGGAATGTTGCTACATTTTGTCGTTTAAAAGTTATATGACTTTACGGAAACCGTATACGATTCCTTTTTATTCGATCTGGCATTCGTTAAATATTAAGGTTGATTAGTTTTTGATGAAAATTATTATTAAATCATAGATTAATTAGTTCTAATAATCTGGTTCGATAGGTTCAGAAATTTTGAAATCTTTTACAGTTCTAGTAATCTGAAAGCTGTAAAATTGCAATACTAAAGACTGTCCCAGAAAGTATGGACGCAATCAAACACCGTTCCCATTTCGCAATGGTTCAGAATCTGCCAAATTTTATGGCTGCGTCCTGTTGTTTACTCTCTTCTCTAACCACTTGTGCAGTTGTTTATTCGTTTTCATTAGTTTGTTTAGAAATGCGTGGACTTTCAGCAGAACCACGTCGAAAAATTGTGCACAAATGGTGCACAGAACGCGGACTGTCACTGAGAAAGATAGCAAAAATGGAAGGAGTAAGTGAAAAAGCCATGCGAAATGCAATCGGTGAGGATAACATCTTTGAGGATAAACCGAAAACGGGTCGAAAAAAAAGGTCCTGCTAACCCTCAGTTGGATAAACGTATAATGAAGGCGTTCGAGCAAAAGAAGGAGGTTTCAGTTCGGGATATAAGAAGCAGAAACAACCAAAACGTAGTCCGAAACAAGAAGCATCGATCAGGCCGAGAGTTCGAAAGATGTACAATACGATTCTTGTTGGAAATTTGAACTGCATAATCATCCTACATTACAAATCCTTGCCGGGATCACAATATTATACGGTGCGAGAAGGGCAAGTGTTAAACCAGTCCGAGACATCAATTGAAGTCGAAAAATTTGGTAAGAAAGCTATGGTCTGGCAAGCAATTTGTAGCTGCGGTAAGATTTCGAAACCCTTTATCACCACTGCTTCAATGAACAGCGAAATATACATCAAGGAATGTTTACAAAAACTACTTCTACCCATGATTCGAAGCCGCAAGGATTGTGTTGTCTTCTGGCGAGATCTTGCTTCTTGCCACTACTCGAAATCAACTGTAGAATGGTATACTACCAAAAATGTCACTTTCGTCCCAAAAGACATGAATCCACCAAATTGCCCACAATTTCGACCAAATGAGAAATTTTGGGCATTAACGAAGGCACATCTTAGGAAACATGTCTCGGCAGCCGAAACCATTCAACAGTTCGAAAAAGATTGGAAAAAGTGTCAAAACTTGTCGCCAAGTAGTCTGTACGGAATTTAATGAGGAACGTTCGCAAGAAGGTGCACCAGCTAGTCTACAATGGCTAAGTAGCAAATGTTGAGAATAATATTTTGTTGTTGTAGTCTAATATTGTAATATAATTATTAGTATATCGAATAAAATTTGAATATCTAACACTTGTGAATTATTTACAGCGAAATCAAAGTGCGCCAATACCTTCTGGGACAGTCTTTAGTAACTTCTTAAGCAGGATAACGCTGCATTTTTAGTCAACGAACCATCCTTATAGTGCCTTGCCAAACTAGGTATCCCTCAGTTGGAGCCGTCTTCAAGTCATTCTAGAATGACTAGTTACCTAATTTGGACGACCATTGAGAGCGGTTTTACAGCTTTAGGATTATTAGGGATTATTTGTTCTTTATTGCATAAGTTTAAAATTAGTAAAAGCTAAATATCTAAGCTTAACTGTGATGTGTGGATGGTGTGAAGTGTTCTCTTGCGGGAAAGATACCGATCTTGCGGGAAAGATGACTACTAATTATACTGCGAGCAGCCCAAGCTCGGCTGAACATACTCGGTTTCTTCTGTTCAGTTAGAATCTATCTGATCTCACATTCAGGATAGTTTGATTGGCAAAACTATTCCTCCACTTTGTAACAGTTACGATTTTAAGTCATGGCCCTGTGGTAACTTTTTCACAAATTTTCATTTCTGCTGTTTCATGCGCCAGTTTTTTTTTCAATCAATGTGTTCGATAGAATCTGATAACTACTCCGAACAAGTTCAAGACGACTCCATATTTTAAATAGATTTAAAAAAGAACGTTTAAAATGTTGCTGCTAATGTTCAGTTTCATGTCTGCCTAGAGATTTATGTTGAACTGCTAAGTGGCATAGCAGTTCAAAATAAACAAAAGAACAAATATTACCTTTCTCAATAAATTAAAATACTAAATTCTGGAAAAAATATTAATTAATTTTGCAGTTTTCGATTTATATTAATTTCTGCGATATTTTTAATCTTATTACATGAAACAGCAAATGTTTCAATAATCTCATTACTCAAAGCAAAATAAATCCACACATGTCGTAAACAAGTAAAATTCTGTTGAATAAAGAGAAACATTCCTTTGCAACCATGAGCCCACAATCCCACAACTGTTTAGGTGAAAAACTTCGAGCAAGAGCTCAGCTCGAACACACAGAATTTGCCGTCGGCAAAACCATTTCCCATGCGGCGACGAAAATCAACATCATCAATTGCATCACATGATCTTGTTTTTCTTGCGCACCGTGGTTACAGAGAGGTGAAAGCCTTCGGTTTGCCTCGGCATTTCGGAGCGTAAGGCCAATCCCGGCTTGTTTTCTTTCGAAAAACACAGGCTTGCCACCTGGATGGAAAAATTTCCTCCACCGGAAAAGAATTCCATGTAGCCTCGGTTTCAGCACGTGTGTGTATGATGTGCTTAGTTAGATGTAGCAGAAAAAGACGCTTTCACTTTCGATCTCCGGTCTAAGGCCGAACCTACGTCAGCTTCACAGTTCCGAGGAGCAGTGCTCCTTATACAAACAGCGTTTCATACATCGTCCTTTGCTTTACGGCTTCCTTACGGAGTCTATATCCAAAACAGGGAGAACGGAATCCTTTCATAATCAAACCAGTTTTGCTCTGGATGGATGCTCGCTTACCCTCCTTCGAGCATAGTTTTTCCATATGTGTGATGGAATGAAGATTCGGAAAGCAGTAGAACGAGTTCTGATTTTCTTGCACAGGGAGCTGGTCAACAGGAAAGAGATAATGATTTAAAATTTCATTTCGTTTGTTTCTCGATTCGCTTCTATTTAGTTCCTGAGTTTCTAAACACTAGTCTTTTGGATCGGCGTGCGTGTATGTATGTGTTTACTTGTAGCTCACCAACACAAAGGCAACCACTGGTAGTGGTTGGCACTGACTACGCAACTAACGAACACATTCCTGAGAATGATAACTATATAGCATTTTCCTGGGTTCAATGAGGTACGGAACCAATGTTGTGGGTGGTTGGGTGGCACTGAATGGAGTACTTCTGAGCCGATTACATGGTTGCTTTAATAACTCATAAAAACGAACTGTTACGATCTAGACAAGTAGGCTGTTTTATTGGGTATAAAAAGAACAGAGGTAAATATATACCTATCACTATTTCCATTGTGGAAATGAATCGAATAGGAAAAAGGTACGAATATGATATCATAAACAGTCGAAAATGTTTATTTTATGCATTCGGAACAAACTTTTTTATTGCTGGAAAAACTAAGCATTTATGGGTTAGCTGTTGAGTGGAGAATTCCTGGCGGATTAAAATAAGTTCGTAAAATATAATAACCCAAACGAAGTAAGATTCAAATTGAGTCCAAGTAGGCCAACTTTGAATGAAACATCGGTTATCATTTTTTTCAGTTTGAGTTTGGGCTCTTGTACATAAAAGTGCAAACATTACTGAAAGGAAATTACGCAAGATGGGGTGAAACGGTATGAAAAAGGCCAGTAAAACATTCTTTTCCTATTTGAGAAATTCAGTAATTTCAAGAAAAAAAACCAAAGTAACCAACCAGAGATACTGTCATTTTGTAGAACTTCTCTATTATAAAATTTTCTTCTGGTACAAAATACGTACGTTATAACATTGGCTCGCTTAAAATGAATCTATGCCCTTATACGTGAGACGTGACAAGAGTCACTTGAGCAAGCAGAAATCTTTTACTATGGTTCACCTTCTATCATAGGAGTCGAGCTTAAGCAACTCATCAATGCAAATCACTCGTGTCTCTGGTATGCCGAAAAGCACCGATTAAGGTTTTTTTTACCATTTACTATCCGAACCGGTAAAGTTACCAGAAGTTGGCACTTTCCTCTCTTCTGGTAGAAAGTGAAAGTTAAGTTACTTAAAGTTTTTTGTTTGCTCAAAAGAACCTTAATATCTAACCTTTCCGTTCTATATCTTCACGTTTTTGTTTTCTATACTGGGGTGCAAATACAGAAAATAAGACCGTACAAAAGGCGGTCAGGTTTTGAGAATCTGCACCTTAAACTGACATTCGATATCATACCACATATTTTAGATTAAGGATAATCGAATCTCCAATTAGTAACGAACTATTTCTAATTTTCCCTGTTTCTCAAACCATTGTCATGATTTCCTCCAACAGATACGACAGATTAAAAAGTCCAGGAACTAACTAGGAAACAACATTCCTTGTGTAAGAATCTTTTTTATTTCTTCAAATGCAATACAATCTTTCTAGCACTTTTCTAACTTGTCGATGCCATGCTTATAGAAAGATTTGTCCATGGCCTCACAATGTGCTTCATTTGCGACGATGACTCTCTCATTCGAGCCAAATGTTTTTCTCTGTGGTTTTTTTATATCAGCATAGGCGCTGGGGGCTAGGTTCTTTAAAAAAATGGTGAATGAAGAAACAGATCGGAGCCCAATTCGGTAAATTTGGCAACTGCGTTAGATCCATGATTCGTCCACTGTTTTATACCAACGCTAGAAACCCTTTTTATTGCGACTAAACAGTGCCGCTCTTTGGATCGCTGATGCTTTGTTCGATTGTGAGCGAACGAGGCACTCGTTGGGAAAAGACCTTTTTCATGCCCAGATTTTTGCGAAAGATCCTAGAAGCACTTCCAGTTGATATGCTAGCCATCTCATCACATCTTACATCACCAGCTTTGGTTTTGCGTTCATCAATCACGATTGTCAAAACATGCTAACTTGCCTCATTTGGTCACGTTTAAAATCAGAATACCACAAATCTTTGTTTTTAATCCGAGTAAAGACTGTCCCAGAAAGTATGAACGCACTTTGATTTCGCTGTAAATAATTCACAAGTGTTAGATATTCAAATTTTCCTAAGTAGTGGCAAGAAGCAAGATCTGGCCAGAAGACAACAGGATCCTTGTGGCTTCGAATCATGGGTAGAAGTCGTTTTTTCCTTGATGTATATTTCGCTATTTATTGAAGCAGTGGTGATCAAGGGTTTCGAAATCTTACTGCAGCTATAAATTGCTTGCCAGACCAAGCAGTGGTGATGAAGGGTTTCGAAATTTTACCGCAGCTACAAATTGCTTGCCAGACCATAGCTTTCATACCAAAATTTTTCGACTTCAGTCGATGTCTCGGACTGGTTTAACACTTGCCCTTCTCGCACCGTATAATATTATGGTCCCGGCAAGGATTTGTAATCGAGTTTCACGTAGGTTTCGTCGTCCATGATTAGGAAGTTCAAATTTCCACCAAGAATCGTATTGTACAGCTCTCGAACCCTCGGCCTGATCGATGCTTCTTGTTTTGGACTACGTTTTGGTTGTTTCTGCTTCTTATAGGTTCGAAGATTCAAACGTTCTTTAGCACGAAGAACATTTGGCATCGAATTGCCCACTTTTTTGGCCACATCCCGAACTGAAACCTCCTTCTTTTGCTCGAACGCCTTCAGTATACGTTTATTCAACTGATGGTTAGCAGGACCTTTTTTTCGACCCGTTTTTTCGGTTTATCTTCAAAATCACTTCATTGAATAAGGTTATAATAAATACTTCTGCTATACTCGATTGAAACCAATGTTTTTTAACCTATTGATTATTAAATAGTATATCCATCTACAAATCCCCAAAATAGTGAATTGCAATGCAGAAAACACTCGCCTCAACGAACACGGTGTGCATCAAACGACATTTTTGGCATATCTGCATACTTAGAACTAGAGATGGGTAAAACAGTTCATTTCAAAGAACCGTTCAGTACTGTAGAGTTCTATTGGAAGAACTAGTTTTCCTGAGCCGTTCGTTCTTTTCTTAGTTGGTATGTTTGTTTTGAAGCAACGATTTTGAAGCAACGATCAAAACCCTGCTCAAGGTCGTGCTAGAGCAATCAAGAGGATGACATTTTTCGGATCAGGGTCATTTCGCCGAAAGCCGTTTCGACGAAAGTCGTTTTGCCGATTCCTGCAATTGTCTTAATTTTATAATTGGAATTGATTACAAATAAACACAAAAAAATGATAATACATTAACGCCCGTGTTTTTTTACCTGCAATTGTACTTCTTAATTAAAGATTCTTGTACTCTGGAATAAAGATTGATTCATGAACCTCAGGACGGAGTTCCCAAGTAAACTTGTTGACTATTAGTCATCAAGCATCAAAGCAATTGAATAGGTGTATCTACCAAGCAAATGTATGTGGTGTTTTCCGTATACTAAGTGAAAAGATATCTATTGCGGCTTCGCCACATCGAGTCGATTCGTGTGCTGTCCGACCTCGCTCCCGCTCGTTCGAACCTAACTAAAGCAAAGAAACCTAGCTTTGAGTAGACCGGGCGGTTACATGTTTGTATGCAAGAGGCCGCCGCTTCCAACGACGGGTCAGCGACCAACTCAGCCGGCGTCGCTTTGGCTTAATGCCGCCGAGCCATCTTGGCTTCGGTTATGTGGTTGCGCCACATTACAAAATTATATGATGTATTCGAAATTACCCTTTCGGCGAAATGACTTTCGGCGAAATGACCTTTTTGGCGAAATGACCTATTCGGCGAAACTACTTTCGGCGAAATGGCATTCGGCGATATGATCTGCTCCCAATTTTTCAATAGCGTACTATTGAAATACTAAAACGACATTGCAGTACGTGTTTAAGTTAAATGATTTTGAATTTATTGGTAGTTACAGTTTTAAAAATCCATCAACAAATAACTGAGTTATAAACTTTCAAAATTATGAGTGAAAAAGGTTACGCGACTTGTTTTGATTTTTAATTTGAACGGACCCATCCTATTTTCCTATTTTTTTAACAAAAAGCTGTACATTTGGCGTAAAAATCAAGAAAACACAGTACATCGACTTTGAAAAAAAACAGCTCATTTAACAGTATGCATTTTTCTAAAAATAGTGAATAAAAGACAAAAGAAAATAAATTTGATCAGTATCTTACGAGGAAAACAGATTGACAAACTGACATGCGAATACAACTATGTAATAAAAACCACGAAAAGGTCTCCGCAGAGATGGGGCTCGAACACGTAGTTATCCACGTATCCGGGTTAATCGTTTTGCTAATTAAACTATCCTGCATGTAAAACACACGAAGAAACAATCTAACTGAACAAAAGAAACGAGCATGTTTAGCTGTGCTCGGGCGCCACGGCGTTCATTTGTAGTCATTTCTCTATATTAACCTCTCCGTAAGTTGTTTCAGCTCTCAATTAGTCTGTTTGTTCGTGTGTTTTACATGCAGGGTAGCTTAATTGGCAAAACGATTTCCCCGGATAGGAGCTACACTCTTAGAAAAAAATGAAATTTACGCTTGACGTAAATTCAAACATGCCATAATTTCTTCGGTGATGACACAATATTACATCTACTAACATGTAAAAGTAAACTTCGCGTCTATATCGATGTAAGCTTAAGCTACATTAACTGTGAAGTTACTGATATGACTTATCTTTATACGTTTTGAATCGTGAATGTAAGTGAACTGCGACGCTCCATTTATGTGCATCTATAAAGATGTAAACTTTTCTTAGTGTGTAGCTACGAGTTCGAGTCTTGTCTCTGTACTTACATCCACATTCACATTCGCTACGTGTTGTCACTGTCCTTTCTGTCGTTTTCTGCTACCACCAATCGAAATTCGATGCGTTAAAGATTTAAAATTAATTTATAGTGTGAAAAATACAGTAGATTTCAGTGTAAAAATACAGTACATTTAAGGGTAAAAAAACTACAAGGATCAGCCCCATGTGGTTGTTCGACCCATTGATGTGGAACTAAAAATTCTAATGATCTACAATCAAACAGTTCAATCAATCGTCACACTTTTGAATCCGCAATTGCACGAGAGTCTGCCTAGATTTATCTTGATTAGGAACCAACACCAAACATTGTTAATTTTATAGCCGACGAAATTACACCAATATCCCAAATGTATGCAATTATATCTTTATACATACTTGCGATACGGATTTTGATATTAAAGCTTCTCTTCGCCAAGCTTGTGTTCAAGTTGTGTATGCAAGCGGTTATTTTTAGAGCGTTAAGTTTCTCTACCATTCTGCGATTTCGGTTGAAGCGATAAACTTTTTCTCATTATCAATCGAGTTCATCTTATATAAATTAGAAATTAATCTCAAGCACTCAAAATTTAATTCTGGTGTAGTTGTCAATTTCTCAGGCGAAACGACATAACATGAAATTTCATTCGAGCTGGCATGACACAAGATCAGAGCTTCAAATCGTTATATGGCACTTTTTGTCTAGTAACAACCTACCTCTAGGACTGAAACGTTAGCTATAATTTTGCTTCTATTTATAGATTCGCGTGCTTCCAACAGCTTCACTTTTGCATCTATTGACCAATCAGAGCGATGCTTTCCCTTTGATATATCACTTACTCCTTTAAAACCGTCGTCTATAGCAGGGAAATCCGATATGCCGGAGATTTTTAGCAGACAAGATAGGACACTGCTCGCTACTAATCAAAATTTCAATCATTTACAATTGAAAATACGTGACTTGAAACATTCGAATCGATTCTTAGAAATATTTCCAATCAAATAATTAAATAATATTAATAATTGATACAAAATATACTGAGCTGTAAGTGTTTAAAACCTGACCACATTTCTACGTGTATTTTTCCTTGAGTTTCTAATTTGCACCCCTATATAGAAAACAAAGATGTGTTTCACATCAACAGTGCGCAGTATTTGGGTCGAAAATATAGTACAGTACTGTAAAATACAGCACAGATGCGAGCGTTATATATAGAGTAAGGCATTTAGAAAGCTGATACTCATGGTTTATAACCATACATGATTAAAACTTGTTTTATTAGCGAACAAAACGTGTCGTAAGCCCACTGTACTCAATCACTGGAAATATTTTGTATTTCCATGAATCGGTTTTACACGATACTCTTTGTGCCATGATTCGTTCAATTAATGCGGTTGAAATTTTTCGCACCGTATTTTGGCACTGAACTTCACCTTAATGTTCGTTCATACCAAACATTTTTGAAAACTTTAATTTTGAGTTATTGGTGGTTATTTCGTACTACTGAGAATCAGTGTTGCATCCAGTATCCGTAAACAAAGAATATTCATTGACGGACACAAGCGTTCTAAAAAAATCGTTTCTCTTGCATGCTCTCTCACTGAAAAGCTACACATACTGTCATTAATCATGTATGCGTTCAACTGAGAGATATATTCCGTCAGTTCAGTCTGATGCTCATTTGGAGACGAATCAATATGATGGGAGTCTCAGAGTGACGGTCAATGTCTAAAATTTCCGTCTTGATCCTCAATTGTAAGAAAAATTCGTTAAAAACAACGTTCTCGATTTAATTTGATTCATAGAAAGAAAATAAATAATGCATTCGTAATCCAATGAATCAATCTTTATATGAAAATTGAAGCAAGCCGATTTTCATACCAGCGATCATAATATCAAATTCTTAGATTTTTAACATTACCGAAAATTTACTAACAAAATGAAATCAACACCAGACTTGCATCATCTTGTACGATAGGTGATGTCAGAAAATGATTATAAACATCAAAGTAGGCTTAATTACAACGATTAATAACTGGCTGTTTTATAGCTTTTGTAGTGTAAAAATCCCACCTCTCTTTACGAGATCGTGTTGCGATGACATTTTTAGCCGTAGTAGGCAGTTCTAGCTAAAAATAAATGAAAACAAAACACTTTTGTCTCGATAGGAATCGAATAGTGCATTATTGATGAATTTCTTTCAATGCAAATTAGGTGATGTAACACAAATACATACTTAAGAATCCGAAACTTTCAGTTTATTAATTTTTCTCTGCATAGTTTTAAGGAAAAGAAAAGGAAGAACGCTTCAAATGTATATACAGTAACTGTACGTGTTCAGGTACATTCAAATTTCTTCGTTTATTTCATGTCTTCGAAGTTCAACTAGAGTGGAAAATGTAGATCTGAATACTACATGAAATGAAATTTATACTGCAGTGCGTTATGTAATAATTGTTGTGGATGTGTTGTAATATAAAATCTCTGATTGTTGAAATTTTTCCAATCATACAGTGTGGGAAGAGTATTTTTAGTTTAGCGGGAAAAAGGTTCTCCAAAACTTCTTCAAAAATACCTGTCTTAAAATCTGATGATATCAAATCTAAATTTTATCAAACATTCAAAATTTGTTTTTACGCATAAAAGCAGGAGAAATTTATCAATTTTGATTCCACACGGAATGAACGAAATCAGCAGTTTGGCGAAAAAATTAGTTGATTTTCTAATTTGAGTTAGTTATTTTTTGAGACAACTAAAAAAATTTTACTTTTGCTAATTTAGATTTTTTAATTCTCATTCCCTTAATAACAATAATAAAATATTTGTTGAAATGGCTATTTTTTTAGGTTGAATTCACCAATTGAACGTGTTGTCATTTCTTAGCTAAGGCACACTTCATTTCCATTCAACTAATTTTTTAGTTGAATTAGAGAAATAAAACGTTGTTTTTAACTAACATAAATGGTTGAATTGGCTTCTGCAATTTTCAGCTATATGGCGCACTGTCACCGAAAAATCGTTAACACCGTAATGATTACTAGCCACTAGATGGTACACTACTGCCGAAAAGAATTTTTTAGTCGCGGTTGTCTTATCTATATTGGCAGGTATGAATACAATGTGGCATTGGAGAAAAAGACATAAACTTCGTTTTGAAAAATTTTCTTCTAAGTCGCTGTATTCTTCATTCGACTTCGCGAAATCGACTCACTCACTGAAAACAGTTTGGAAGATACAAAAAACATCATTTGACATATACAATTAGAGTGCAACATTCAAAACTCACTTCACTGTTCCGCGTAAAAACATTATTTCGCCCAATCGCTTCAAGTGCGCACAAATTCTGAATAAATACACCTTCCACTAACAGTTTACGACATTTTTACATATCGTTTCATAAATTTAAATATGGATATATCGTAACACATGCGAAAAACATCAAAACAATTTGCAAGCAGTTTAAACAAAACTGTCCTTTTTAGCTTTTTAATGGATGTTTTGCTTTGACACTTCTCATGAGTTTTTGGCTAATAAACTTGTTAATAAAACCAATTTCATTTTTGTTTTCTTTGTGCTGTCCTTCAGTGATAGATAAAAAGAAACTATTTTCTGATTTTAATAACAAAATTAGTTGTCAATGAGAATTTCGTGTTGGATTGAAATATTGATGGTTTGTGTCCAGGATATTCGCCAACTAAACACATTCTCAATTTTGACTAATTTCATAGTTATTTTTGAAATTTTGTTGTTATAATTAACTAATTCAAAAACAGCAATACGAATTAGGCGCAGAGCTAATTTCGGTCGTTCCGTGCAACCTCCGAAACGGTTAAATTAACAAAATGTGATGAAAATTTAAAGCGCAAACTACCGCGTATTAAAGCAAAAAGGTAGTATTTTCCTGTGTGTAACAATTTTTTTTTCACACACTGCAACCTTTTAACCGGATGATCGTTTTTAATTCAATTAACTGCTTCATTACATCAAAGTCAAAGTAGTTTTGGACGTGGGCAAACAAAGCGCAACACAATAACTGGAGCGAATTATTTGTGGCGATTGAACCATCCAACTGACCAACAACTGCACGATTGCCACCGTTCCCAGTTTTGTTTTTTTTTACTGTTTTCGGCCAGCAGCTAAAATGGTGCTGTTGCGCTAAAAGTTGCACCCGAAAAAAAACCCAAATGCTTTCGTTATGTTTCCGTTTTTCGTTTCCTGCTGGATTTCCACGATCCAAAATATGACACACTTTTGGGGTTTTAAAACAGCAACTTCACGACCGAAATGAGTGAATGCATTTGCAATATGCCATCCGTTCGCCAGCGGACTGGGTCAACCGTCAACGATGCAGTTGTTAGCCAAACAGGAATTATACGAACAAAAAGTTAGCCCAGTGCTCCGCTTACTAGAGAACATTTTAAGAGACGGATTGTGCTGAGGGAAGGGGGATGGTAATCGACTAGAGTACAGTTATTCCTTCCAGTGCCAATGTTAGGGTTTTGGCTATCATCCTGTTAATTTAGGCAAACCGAGGCAACGGTACCACCACTTCCACCTTCGCATCAGAAAACGCCGGCATCTGCCAAATGGCAGACAGTAGTAAAGGGTGCGAAATTTCCGTCTGTGCTGAGCCGCACCAGCGGACTGTTTGGATTGGCGTGTCTCGCGTGCGCTGAGCAGGGCAAGCTTTACGTCAAGGGTCATGTCGCAGGTCAGGCCGTCGTAGTCTGCCGTCCTCCTGGTTGTCGTATCGTATCCGAACATCGAACAGAAGTTGGTCAAGAGTATCCACGCGCGGAAGAAAGTGATTCTGCTGCAAGAAGGCTTTCACTGATGGTGTCGAGCTGGTGTGCCGCCGGATGTACGATGTGAACAACCGATTCGGGGCCGGCCGGCCGGTCGGTCGGTCGGTCGGTCGGTCGGTTTGTTTGTTTTGGTTCCAATCGAACGCTGATGTAGGTCAAGGAAGCAGACGAAACTCGTCGCCAGAACTGTGTACCGTTCGTTGGCGTCCTGACAGACTCTCCGTAATAGTTTCGTCGAAACCGTGTTCCGTATAAAGTTCCACAATCCTTAAACCACAACTCTATACTTTATATAATGGATTGCTTAAAATTTAAACTGAAGAATATATTTCTTGTTTAATAACTGCTCCAGCATACTACTTTGTATAAAATTTTTAAAACAGATGAATTTAAAAAAAAAACCTAACACTTTCCACGAATCATTTTAAAACTTATTCAGAAAATCAACTTGAAATGAAATATATTCAAAATCTACCAACGAGATACAGACCACCGGGAAAGATAGATGAATGGACTGTGGAGATACTCTGCCAACTGTAATACAACTCTGGTATATGTGGGAACACATTCCAGAAAGCAACCCGATTCAGTATCGCAAAATACGTGCTTGACACTTTGGGCGCGCCGGTTGAAGTATTATATCCCAAGTAGCCCGTTAAGTTCCTGTTCTGTATTTTTCTACAGTTTGTGCAATTTATCAATTTAGTTCATATTACTATTGTAGTAAATGTTGTGTTATGGATAAAGCGCAATTTTTTTGTGTTGTGCAACATATTTTTAAGTCCATCCGTTATTACGAACATTTATTCACAACGATTGTTTGACTTCAAAGTCAAATGTTCTTCGTGCTAAAGAACATTTGAATCCTATAAGAAGCAGAACAACCAAAACGTAGTCCGAAACAAGAAGCATCGATCAGGCCGAGGGTTCGAAAGCTGTACAATACGATTCTTGCTGGAAATTTGAACTGCATAATCATGGACGACGAAACCTACGTGAAACTCGATTACAAATCCTTGCCGGGACCACAATATTATACGGTGCGAGAAGGGCAAGTGTTAAACCAGTCCGAGACATCGATTGAAGTCGATAAATTTGGTAAGAAAGCTATGGTCAGGCAAGCAATTTGTAGCTGCGGTAAGATTTCGAAACCCTTCATCACCATTGCTTCAATGAACAGCGAAATATACATCAAGGAAACGACAAAAACGACTTCTACCCATGATTCGAAGCCACAAGGATCCTGTTGTCTTCTGGACAAATCTTGCTTCTTGCCACTACTCGAAATCAACGGTAGAATTGTATACTACCAAAAATGTCACTTTCGTCCCAAAAGACATGAATCCACCAAATTTCCCACAAATTCGACCAATTGAGGAATTTTGGGCATTAACGAAGGCACATCTTAGGAAACATGTCTCAGCAGCCGAAACCATTCAACGGTTCGAAAAAGATTGGATAAAAGTGTCAAAACTTGTCGCCAAGAAGTCTGTACGGAATTTAATGAGGAACGTTCGCAAGAAGGTTTAGCCTGCTAGTCTACAATGGCTAATTAGCAAATGTTGAGAATAATATTCTGTTGTTGTAGTCTAATATTATCAGTATATCGAATAAAATTTGAATATCTAACACTTGTGAATTGTTTACAGCGAAATCAAAGTGCGTCCATACTTTCTGGGACAGTCTTTATACTAACAATTTGACCTCCAACTTCTTTATTAGCGGCACTTTCTATCCTTTCAGGCGTATAAATATGCTAACAACCATCTTTTAGCTGTTATAATTATCTGTGTCTGTCGAAAAATGTCGATTGTTCACAAACACTAACTACACCCCCCTCCCCTTAAAATGTCTAACCTATGAACAGAAATAATAACTTGTGCCGGCTGCTCGGCCATCCATGGAAGTTGACCATCAATGTCAACTTCCCTCTCTGAGCAGCCTAGATAGCCGTGTAGTGTCGGTAGCGGTTTCCCAACTGGCTAAGAATAACGCTACGGTCCACCTGTACCGGTGGTATAAGTCTACCAAACAGGTAAGCCGTGTGGCATCCGGCGGAATTATTTTTTTTTACCAAGAATTGATCCACTGGTTTCCTGTTCCATGTCGTAAAAGGCCACAAAAATAGGAACTCCTAAGTCAAGGTGTATTTCCGTGCCGATGGCTGAATGGCTGCAGGAGGTTAAACAATGCAGTCGTGAACGGAATATCTTGGGTTTTTCCCTTACTGGATACACGCAATGCTTAGCAATCAACTTCTTTGATCATCGCTTCGGCAGGCCAGAGATTAGAAAGCTGAGTGTCTGTGGGTGTCCTCAAGGTGGTGTACTATCCCCACTTTTATGGAACCTAGTCGCTGATAGTTTGTTAAGGAAACTTAATAACCTTGGATTTCCGACTTATGGTTTTGCCGACGATTATCATATATTGATGACCGGTATAAGCATTAACACTCTCTTTGATTTAATGCAGCAAGCCCTGCGATCTGTTGAACAATGGTGTTGTCAGGTTTGGATTATCTGTAAATCCGGGCAAAACATCAATGGTGCTTTTCACTCATCGTAGGATAATTACAGGAGCTCGTCCGTTGCAGTTCTTTGGTTCAGAGGTCACTGTGGTCGATCAAGTTAAATACGTCGGGGTTATTCTTGACTCAAAACTGAATTGGTCTGCTCACATTGATTTCAGGATTAAAAGAGCTTGCATGGCTTTCGGCCAATGCAGACGAGCTTTTGGAAAATCATGGGGACTCAAACCCAGATATATTCATTGGATCTACACAACTATCGTTAGACCAATTTTAGCATATGGATGTCTTGTATGGTGGCAGAAAGGAGAAGTCGCGACAGTTCAGTCAAAGCTAAATCATCTCCAAAGGATGGTCCTAATGGCGATGACAGGAGCATTCACGACAACTCCTACTGCTGCTCTAGAGGCGCTACTGTGCATTAAACCACTACATGTGTTCCTAAAACAAGAAGCATTATCTTGTGCATACCGTCTTAAGGTTACAGGGCTTTGGAACAGTAACCCATTAGATAATGCTACCAGCCACACTCGCTTGTGGTCTCAAATGGTTACGTGGGATGAGTATTTACTCGCTCCTAGTGACCTAACTCTCACATGCAGTTTTCCTTTCAAAACATTCAATGTGAGCTATCCTCTTCGTGAGGAATGGTTGTTTGGTTGTCTGGAACGACAACTTGATGAACACATAGTTTGTTATACGGACGGTTCTCTGTTGAATGGTCGTGCTGGTGCTGGTGTCTACTGTCGTGAAATGAGGCTGGAGCAGTCTCATTCACTTGGTAGATACTGTACTGTGTTCCAAGCAGAAATCTACGCGATTCTGTGTGGAGTACAATCGGCACTTCAGCAGAGGATCTGTGGTAAGCGAATTTATTTTTGTTCCGACAGTCAGGCAGCCTTAAAAGCACTCAGTTCGAATGACTCACGGTCGAATCTAGTGATCGCATGTCGAACTCAAATTGAAGACCTCAGCATTTCAAATGCTGTTTACTTCTTATGGGTACCCGGCCATTCTGGTATTACTGGAAATGAATGGGCTGATGAGTTGGCAAGAGCTGGTGCAACGAATGATTTCGTTGGTCCTGAACCAGCTTTACCACTTTCAACTAGTTGGATAAAGCACAAGATTCGTTCTTGGGCTGCATCCAAACATGCCAGCTACTGGCGCAGCTTGCAAACTTGCGCTCAGACAAAAGCATTTCTACCAGATTTAAATCTGAAAATGTCAAAGTGTCTACTGCATTTCTCCAAGCATCATTGCAGTATTCTGGTCAGAGCTCTGACTGGACATTGCAAACTCAATTATCACATGGCTACTATTCAACGTGCTGAGTATTATTCGTGTGATTTGTGTGAATGCGATTATGGTACTTCATACCATCTGATATGTAACTGTCCCGCATTGACGCAGCTACGTATCCGGGTTTTTGGTTCTCCATACATGGTTGAGTCTGTGTATGCGGAGCTAAAATTGAACGATATTCTCTCGTTTCTCACCCAATGTGGTAAGGAGCTATAGTCAGAAGGGTTCATCGTTCTTCCTGGAGTGAATGAATCCCTTCTGTATTCACCTTAAATAGGGTTTAGCAGATTGTTTGGCATCCTTTGGGGGGTACCGAATTTACTTCTGCTCGTACATACTGCGAATCGCTCTGCATTCTTCCGGGAGTGCAGAATGGTGTCGCTTTTGTAAGATCTCTAAATCCTCTCGGGGGTTGGAGGTTTTATTAACAGCAGACTGTTCGGGACCTCGTAGAGGTTCAGAATTTACTTTTGCTTTTATGTGTTTTTGTGTCGTCAATTTTTCCCATCCTCCTAGTCCAACCCTTACCATTTCCTTTCAATCCTTCCCTCTTATATATCGGGAAAATGATGCTAAAAACAAATTGATGGCAAGGCACAAATCTCCAAATATCAAGGGGAACGTGCCATTTGAGCCAATTTGTTCTGATTCCTGATTCTGGGACAGTCTTTATACTAACAATTTGACTTCCAACTTCTTTATTAGCGGCACTTTCTATCCTTTCAGGCGTATAAATATGCTAACAACCATCTTTTAGCTGTTATAATTATCTGTGTCTGTCGAAAAATGTCGATTGTTCACAAACACTAACTACACCCCCCTCCCCTTAAAATGTCTAACCTATGAACAGAAATAATAACTTGTGCTAAATTAGGTGTGGTAATCTTTTGAGTTGTTCTGGAGTTATGGTCGATACCATTCACAATTTGAATTTTGCACCCCGCTTTGACCCTTAATTTATCCATGACCTCCCACTCCCCCCTTAAAAATGCTCTTAGGATCATCAGAAGTGCAAATAATATCTGTACTTTGCAAGAAGTATCGTTTTATGGAAAATTTTACACGGATAAAACATTCATTACCGATACAATGATTAAGAAATTACGAAAATCCCGAAACGTGTCTTCTCATGAGATAATACCTATTATTAATGATATCATGAGAAAAAGATTTGAATCATGAAAATGTTTATTGGATTTGCTCACAAAATCATCAGTAATAGGCATAATAAGTAATGTTTCATAATTTTCATACTTTCATAATTTCATGGTACTTAGCAATGGATTTGTATCCGTGTATCAACTTAACATTAAGCTTCTTTCAATCATGAAAATGTTCATTGGATTATATCCCCCCCTTCCTTAAATACCCCTAAGACCATATTTGAGTTTTTCAAAATGTATGTATGGTCTTCGAAAAGAATCGATTCTCGTTGAATTGGATAAGTTTCGTCATTGCCCTATATTAAGGACTCCATATTAAGGACACTTGCTAGTTGCTACATACTCTCTACCCTGAAAATGTCTAATGATAATCTCTGATCATATTTAAGTTGTGCAAAATGCATCTATGGTTTTCAAAAAGTATCGATTCTTATAAAATTATATAAATTTTTTCGTGGCCACACCCCCCTGCAAAGTGCACTTGCTACGCTCTCTTCCCCATAAAAAATATGTGATGAAGAACTTTATTGCTTTACGAGAACAGATACTTTTTGCATCGCAGATGTGTCTAAGAAGATATTTAATGGAAGTAAAATTTCTTACATGTTCCTAACAAAAAGGATCAAAGATAAAACTGACCCGAGACAAAAACACTGTGAAAATTATTATTATTATTATACCTGGCGAATGACCGTAACTAGGTTAAAATTGGGTATAAATAAACGATATAAATTAAAAAAAATTATTATTATAAGATCTAAGATGGCGTACCGGCCGTGAGCAGGCTGAACATGTACGGAGTACTGAACAATCAGTTTGCCTTTTGTGTTTCATCACATTTAGAGTATTTCAATTGACATAACTTTTTACCGATTTTTTTTGCATGAAACGTTTCCGAGCAACGTCGGGTAAATCAACTAGTTTCTAATGAAAATTTAAGACACAATGAGTTTCATTATCGAGATTTCAGTTTCTGCAAAAGAAATCTGATGAGTCAAAAACGAAACGTAAAATTAAAGTCTGGAGAGCAATTTTCGAAAATTTTAAGAGTTCGATTATATTTCTAACCATGTGAAATAACCGTAACCATATCTGAAATTTTTTACTGATAAATCAGTCCTTCGAATTTAACTTTGTCAAGCAACATCATTGATTTCGTTACCCACGACGACATTTCAAGAGATTGTCTAATTTTAGCTTATTTTTCACAAACGCTCAATGCCAACCTTCAAAGAAGCAATTTCGTTTTACGTTTGTCTTGTAAGCACAGCTTAGGTCCAAACAAGACGGATGGGTAATGTCAGAGACATAACTGGATGACTTGACTACGCATGAAACTGACACGCTTTCTTCACACTTCCGAGTATCAGTTAGTTGATCGATTGTAATGAATTGTGCAAAAATTTCCCTTCTTTACTACTAGAATTTGAAACGATGTACTTACACTGAACAACGGATAAGTTTCATCAAACATTCTGACATACAAATAAATATTACGAAATAATTTATATTATTATTTATAATATAAAGGGAAGACACACACGTTAAAAAACTTCTTCAATCATACGAACAATCATATATCTGACACCACTTGCACACTCTGAAATCAACAAACTCACAAAACACAATTAAAAATGAGCCGAGCAAAATAGAGAACATTTTTTGATTACAATCTATCAAACTGTAAACCTTCACTAAACTAATCATATTCACTTCCGTTTATATATTCCAACAGATAAATAATTCTTGCAGTTCTTTAGATAACATTCGGAGCCTTTAGAAGGGCTGATTTTGCATAATATTCCCCACTTCTTTATCTACTTTCCATTGTATTTTGCTCCAATGCAAACGACCAACAGCTGGATGACGCAATCGCTGTTGTTTGACGTGAAACTGACACAGCGAACGTCCCGCAGCAGAACTGATTCCTGTGCGAATTGATTCAATACTAAAGTTATTTTGATAGAGAGTTTTCTGTTTTACGTGATTTTGTTTGTAGCATTGTCACAAATGGGCGGTCCCAACGGCCACAAAAATAGCAACATACCGAATTTTGATGTTGATTATTTCATTTCGGATTTGCGTATTTCAGTGAAAGAAATGCTGTAAATGCTGTTTGGAATTCATTTCTGACATTCTGAAGGACAAATAGTGAAGTTCTCTACGATATAGAACATTGTTTGGAGAATTTTTCTCGAACGCGTAGCAGTCAAATCCAAACTGCGAAAAGTGTACAAATCTTATTAAATCATTCTAGATTTACACTAAACTGATGATTTTTACCTTCGATTTGCAAAGAAGAAATCTTTATAGTTCTTTAGATAACATTCGAAGCCATTAGAATCTTCAGTAACATTATTTTTTCATCTTTGGATCCCTCTCGAAACTAGGCCTCATGAGCACGGGCCTCAACGAAATAATCAAGTGTGACGCAGAAATGAAATGTCACTTACTACATCAAAACCGTCGGCTCAGGTATGAGAACGGCGTCATGTGTTTTCTACTTTGATACTCATTGATACCAAACATTTAAGAAAACTTTAATTTTGAATTTACCAAGAGAGAATCGCAAGTTGACAATTATCAAAGAAAATCGAATCGATGATTCGACTTGATGATTCTCATACTAGGTTGCAATATTTCAAAACCCTTATGTGGAGCATTCACATATATTTTCATAGACACAACTTATAACAGTTCGACTGAAAAGTTCGTATCGTTTAATAAAAACACACATTTTTTGCCAAAATTCGTTTTTCTTATTCAACATAATTGCCATCAGAGGCGATACAGCGATTATAGCGATCTTCCAACTTTTCGATACCATTTTTGTAGTACGATTTGTCCTTTGCCTCAAAATAGGCCTCAGTTTCAGCGATTACCTCTTCATTGCTTCTAAATTTTTTACCAGCGAGCATTCTCTTGAGGTCTGAGAACAGGAAAAAGTCACTGGGGGCCAAATCTGGAGAATACGGTGGATGAGGGAGCAATTCGAAGCCCAATTCGTTCAATTTCAGCATGGTTTTCATCGACTTGTGACACGGTGCATTGTCTTGATGAAACAAAACATTTTTCTTGTTCAAATGAGGCCGTTTTTTTTTTAATTTCGTCCTTCAAACGCTCTAATAACGCTATATTATAGTCACTGTTGATGGTTTTTCTCTTTTCAAGGTAGTCGATGAAAATTATACCATGCGAATCCCAAAATACAGACGCCATAACCTTACCGGCCGATTGTTGAGTCTTTCCACGCTTTAGGTTCGATTCATCGCGTGCAGTCCACTCAGCTGACTGTCGATTGTACTCCGGAGTGAAGTGATGGAGCCATGTTTCGTCCATTGTTATATATCGACGAAAAAATCGGTTTTATTTCGATATAACAGCTCCAAACACTGCTCAGAATCATCAATTCGTTGTTGTTTTTGATCGATTGTGAGCTCACGCGGCACCCATTTTGCACAAAGCTTTCTCATATCCAAATATTCGTGAATAATATGTCCAACACGTTCCTTTGATATCTTTAGGGTGTCAGCTATCTCGATCAACTTCATTTTACAGTCATTGAAAATCATTTTGTGGATTTTTTTCACGTTTTCATCGGTAACAGCCTCTTTTGGAAGTCCACTGCGTTTATCGTCTTCGGTGCTCATATGACCAGTACGAAATTTTGCAAACCACTTACGAATTGTTGCTTCGCCCGGTGCAGAGTCTGGATAACACTCATCAAGCCATTTTTTGGTATCGGCGGCACTTTTTTTCATCAAAAAGTAGTGTTTCATCAACACACGAAATTCCTTTTTTTCCATTTTTTTCACAATAACAAAAATAGCTTCACTCAAAATGCAATATCTCACAAACTAATAATCAGACAGCTGTCAAATTTATACACGTATCTTTTGAAGGTTGGTACTAACTGAAAATGGTATGGATTTAATTCTAGTGGCGCCCTCTCATAGAAACGATACGAACTTTTCAGCCGATCTGTTACAGAGGTTATATGCACATAGTAAGAATAAACGGCAATAGTAAAATGATTCTATCGCAATTATCCACTGCCCATACAGAATCGGATCGCAAAACTAGAATAAACGACCGTTTCTAGCTTTAGAGAGAATCCCCACAGCAGCGAGCTAACCTTTGATTCTCAGACAGGTCATCGAGAGAAATTCGCTCTCAAACTAGTATCTATTCTATGTAAATGAACCATGTCTGTTTTTTTGTTGCTGCGATGATATCCGTCTCTCTTTGATGACACTGATTGAATCGTGTAAAGAGTTGGTAGAGAGCGTTCTTTGATACGATAAAAGCCATCCTTGTGTATAAGTCATGAAATAAAAATTAGAGGATACATTAAAAAACATCTTAAAATCTGCTCTATTTGGCTGTTTAAATTTGGAAATTCAAAATTCATGAGATAATAACAAAAAGAGGTGTGTGAGATTCATAATAACGAATTCGTCAACTCATGAAGTTGTAGTGTATTGTTACCAATTTCCATTTTGGGTGATTTGAAATTGAAATTGAAATCGCCATACCGTTGATTGAAAGCTCAGCAATAATTACAAAAGTGTGTTGAATGGGTAGCTATAATTAACATTAATCGTTGGTACCCAATTTAGAATAACCCTAATCAGACGTGATAATAAACTTATAAATCGTTTTCTTAATTCCACTTGTGGATTTTATTGCTCTTTTTTACGTATATTTTCATAACACTTAAGTGCATATTCGAAGGTATTCAAGCTCTACCATCAATTGAACACTAACGCGGAACAGATACGCCTGTATTTCTTGCTTTCAATGGCCATCTAATTGCACCAATTAAGACCGAAAACATGGATTACCCGTACGACCAGCAAATCCTCTTTATCAATTAACTCAATCGAAGTGTACCGATTGCAAAAAAAAACATCGAACAAAAACGTGAAAATTCATTCTATTTTTTCTGTTTCATCCCACGTTCCTCGCACATCGGACTTTCATGTGTTGAAACCAAAACATTTGCCTTCCTTTTTGTCATCCTACTGCCAGAGGAAAACCGAAAGGATGACTAATTTAAACGGTGGCAATTTTTTTTATCCATTGCTCGTTTGCGTACCATTTTCATCCGCTGCCGAGTGCCGGGAGCTGAAAGAAAACAAAATTAACTCATTCAAAGCCATAAAACGAGTTCTGGGTACAAACGAAAAAAAATGGTTACCGAATTGAATGGACCTACCGAATCGTTGAAAACAGCAAACAGGAACAAAAAAAACTCCACGCATATGGCTACAAAACCCTAAACGGACAGTCCTTCCGCGGTTCGTTCCCATCCTGTCGGTTGTTTCACCGTTACCGGCAGAATCAAACGAAGGCACCTACGTTGCCTCACGTGGACCATACATTATAGGGTGATTGATTGATAGATTAGGACACTAGCACTGAACGAACTGCCCTACGAAAAATGGTGCAAATGAAATCATTTTTTTCTCTTTTGGCGTTCGAAATGAGACGCCCTAACAACACTCAGTAAATTGTTCTCCAGTGGGCAACGGGATAAACAACAGTCTAGCAAAGGTACTCGTACTCAAAAAAATACAGCCTGCTATGATCATGTGTTCGGTGCCGTTCCATGCACGTGTGCCGTGTGTTTTCTTCCTGTGACAAAGTTGGATTTTTATGCGTTGCAATCCCCAAATTGTCCCTATTTCAGGGGGTAATTTTAATGTTAGTCTCACTCCATTCTAAGTTCATTACGAGCCAATTTGTCACGATTTTATGCTGTTAACTGTTGAGGCGACGATTTATTTCATAAGTTTCTTTAAAATAATTAACTTTCAGACTGACTAAATTTCGTTTCGAAAAATTTACCATAAAATCTGACATTTTAACTGGGTTATACTAGGGCCTATTGACCCGTTTGAACTCAGGAATTTAAAATTGAAATTTTGTATATTCAACGACGGATTGCATTAAAACGCAGATTCGAGTCCTGTTTCTTAGTGTATCTTTTTCCAAAAACATCATCTTTTCTATGAGTTTCCTATTCATTTAGCTTCTCAAATATATGTTTCCAATCAGTCATTGCAAAATTGAACTTAGTTATGGCGACTTTACGTCAAACCAACTAGAAATTAATATTTTTTTACGATATCTTGTCGCCACCCTTTCTCTCCTTTTTCTATCAAGCAATTGCCGGAAGGTAATTGTAACAACACATCATCGTCCATTCCTTCTTTAATGTTGTTGTTGTTCTCGGAAGTTTTTCCTTCGACTTAATAGCATGTTCAGGAATTCTGATTGTCATATAAGAAAAGAATTGAGACAGAAATAAACGTACAAGAAGCCGTTCTGGTTTTATTTATTCGAAAAATGCTAGTGTCCAATTTCGAATTGGTGTTTGGCATTTATTCTTAGATTCAAATTTTATTGCTGTCGTCAATTATGCACCTAGAACTGGACCACTACTCTGTTTAGAAGAGACACAAAATTAGTGTGACCCTTTCAAATTTCCGTCACTTCTTCCAAACCGAATGCCCGAGGATTATTGAATACCTTTCATGTACAGTTATAAAAAATGTCACCTGAAAGTTGATCCAAGGCTATCGACTCTCCCCTAGATTGTCAATCCTCACCAGCGTCGTAATGAAAGAACAAAGATAATTTATTCTTCTAATCCATCCATGAAATTACGTTCAATAAAATTGATTGAATGGATAATAAAAATTATCAACGAACACTCCGTAATACTGCATCCGAGGTATTGTCCCGTGTTCTGTTCTGCAGACTATATTTTTTAGTTAAAATGGTTGTCGGCGCATTCAAAACCGGGTAGAAGTGGTTTTCGAGCCAATAACAAATTTTATTATTAAAACCAAACATTTCAATGGTAGAAATTAATTTTATTCAGTTTGAAATAAGAGTTAAAAAATCCTAACAAAGTCTGCATGAGAAAATAGCAACGAAATGTAACATTCTGTAATTGCAATATCATTATATTTAATGAACGCGAACTTTTCAGTTCTTTGATATTCTAGCATTCGGAATAGAGTAATATTATAAGTATTTTTCTTATCTGATTCTGATGTAGTTTATGCAATAGTATTTTATCTGAAGACCGAACTACTGGATCAATAATAGCTAATCTAATTGGAATAACTGATCAATAAAAAAATAAGGTATAATAACTAATTTTGTTGCTAAATAAATATTGTACATTTTCTTTATATCTTCGATGAAATTTCAAGAAAATATCAAATATCGCTATGACAGCACAGAAACATCAGGACAAGATATGATGGTGAAATTTGTTATTATTTGGATCTTTGTTTGTTATTTGCATCTACCCGGGAACGCGGGTTCAGAAATGAGCTGTTTGTAGATTTTTAGGTCGAGTCCGATTTAGAAAAACGTATCAAACGTGACAGATCCTTCTAATAACATGGTTTTTCGAGAAAACTGGTTAGATTGATTCGTGCGATGCTCGATGGATCGAAATCATGTTTCACTGTAGTTCAGGGGCTTCGGAACAGATTTCACCCAGGTGTGGAGTGACAAAGTGTCGAGGGAGATAAGTCGAGGGGGTTCGTATGTTGAAGAGAAGTAAAAAAACCGCATGTCCAGGTGTTGAATTCCACACCCAGCTTCCGCCGCTCCTGTTGTATTTGGTATTAGACCCTATGCCTTCAAAAGCATTTCACCGAAACAAGAATGCGTGAGTTGAATGGTCACATGATCCATTGTTGAAAAAAGAGAAGAAATTATTGGAACATAATGATTAAAGCGTTCACTAATTGAGTTTAATTGAAACCAAAGTCTTTGATAAGTGGACTGGATCACTGCTCCTACATAATCACATTCTCGATGAAATTATCCTGCATCTAGGCAACATTTACAGCACAAAAAAAACATTAAATCCAACACACAGAAAAATAATGCGTATTTTCAAGAGAAGCACATTTTGCAATTTCATACTGCCATCTCATAGCTCATAATAACCCCACGTTCCGCTCGCTTCTTGGCGGCACCATGACTAAAAAAAATGGCAATTCCAGGCAAATCCAGTAGCGGTAGGCTCTCTAGATGTAATGCATTTACCTATTTGCTGCATTTGCGTGGCTGGTCAACTGGACTGGACTGGCATTGGATGGCGAGGATTGGAATTCACTCAGACTGACGTTCGTTATTTTCCAGCTTACCATTCGTGACAACGACACTCGATGGCTCCGATGGCCAGGATGATGATGATGACGATGATGATGATCATCATTATTAACAACAGAGTGATCATTATTGATGGTGCATTTGCCGTGTTTTCATCAGTTGATTACTAGAATTGCCACAGCCACAGACAGCCCTTAGCTATTTTCCAGGACTAAATATAATGAGTATGGGGATGCAACTTTTTCGTTGGCGGACGTAACCTTTTGTATTGAAATTCATTTTATTCTGTGAAAGTTAAATGGGTTTTTTTCTCTCTATTTTATTTCCCGGCAGCTATGCGTGTCGATAGATTAGTGGAAAATTATCAAGAGGATTGCAGAGGTACAGAGGGCGAGGCTTCATTGGTACATTTCGAGCATGTTTAGCAGCAGTGCAGTGTTTGGTGTGGCTTTCATGTATTTTCATTGCGTTCGAATAGAATCGCTATCAATGGCAGAGCGCTGACAAGCTAGCAAGGTGTGGCAGGAAGTAATCTAATCAATCACCGAGAAAACAAATTGCATCACGATGCAGGCTTGGTATTGCATTCTACCTCGGCCACATGTTTTCCAGAGACAATGTTTGATTACCGTGTATTCGTTTGCTAATCGCAATATTGTTGGCATTTGTTTGGTTTGGTGTTGCGTTTTATCGATAGTTGGAATATGTGGAACGGTTCGTGGAAAAAAAAATATTACCTTTTTAACCCAACTTTTTCCTCCTACGGATTGAAATCATTTTGTCGATGTCTATTTGCTGACAATCCACAGGATCAAAAAGTATGTTGCGCCATAATTATATCACATGTACACCAAGTTTGTTAATCTCTTCGACGAACTAACGGTGATTACAAAATTTCAAAGTCTGATTGTTTGGGATATTGTATTCAAAAACCTGTTTTAATCCACCTAGTGGTGTAATGATGCCTTTCTCATATCAACCATACTATCATATATAATACTGTGGTATTTTTCAAAATAATTTTCTTCGATTCTTAAAAGAATAACCGACACCGGTTTGTTTGATCGTCTACTGATAAAAACTATCAATTGGAAAAGATTTGAGATCGATTTAGATTTTTTTTAAGGTTTTTCCCCAATTTAAGTGATGGTATACAATTTTTAACACACTTTACCCTATATTTCCAGATCCGGAAGTCAGATCCACATGAAATTCAGGAATTACGCATGGGACCGAAGGACCTTTCATTTGAACCTAAGTTTGTGAAAATCGGTCGCGCCATCTATGAGAAAAGTTATAACACATATTTTTTTGCACATTTTACCCCATAACTTCCGAACCGAAAGTCAAATCCAAATAATATTCAGGAATGTTTTATGGGACCTCAAGACCTTGCATTTGAATCTAAGTTTATGAGAATCGGTTCTGCCATCTCCGAGAAAAGTTAGTGCACTTATTTTCACAATTTTTTGCACATTTTACCCCATAATTCCGGAACCGGAAGTCGGATCCAAATAATATTCAGGAATTTTGTATGGGATCACAAGACCTTTCATTTGAATCTAAGTTTGTGAAAATCGGTTCAGCCATCTCCGAGAAAAGTTAGTGCAAAAAAACGTTACATGCACACATACACACATACACACACAGACATTTTGCGTACTCGATGAACTGAGTCGAATGGTATATGACACTCGGCCCTCCCGGCCTCGGTTCAAAAGTCGGTTTTCACAGTGATTGCATAACCTTTCTATATGAGTAAGACAAAAACAATATTGCTTTTTTCTATTACGTATTTGTTGAAGAAGTAAGTATTTTTTTGTTATTGTATGAAATAGGTTTTCCGCTAACCTATATAATCACCGCTCATTTCTGTGTGTTTTTGTTAACAGTTGCCCTTCAGTTTCCTGTTTAGTCCTAAGTTCCATGCCATGCGCGTGAAAAATTGCAGTTCGTTATTAACATTTGTTCGTCCATTTTTAGAAATAACGAAACCATCGTCTAAGGTTTCCTGATGATCCTTTTTCACAAAAATATATTATTGCAGTAGGAACTCCACCGTTTGCGAGAGCTCCGATTATCGATTATCACAATATTATACAACGCGAGAAGGGCAAGTGTTAAACCAGTCCGAGACAACGATTGAAGTTGAAAAAATTGGTAAGAAAGCTATGGTCTGGCAAGCAATTTGTAGCTGCGGTAAGATTTCGAAACCCTTCATCATCCTTGCCTCAATGAACAGCGAAATATACATCAAGGAATGTTCACAAAAACGACTTCTACCCATGATTCGAAGCCACAAGAATCCTGTTGTCTACTGGCCAGATCTTGCTTCTTGCCACTACTCGAAATCAACGGTAGAATGGTATACTACCAAAAATGTCACCTTCGTCCCGAAACTAAGAAAAACTACAAAAACGGAACTCACTTCGATTTCTCAGTAACGATTAAACCGATTTTCACAAATCATAATTCAAATTAAAACTTTCGTTGTCTTTAAAGCAGAGCTTAAAATTGTCACGCATTCTCAATTAAAGAAGCCACTCCAACAGTCTCATTTTCAATGTTTTTCTGTCTCATTCGTAAATGACCGACACCAGAACAAACGAAGAGAGACGAAACATTTTCGTTTCTCATCGAAAAAATGAGAGAGCATAGTTGCCAACGTCACTCTTTTATCTGTAACAAGACGAAACCAAACTAACGTCTTCAGGTAGCAATAGAACAATTTCAATTCTCATTCTTTCATCGATGTATTGAAAATCTGTGACGCTTGGCTATAAAAAGTGACTAAAATATGACAAATCGAAATAATTACATCCCAGAACTTCTTTGGAAAAGTTGCTTTAGTTGAATATCGACACTGCTATGGGATTTTCACTGAAAACTGCAAATGACTGAAAGGGCAAATGAAAGAAAAAACACAATTTTGAAACTACTGTCCCGCTTATGTCATTGACTGGACATAGATATCGTTCTCATAGTTTGCAAGCGAAGCTGAGAGTGACAGTAATTTCCTGTCATTTTCATCTATTTTTCAGTCAATGAAAATGACTTTTATTAGCTCTGCTTTAAAGATACTGTGCAATTTCATCCAGATCCGACTTCCGATTCCGAAATTAATTGACGATGAGTGTCAAAACTTTCCAACTGTTATACAAAATTATGCAAAGCCGGTACGCATCGGTACGTGCTGGTACGGGAGAAGAAAACACCTCCGCCAGCACCTTGGAGCATACGAGCATTTTTCCGGTTATTCCGGAACCAGGAACGATGATTCTCAAAGTCAACATATTTTATCATAAGCTAACCAAACCAGTCTAATTTTTTCGTGTCATGCATAAAAACACGCTCCTGAAAATGGAATATTTATACATATCAGACAGTAGTTCCGGAACCGGAAGTCGTGCCCAGTAGTGATAATGTTATATGGGGTTGTAAGACCTTTTATTTGAATCTAGGTCTGTGTAAAATGGATGAGCGGTCTCTGCGAAAATCTAGTGCTCTTTTTCAGTTCATTTTGCACATTTTACCCAACTACTCCAGAACCGGAAGTAAGATTCAGTTGAAATTTAATAACACGCTAAGAGATTATCAGGCATTTAATATGAATCTAAGTTGAAGAAAATCGGTTGAGCGTTCTCTGAAAAGTCGAGTACATTTTTCCCTAATTTTATTAACACATTTTACCCCGTTATTCCCGAACCGGAACTCAGGTCCGTCAAGGATTCTTTCTCTTTTTGTTTGCTTATGAATTGAGGCCCAAGGCTGCCTATCGCACGCATCCGATTGTGTATTCGAATAACTTTATTTATACAACATTTTTGCAACATTCGAATCTATAGAATCATATTCTCTGATACTCAATTTAATTATTCTCTGCTAAACTGAAGAAAAAAATTTACATTCTATCAATTTAATGATGTAAAATTTTGAAACTAACAATTTACATTGTCGTCGCAAAATGAGATTATTTTTTTCTTTTGAAGTAATCAAATATTTTATCAGAAAATTGGATGGATGTCACTGAAATTACTCACTTTACTTACATTTTAAATTTCTTCAATACTTTTCGATAAAAAACGAGTGGCCCAAGGCTACCAACTCTGCCCTACCCCAATTGCTAGGAAATTTTAAATTTTTCACATGTCAACTAACAATCATGCAATCCTGATATTTTGTAGAAAATTGTATTACTCTGAACTTTTAAAATACAACACCACAATTTGAAAACAATTCGATACAAAAGCAACGATCAAAGTTGGTTCGAAACTACCGAAAGAATTTTCATTGCATCACCCCTCGGTCGAAAATTATTTAAAACAACCGTCAGGTTGGGTTCGGTAGTGGCGATTGGATTAGTAAAAAGGCTTGCTATTTTCTACTAGTTTTCCCGTCGTCGGGTAGATAACAAGTGAGAGAAAGAGGAAATGAATTCAAAAGAGAGAAAGAAAAAAAAGCACAAACGAGAGGGAGAGAAAAATACCCCATGCGAGATACCACCCCAGGCCTATAGTTAGCTCCAAAACCACCAAGCCTCCAAGGCACATGGATGGGCTTTGTTTACGAAAATACATAGTAAAGTAGGGGGGTGGATGGGATGACCGGTTCTGCTTCGAATGAAAACTTCTTCACTGCACTTCCCTTTTGATCCCTGCTTCGCATCGTTGCATATATGTTAGACACCACAGTTTACGTGTACGGCACACGCATTTATTATTATTGCAGTCTCTTCCTATCTCTCTCTGTCCTCTCTCAAGTGTCTCTCTTTCTCACTACTCGGTCGATCATAATTGTAGGAAAACTGCAACTGGGATACGTGCGAAATGCAATTTCATATCCGCTTGACAAGGATGCACTCACACATCAACTGCGAGCCGTGTGCTGTCCGTCGCACAATGTGACAGTTGTCAATGACGTGGTCAAGAAGTGATACTTTTTTCCCAGTGCAATGCTTAAGGGCCGTGAAGTGGTAAGTTTTTTTGCTATTTTCCCGTTTAAAATTAAATTTACTTGGAAACGAAATCCACCTGACAATGTCTTCGAAATTTAGTTGAGAATATTCTGTGAAATTTTCAGAATGATTCATTGAGTTTAGCGGTCGTGTTGTATTTTTTTCTGACTGAAGAACTGCTGAAAATTGGAACGCTCGGAAATGCATACCTCTACTTGTTCATCGAATATCTCGGCTTTGAAGGCTTGTATCATAAATCTACCGTGACAAAGTCTAGATAATTTAGTTTAGATGCGATTAGTATCGCGATAAAAATAAAGTCTTGTATTTTTCTGTGAAACAAAGTCATTTCAATGCATCAGCCATTTTTTTCGCTTTGGTTTCCTGATAGCATTCTGAAAAAGGAGATAGAAATAAAATTAGCTCGACAAGGCTGCCAAACACACACAGACATTCAATCTTTCGTGAAAGTTGAATATTGTTTCATTGTTCATTGGAATCCATGTAATGTCCAACCCATACGATAGATTATTGTGATAAAACTTCTCATCAAAATAATAAAATATATGCTGGCAACCCGGTACAGTTTGCTCAAATACGAGAGAGTAGAAGAGAAATACGATGCTCAAAGGGAATTGAGCGAGCCACGTGGTCGATTTAAAACTCAACACGTGACCCTCTGTCCTCAGACCTTAACTCTACACTCAGGCAAAAAATATATGGAATTTCATAATGATATCGTATAGTTTTTGGCCACAAGAATATCGTATAATTTATACGAAATTTTTAGGAACATTGTGCGAAATTTCTATGACAAACACAACTTCTCTCATATACTGTGGAATTCATAGGTTGTTAGTATGAAAACTATAACAGTGATAGATGAGCTGTATATTGCAGAGTCATAAACATTACAATAGAGGTATATTTTTAATACGATATGGTGATTTTGGTGATTTTTGGTGCATCATAAGATTTGCTTATGATTTTCACTACTCATTTTGCCTTGATGTAGACATTTCAGCAAACATTCATAGGATAAATGCTGCAAAATATTTTCTATTCAAAAAAATTTCACAAAGCGCCAAACCGAATTATATCATAACAGCACATCTCTTTGAAACTTGTTAGAATATTTTTATTATTTTAGCTAATAACGATTGTTGATGTAAACTCGTTATTGCTTGTTGCACTCCGAAACGTCGACATCGACATCCAAGAATTCTCTGAAAAGATGAAATCAGTATATAAACGCGTGACTGGTGACTTTAGCATAGCTTTTGAGTGTTTATTTCTTTTTACAAAGTAAAATGCATTTACGCACAGAGTGTGGAACTCTCCACAGGACTACCACTGTATAATTGGAACTACCCACTAAAACACCTTGGATCTCCAACCCTACCTTCGCGGAACTACCGTTAGGTATTACTTCGGGGTGGAAAGCTATCGATGCTCAAAGCACCCTTCCCGGACTTATGCATCGTCATGGACGTCTGCGTCGTTCTCTCCTACTTTTGGGCCATTAATCTCTTGATTTTGAGCCACTCGTTTCGCTACAGTGGATCGACCAGGAGGATATCAAGGTCGGTCCGGCGATTTCGGTTGGAGCTTAACTTCCAACCGGTAGTTAACTCAGCCTCCTCCTTGATGAGCAGGCCAATAGACATCATGCACGCCACCACGCAGGCTGTATCTCCAGATACCGTACGGTACGTACTGATCACGCGAAGACACATCAGTCTGTGCGTGCTCTCTAGTAATTTTGCGTTGCGTTCCACCCGGAGTGCCGCCGCCCATACCGGGCTGCCGTACCTGAGGATCGAAACTGCCACTCCTGCCAGTAACCTGCGTTCGCTAGAACGCACTGGCGAGCTATTGGCCATCATTCGTGAGAGAGCCGCAATCGCCATTGAAGCACGTATACAGGCATATTCCACGTGTTTGCCGAAACTGAGCTTGTCGTCAAGCATCACACCCAATTGCTTCAGTGATCTCTTGGAGGGGATCATGCAATCACCAGCATGTGCCGACGCCTCTTGCTCTGATTTTTTGTTGTTTACCACCATCATCTCTGTTTTATGATGCGCTAATTGCAGTTTCCTGCTACGCAACCAGTCTTCCACCATGCTGATCGAGTGTGATGCGCTCAGTTCAACCTCTTCGATGGATTCTCCGTAGACTGCCAACGTGATGTCGTCCGCGAACCCGACTATCTTGACGCCCGTGGGGAGCCTCAACCTCAGTACGCCATCGTACATTATATTCCACAGGAGCGGGCCCAGGATGGATCCCTGTGGTACTCCGGCCGTGATAGAAGTGCTGCGTAAGCCTTCCTCGGTCTCGTAAAGCAATACCCGGTCCTGAAAGTAGCTTTCCAGAATCTTGTACAGCCCTTCTGGTACTCCCAGTCGAAGGAGGGAGTCAGCGATATCCGCTCAACAAGCACTATTGAACGCGTTTTTGACGTCAAGTGTTACTACCGCGCAGTAGCGAATTCCACTCCGCATAGGTTGAATAGCGACCTCCGCGGTGGCTACCACCGATTTTATGGCATCCGCCGTAGACCTGCCTTTGCGGAACCCGTGCCGTTCCTTTGACAGTCCACCCGCCTCCTATATGAACGGGGCTAGACATAAATTCGTATGAATTCGATCATATAATTGTGCGAATCCGATGGTAACAATTTTTATTTGTCTCTGATATTTCATTATAACATTTAAATTTTCATGCCTGACTTTTTCCACCATTCAGTAAATCCCTGTGGTACTCCGGCCGTGACAGAAGAAGTGTGGTACTCCGGCCGAGATAGACAGAACCGCTGAATATGTTGCGTGAGCTCATCAAAGTAAAAACAAAACAACATGGCAGATTCTTTCTTATTTGCTTATTTCAGTTCAGACTCCATACTAACGTGAATTTTTTGGACATTCGCTACTTTTATACGTGATCTGGAAGCAGTTTATTAAACAGCTATTTTATTTATACAATAACATACCTAGCAATATTTTCTAGCTGAATTTGTTCATGTTATTATGGTCTGATAAACAAGCTAAATTAAACCATGGCAACATAAAATAAAGTTGCCAGTAAGATACATTTCTGTTAACTCTGACTTGCCAAGGAATCATAGGAGGAACGGCTAGGCACAAACGAATTTCCAGACATGACAGTCACGATCTTTTTTTGGCGCACATCTACGGTCCTCCGTGAAACTGGCACCAATGGTGATAAATTGGTTGCACTGCTGAGTTCCCATCATACATTCCTAATGCAAATGTCAAACCGTGAGAACCGTTTCGATTCGGTAGCTCATTTGTATATATTGAGATTTTATGGCACACTTTGGTTCAAATGATAACAATGCAATTAATCTCGCGCTCCACCAAGCGGTGAGTGCGGTCATTTCAGAAGGTACCGGGAACGAACCACATTTTTCAAAAATATTTATATGCACGTACATGTCTTTATTATTTATCTTTGGGCTAGGCTAGATTGATCATTTTGTGCACCAAACATTGGCGATTCGTTTGTATGGGACCTAGAGGTATTATTATTTGTATTTGGTTCAACCGACGACACGACCAGGCTCTCCGGAGGAAAATCGGAGTAAAAAGTGTTCGTGAGCGATTTACCGCCAGTTACCACAAATATAGCAACCCCTTGATAATGATAAACATAATTTTCTTGAGCAACACTGTTTAAGTTGCTACGAATTAGTTACCAAGGAGCCTCATAATAAATAAACAAACCATTTGAGAAAGTTTCGAAACAGTTATATTATTTTTAATTGTGTGCCATCAGTGGCAAATTAATAAAAACGCTAGATTATTCTGAAGAAATTGAGAATGTACGAGGTGTCGCGAGCCATTGCCCGGGGACTCGTCCCTCTGGGGACGTTCAACGTGACTGGTGACTTGTAAAAGGCGAAGGAGCTTGGCGTCTATAGATACTGATTTAGAAACTCTTACAATCTACAAGTTTAACTTTTTGGATTTGCACTAGCCGAGCTGGGAATGGAGCTGGGTGCCCAATATCCAAATCTAACACTAGATGTAGTGCTATGACAGCCATGCGTCATCTTATATCATCATAATTGCTATCCAGTAGCTCTACCTGTAATGTAGTGGTATCAAACTCATTCATAATGCCGGCCATTCTTTTTAGGAATATCCAATCGAGTTTCCGAATCATTACCATAGCTTAATATAGTGTCATCAAACTAGGAATTTCGTGCCAGTCTGCACGGAACAAACGAAGAAATTTATTGTTTGAATGTATCCGATGTTCTTGACATTCGACTACTTCAACAGGTTCCAGACACCTTACGGGAAATCGTAGTTACTGACTAACAGAACAGAAGTAGAGGAGTTTCTCGAATGTCTGAAATATAACGGCGTATTGTTTTACAACATGTACGCTGATCAGCAACGCGGGTTGAACGATTCAAACAAACTCAGAAGTGGCAAATATACAAAGATTTGTGGAACAATTTAAATAGTTGTACTTTAAAACAGAGGTGGAAACAAGCCCATTTTGCGCACGAAAATGTAAATCAAGATTTCCGATTGTGAATAAAAAAAACCGAACACTGCGAATTAAGAAATTTGGCAACAAAACTAAAATTGAAATTATTTTCTAAATTGTGGAAACTGTATATTACACAGAGTAGTAGCAGACTTAATGCTTATTGCGCTTAGACAAATTTGTTCTCTTTCTTAGAAGACAACCAAGCGCAAGCGCTGCTCTCTCAAAAACTCGTTCGCGAATTTATGTACCGCGGCAGAAATGAATGTAAAACGTTTTTACGGTCTCAGCGCATTTAGCCAAGAATGAGGTTCAAGTGACTTGACTCTCCGATAAGTCCCCGATAACAATATAACATTTAAACAATTTTGTAAGAATAATAAACCCCACATTTTTGGCAGTTGTGTTTTCTGAGACTTGTTTAATTACTTTCCTTGGCGTACGGCGCAATTGCTAAAGATCAGGTTTTCAAATATAACGAACTCAACACCACCTTAAAATTCATTAAAAATTGTTTGCGTGGTCATACATAAAAACCATTCAAATATGATCTAGATTTAAATATAGTAATCCCGCTGGTAGTTTTAATTATATTAAAATGCTTTCCAAATAATATCGATAATTGAAGTTATTTTTTACACTTTGATCCGAAAAATATTTTATTAGACATATATTATCGAACTTAATTCGTCATAAATATCCAGTTTTCCAAAATCTTTTAGGTCCCAAAAAAGTTGTAGGTTAAATTATGGGTTGCAAGCGCATATGTTTAATTAATGCGAGCAATTTCAGGAATGAGTAGACAAGTGACAAAATCAGAATCGACCTTCTCTGATTTGGATGAAACTTTGCACATGGCTCCAGTATTGCAAACCATAAGTTTTGAACCGATTGAGAGGTCAATCCGACTCACGACTGATTTTTAAAAAGGGCGTATGTATTTTTGCATTTCACCAAAATTCCCTCTTTCAAAATCGTTGTAACTCGGAAACCATTAATTGTACAAAAATGGCGTTCAGGAAGAAGTTGTAGGGAATCGACCAGGCACTCTAAAAAAAATATATACTGAAAAAAAATTTTGATTTTTTTCTCAATAATTACAAAATAACCCGAAAAAGTTAAATAAAAAAAAGAATGGTTTTAATTTTTTTTTGATAGTTTTTATTTTAAAGCTCTTATTAAAACCTACAGATTGATGGCTATCCCATCCGCGCCTTTTGAAAATTGAAGAAGTTACAACTAAAACAATTTACAGATATATTCGAAATTTCAAGTTCTCGTTGAAAGATAATCATTTAAAAAGGTACAATATTATTCTATAGATTGAGGGCAATAAATTTGTTCATGATATCCTTTCTTCTAAAAGTAGCTGCTCTTGAGATACTTGGATATTTAATTATAACACAATTTTTTTATATTTCCATGAACTGTTTATTTGCTTGCTACATCTACAATTATTACATGTACATGAATAATTATTAATTATATATAAGGTTTTATTTATGTCTGACGAAGCTGCCTCGCAGAGCAAAAACAGAAAAAAAATTTGCAAGTCTCTGTAAATTTAAATCAATGTATAACATTGATGCTGAGTGGCATTTTTTTGCCACTTCTCATGGTAAAGGACCATGTGATGCACTCGGGGGTAATTTAAAGCGAATGGCACGACGTGAAAGCTTGGCTAAACTACATGAACACCGAATCACAACTGCAAAACAATTATATGAATGGGCAGAACAGAGACGTCGAGATGTATTCACGACCATGTCTTTTTGTTACGTGTCACAAGAGGAATATGAACGGGGTGTGACCGAGTGGAGTATTGTTTATAAGCATACCAAAATGATTCCGGGCACACAGAAATACCATTCTTTCGTTCCGATTTCAGAAACCACAATCGTCACAAGACTGTGTTCGAAGGACGATGCACGTAGTACTCATACAATTTTCAAAAACCTAAAACTTTTGGTGAAATGCAAAAATACATACGCCCTTCTTAAAAATCAGTAGTGAGTCGGATTGACCTCTCCATCAGCTCAAAACTTATGGTTTGCCAAACTGTAGCCATGTGCAAAGTTTCATCCAAATCGGAGAAGGTCGAGTCTGATGATCTGCTAAGCATTTCTGGAATTGCTCATACGGCAAACGACTTTGAATCTGTAAGATAAAATACAAAACATTCAATATGTGAAATGAATTCCGCTGCCGTGGGAAACACGTATAAGGTTCTATGCAAATATCAACACATTTGTTCTGAAAGTACCGGCTAAGATTTTATTCGGTTATCCCATTCAAAATGTTTTGCCCGGATTTTACACAAAAAAAGACTTTAAACGATTTCTGTTCAGGAAAGTTCAAGTCCGGTTTTGGCATACACATACATTTCAAATTACTTTCTATGTCGAATATATAAACGGAATCACAAATAAATTAAAAAAATATGGCGAGTTCGATTTTTCTGGTCATTGAACGGAACGTTTTGTTGAGAATCTACGAATAGTTTAGGCATCATCTTACAAAATTTTTGCATCTAATTAGAAAGCGACACCCATATGTAGAAGATCCTGCAGTTGAATTCTTGAACTTTACAGGCAGTGAAACTGTTAACTTCGAAGATGGAAAAATCAAGATCAACAAATCATCAAATCGTAATCACTAGCGAAGATGATCGCTTGTAATCTTTCCCAATAAAGATCACTCCTGATTTTTCAAAGAACAGTTGATAAGTGATCTTTGAATCACATTGATCAAAATCAATACTGATTTTCCGTCACACAAAATCGGTAGTGATTTTGCGCTACTATTATCAGACATTCGATTCGATCAGCTTTGAGCATTGTGGAAGAAAATGTGAGCAAGATCAGACATGAGTGCTGATTGATTTACGTCTAAAATCGTTGATCCCGATGAGGAGTGTGAAAGTTAGTAATCATACAGGAATTTTTAACTAAGGATAATGCGTGTCAATGAGACTTTTAAAATCGTCGAAATTTGCCAATTTTGTATCTTTGGGAAGTTTAGTGATGGATAATAAGAAATATTTGAAGAACACGTACATCAATGATCACAACCTGTTGTTTAATTCGCAATAAAATGAATACTAGTAGAAGGAAAATTAATGCTAGATGAAGGTTTTATGGAAATAATCAGTTTGGTTCGTAATCACATTGATAATGTCAATTTAACAGTTTTCACTGCGCAATAGCAACTTGCAATACAACATTAGTAAAACATATACCACACCAAATAGTGACTATAGCGACAAAAGACTTTATTTTATTTTGAGCTGGTTGATGCTGATGATGATGTTCATGCACTATTTAGATTGAACCCAATAAAACCCCATTTTCACATGAATTTGATTCATAGAAGTAACAGGAGCGCAGTGTTTGAATGGTGCGTATCAATTGGCGTAGCAAAATCCTGCACTCCTGTTTCTTCTGTGTATGATATTCAAGCTAAACAGGGTAATATTAATCAGCTGCATAGAATGCTTTGTGATTGGATATGTTTTCCTCATCATTATAATTATTATTTATCGCAGCATGTATGTTAATGTTATTAACTGTTTCCATTGATGATATTACTCCACCACGACTTACTATTGATATTGGATAATCCATATCCGAGAAAATTGAGCGGTAATCAGTTTTGACGTTTACGTCACGTATACCATTATATCGCCAGAACCGTAAGTGACAACCATTTGAATTTCAAACCTGTTTAATAAAGTTAAAGTTAAGTAGCTTTAAAACGAGCCTTACCTTGTTGAAATGTTATTCCCGAATCAGACAGTGATACTGATAACGATAAAGACATTTTTAAATTCCAAGTAAAATAAAAATTTATTTTATCGAAAATCATTCGTTTCAAAATTCATTATAATATCTACAATAAATATTTGATATGAAAAGATAATACAAACTATTTTTATTTACTGTGAATCAAAACATTTGCTTATTTCCACCCCTGCTTTAAAAAGTCATTAGAAAAGAGCAAATATGAATTCGGTGTATTTGTACCTGTATATGAAGTGCGATTCTGGAATGGATTAAAAAATGAAGCTCAAATATTTAAGTATGTTTGATTTGCTGCACTCGAATTTCATGCATCTCGTACGTAGAATAGTACGAATATACCGGATCAATTCAGTTTGATCATTCATATTTCGATACTGAATTTCGATGATTGGACTGATAAAAAGTTTCGCAACAGAGGTTTTCTAGATCTTGGTCACATGCGGCAACCTGATCATACAAGAAATTTTTCATATGTTCAAGCCCCAGCTGAACTAATCGATCCTATTACACCTATTACGCCTATTACGAAAACCGGAAATCTTTCAAAATACTATACTAAATATATGAAAGTACTTGAAAGAATAATATGGCGCAGAAAAATTGTATCGCAATGTTCATAGTGTTATACAATACATATTTTTTTCTTTCATGTCACCAATAAGACTTTACATTACATTTAAACAGAAAATATTGTAAAAAATTACCTTCATAAATTCATTTTTATAGCGTGCATATCGAACCCAAATTTTGTAATTTTAGGAATGATTCCATAAACGCCAGGAGGGTGTATTTTCAAAGACAGATACAGGAAAACTGATTATGTTTATCAACCTCGGGAGAACCAGCATTGAAACAAAATGTGACATGCAATTTGTGTTTATTCTACATGTTTTTGCTGCGATGGACATGAAATGATTACAATTGTAAGCGCGGATAAAAATATTTTATTTACGGAAGCACTACGTTTGATTGTAAGGCGCAATTGTAATAATAAATTAATCTACTAAAATATAGAGCCAATAGTCCTTGGTCATCGGTTCGCGTAATTGATAAAATTCCCCCAACGAATCCTATAGCTCGTCACTGGTGCAAGAACTTTCACTCATAGGATCACCGTAGAGTGCCTATAACCAGAGTGACGACATCTCATTCGTAATGCTGGCAACAATTCAAAACATTCCATTAGCTTTACATTGATTTGACAGGTCGTTTGCTCGTTTGGAACTGGGAGCTGTCATTCCAAACGAACAGCTGTCGCCACTCTGATTATAGTCACTCTAGATCACCGTTTCTCTTCAAAGTAATATAAATGTAGCGAAGTTTATTGAAGAAAAGTTTTGTTGAATCCGGAATAAACCCTATATTTGCAATTGAAACAAGTGAGTTCGAACCAGAATTGCCGGCAGATATTTTTTTGTTTTAAATTTCGTAATAAAAAAGCACAGCTTGTGAGTTGATTTGTTTACATACCTTATTTTCAATAATTAGTAACCAAGGTTATGTTATTCAAAATCAACAGTTTTTCGAACTGTGTTACCAGATTCACAAAAAAATGGTGCAACCCCGTTTTGACATTACGAGTTACTGAGGGGTAGTCAAATTTGCGATACAGTTTCAAAATGCGAGTGGCAGGTCGTGTCGTCGGTTCAACTGTCGCTAGAAATCTTCGCCTCGATGGAGTATCCAGCGAACTGCAGATCCATTTCGTAACTCAAGCTGTGGTTTTGAGTGATTTTAATTGCGCGATTTCCAACACAATGTGTAAAATGTATTCGTCTTGTAAATCAACAATCGATCGTATTTTATTTATTTGACCTCGGCTCTAACCGTCTGGTGGTTCACTGAGGTGAAGGTAATGGGTTATTTTAAAAATGAAATTCAACTAGATGATTAATTGGCTAAAAAAAACTCCAAAATGAACATGTTATAAAAAATCTACCTATCTATCTATTATTTCCCACATTGCGCCTGAATCATGCAGCAAAAACCCACTGTCCGCCGCTGCTTGTCTGACCACATCTGTCGGGGTTGAAAAAGTAGCACACACGTCGTTCGTTGATCCAGTCTCCAATCCGTTCCCGCCACCGTCAGCGGATTCGGTGGAAGCGTTTTCTGCGCCCGTATCGCTATAACCTATCATCAAGACTCAGTGTGGTGATATGCAGGACGAAACGCGGTTCATCGTTGCGAAACCTGGCATCCGGATATAGGATATAGGCGAAAATGGATGCACGACGACCTACAGCGCAATCAGTTCAAAACAACAACGAACGCATTTGTGTGTTTTGCTTGCTTGCTTGCACTGTGCACTTATCCCAACACCAGCCTGTTTCATGTCAACCGGTTAGCTAGAATGCAATGTGAATGTGTACAGGGAAAGCAAAAGGAAAGCATTGCGCTCGTTGGTGTGAGTTTGATTATGTGACGTCGAATCCTGTGACCGTTTCGAAACCTAGCCAACGTGATTATGTGTGTATGTGTGTGTGTGTGAATATGTGCAGAAAGAGAACCAAGAAAAGAGGACGCAATGCACGTGGTGGGCGCAGAAAAGAAGGCTTGCCACCACCCCCAGCTACCGACACACCGGAGTCTTATGTACAAAATGCACACGGTATTATGCTGATATCCCGGTGCGAGGCAAGCAAGTATGTACATATACTATCGTACGTACCGACAGGGAGAAGAATGTAAAATTTTAAGATTTTCCTTTTGCGCATTCGTTCTCTTTCTTAGGGTGGGGTTGTGATGCTGAGATGAATCGGATTGCCTCCATCTTATGAAGCAGTGAAGGAAAAATTCTTTCTTTTCAGATTTAGGATTTTTGATTGAGCTGAATTCCCACCCAAAATTCGGTCAATTCATATAACGACGGAGGGCAACGACCTGTTGCAATGGTATTGTTTATTTGTATTTTGTTTTTTTGTTGATTGCTAAATCGTTCGTGTGGCATGAAAAGTTAAAATTTCTTCTAGCTCCTAGCTCGCAAAAACTTCTAGCTGCTGTCGAGTTCGTTCTATGGAACATGCGCTTCAGGGGAAAAAAAGAATGCGTGTCCCCACATCGATTTCCGTGTGCGTGTGCATATGCAAGTGCGTTGCCACCCAACATCCGGAGTGTTTCCCGGTGGAATTCTATCCAACCGACGACCACGCATTGTGCATCAGCGAAACTTCGGGCAACGATGAGAGTGAGAAAAATGCACATAGACCAAAATACCACACGCAAAAAAGTTGCTCCTCCTGTCCGCCTTTACAGTATCCTCCAGTCTTATAGGCTCGAGCTAACCTCAACGGTGGAAAACACACAGAGTAAGAAGCCGAGAGACTCCGTTTCTTCCCCCTCCGCTTTCGGTCGGGGGTTGCCGTGCTCTGAACTCGGTTCCGGTGGGGCGCGAAAAAAGTCAGCCTGCTCTCTCAAGCGAGATAAAAAAAAACAAACGCTCGGATGCTGCGTACGGTGGTGGTTCGTTCATCTATCCTGGTTGTTGCTGAATTCTGTAGCAGGGCTAGTTTTTCGCAACGTGCGCTAGTTCTAGTCCCGAGAAAAACTGGGCGGAAAAATTAGAAAAGCGCACCTATGTACCTATGCCAGCAAGTTGCACTTCGCTCTTTTCGAATGGACCATCTCTTTCTCTCTCTCATCCCGCCAATAGTTTCAGCGTTCCGTCGAGCGCAGAATGCGACGATTGCGAAAAATTACGATTGGCGGTGGTGGAAAAACTAGTTCTTTTCTCTTTTTCTGCACAGCCAGTGAAACGACGAAGGCAAAGAGGACCGTTTCCGGTGCGTGGATACCGGTCGGATCGATAGGTCCCGTTTGCATTCGAGGCATTCGCTGGACCGAGCTAGAAAGAGACCAAAAAAAAGAGGGAAGCTGCGCTTCGCGTGATTGACGCGCGTTGGTTTAGTTGATGGGTAATTTTGGCAAATAGTTTGGGAACCTTCTCTTAGCGAAAGTGTGTTGGTTTTTTTTTCTGTACACAAAATTTGCACAAATCTGATTATGCCGACATAATGAGAAATTTTCCATATTTGACGATATAAACCGTGCCATAGTGGTTAAAATTTGGTTTTATTAGGTAAAATGCTTGTGAAGCTCGATCCATAACTCCATACTCTTGTTAATGGTAAATTAACATATTAGCCCATGAACATTCAACAATGATTTTGAAACGAAAAGAGTTGTTAATTCTATCGGAATCCATTAAAAACTATTGGAATTTTTAGAAGTAATCGATAAGTAAGATTTTTAGAAGTAATCGATTTCCAGCAGCCGCAGACATTTTTTTTCCTATATATCTAAAAATATACCAACCAAAAATTCCTGTTCTACACATTTGGACATTCGCTAACGGTTAAATTGATATTCCAATCCTACTCCGACACAATAACTGCCGAAAGTTGTTTGTACGATAGCCTTGTTTTTCCCTTGAATTCATAAGATTTTGTTGGAAAAGTATCAACCTACATACTTTCAAAATAATTCTAGAATATGACTATGTATAGTTGAATTCATGAAAACCAACATTTAAATCTTATTCGAATGTACTAAACATAAATACGTCCACTCTTGAATATCTATGAATATCCCGAAATTCTTGACCTCAAAACTGTATAGTGATGAACAGTCGTATGAATAAAATGCTTGATGATGTTTGTAGTAACTTCCCAAAAACAAAGTTCACAGAATTTGAGAATGTAGTACAATCTACTTTCGAATGTGCGTTTTTACTATATGCCGCATCCACACGAAACCGGAAAAGTACCAAAACGGACTCAATGGTTCAGAATCTGTCAATTTTTATGGCTGCGTCCTGTTGTTTACCACTTTTTCTCTAACCACTTGTGCAGTTGTTTATTCGTTTTCATTAGTTTGTTTCGAAATGCGACTTTCAGCAGAACAACGTCGAAAAATTGTGTACAAATGGTGCACAGAACGCGGACTGTCACTGAAAAAGATAGCAAAAATGGAAGGAGTGCCGTGCAGAAACAACCAAAACGTAATCCGAAACAAGAAGCATCGATCAGGCCGAGGGTTCGAAAGCTGTACAACACGATTCTTGCTGGAAATTTGAACTGCATAATCATGAACGACGAATCCTACGTGAAACTCGATTACAAATCCTTGCCGGAACCACAATATTATGGTCTGGCAAGCAATTTGTAGCTGCGGTAAGATTTCGAAACCCTTCATCACCACTGCTTCAATGAACAGGGTCAAGGAATGTTTACAAAAACGACTTCTACCCATGAGTCGAAGCCACAAGGATCCACTACTCGAAATCAACGGTAGAATGGTATACTACCAAAAATGTCACCTTCGTCCCGAAAGATCCACCAAATTGCCCACAAATTCGACCAATTGAGGAATTTTGGGCATTAACGAAGGCACATCTTAGGAAACATGTCTCGGCAGCCGAAACCGTTCAACAGTTCGAAAAAAATTGGAAAAAAGTGTCAAAACTTGTCGCCAAGACGTCTGTACGGAATTTAATAAGGAACGTTCGCCAGGTAGTCTACAATGGCTAAGTAGCAAATGTAGAGAAAAATATTCTGTTGTTGTAGTCCAATATTATCAGTATATCGAATAAAATTTGAATATCTAACACTTGTGAATTATTTACACCGAAATACAGAGACGTCCATACTTTCTGAGACAGTCTTTATGCATTTATTTTTCTTCGAGGTGGTTGAACTGATTTTCACAAACTTAGACTCAAATGAAAGCCTCTCTTACCCCATAGAAAATTTTTGAATTTCATATGGATCCGACTTCCGATTCCAAAATTACAGGGTGCCAAATGAAACAAACTTCAAATTCAATAGTTTGCTTTTATAGAATGATGCGCAAAGATGAGCTAATTCCACAAAAATAGTAAATAAATTTCTCTAGCTTACTGATATGGAAAGTTGACAACCACACAAATATCCCCGGCTCCGGACATATCTAATTTCGATGTAAATAAAAGGTCCCACGATCTTTTACGACATTCCTGAATTTTGTCCGATTTCGGATCCGGGATTACAAAACAATGAGTGTTTGAAGCCGTCATAATAGCGACGTTGCAAAATGAGGAAAACCTCTTATAAACTAATCTCAAAACTTTTACAATGTATAGGTCACGTAAGTTGGTCGGACCGACCTCGGAATCCGGCTTTGTAAGTACCTGGAATAATGTTCAAATCATCCAAAAGGGAACTCACTCACTTTTTTTTCGAGATGATTTACTCAAACTTAGATTCAAATGAAAGGTTCTTTAAAAAAAATCTTAAATTTTGTCCGGATATGACTGCCGGTTCCGGAATTACAGGGTGATAAGTGTATGAAATTCCTAGTCGTCGTATAGAGCTGCAATGTAAAATAGGGAAAAATTCTTCTAAATTTAACTCAAAATTGCTCCAAAAGTCATATAAGTTGCTTTTGCTCATATTGTGACGCTCCTGGTGGACGGATTTGGAAGTTCTTGGCGCCCACATAACGGGAATTTTGTCGGCTTCACGTATGATTTTTGACATTCCGCAAATCGACTGTACTTTGTAAACAATCAACATGGAAGCCGAAAGAAGGGAAAAAAATTGTGCACAGTTATTTGAAAAATCCATTGTGGTCTGCATCTAGGCTAGCTAAACAGCTGAAATTGCCCAGAAATACCGTATGGCGCGTTATCAAACGGTATAAGGAAACATTGACGACGATTCGGAAGCCTCAAGTCAATCTTCGGAGTGGAACTGTCGACCGGAAACTGCGTGGTAAGTTTTTGAAGCCGATTAAGAGGAATCCTAATCTGTCGGACCGTGATTTGGCCAGAAAATTCGGTGCTGCCCATAGTACCGTGAGGACAACTCGTCTCCGGAAAGGAATCAAGTCGTATCGAGCTAGCAAACAGCCAAATCGGACCATAAAACAGAATACTGTGGTCAAAATTCGTGCTCGGAAACTATATGACCAGGTGCTGACCAAGTTCGACGGGTGTCTTCTGATGGACTATGAAACCTATGTCAAGGCTGACTTCGGGCAAATCCCAGGTCAAAAATTTTACTTGGCAACGACTCGGGGGGATGTTCCAGCCAAATTAAATTTTGTTTTTGCCGACAAATTTGCAAGAAAATTTATGATTTGGCAGGGCATTTGCAGCTGTGGTAAAAAAAACGAAAGTACCATCCTGTAATGTTTTGGCCAGATTTGGCAAGCTGTCATTACAGCAAAGCCGTTTAAGAATGGTATGCAGAGAATGTGGTCCAGTTTGTTCCGAAAAACCTTAACCCACTCAACTGCCCCCAGTTCCGCCCTATTGAGAAATACTGGGCAATCATGAACAGGAGACGCAAGGCAAAGGGAAAGGTTGTCAAAGACATCAATCAGATGACGACCTGGTGGAATAAGATAGCTAAAACGATGGACGAAGAAGTTGTGCGCCGCCTAATGAACCGTGTTACAGGAAAAAATCGAGAATTCCTTCGAAACCGTGAAGAATAATTTCATCCGTATTTTTTCTTAAAAGTATGAAGAAAATGCAACATTTGTATAAAAAAGATCTTGAATTAAATAATAAATAAGTGAAATACAGGCAATTGTCTTTGTTCCAATTCTATCTGAAGCAAGCTTTACGAACCGACCTCGGCTATACCGGTCTCCAAAATGCGGCTTCCAGAAATACCGAAAAAAGAATCAAACTTACTAACTTTTCTCCGAAATGACTCAACTGATTTTTACAAACTAAAAGCTCAAATATAATGTATTCCAAAACTACAGTCAGAAGTGTGTTTAAAACCTAAACATAAAAGACTTGACGCTAAAACAAACTTTCCTGTTTCTATTCAAAGAAGAGTTGTTTTTTTTTTTTTTCAAAAATATCAGAGCAATTTTTCTAAGACTATGAGGGATATGAGAATTGAAATTCACTTTGGATATGACCAGCAAAACAATGTCAACTTTTCATTCTTGAAAAATCTTCATTCCAGTCACCTAAAGCCGAGGACCGAAATGCAACGGTCAAATAGATGAATTTGTTTTATAGCAGGCCATGGACAGCTAGAGATATGTTTTACCTTTCTCTATAGAAAGGTAATAGAACTACTGGAGAAACCGACTTTTGATTGAAGCTCCGGAGATCCCTACTGTTATACACCATTCGACTCAGCTGTGATATTTTCTGATCGTAGAAGTGATGTAACCGACTCACTTTTCTCGTAGATGGCTTAACCGATTTCATTTTTGAAAGCTACAATCGGGTTGTGATCCAAGTTCAAAGATTAATTGGCAGTCACTTCCGATTCCGAAAATATAATGATATAAGTGACGTAACTGACAAAACTTTTTTCACTGAAAATACCGTACACTGCACAAATATTTTTTAACTGAAAAAAACTTTGTTTTGCATTAACGGACTGGAGCTCTTTAGCCAGCATAAATAGTTTTGTTTTTCAATAGGCAATTCTGAAACACTCGGACTCTGACAACAACCTAAGAAGTTTAACCACTGAATATTTCTGCAAATATACTCCTGGAATAATGATTTTATACCGTTTGTAATTTGAGGATTTATTAATTTCCATTTATTCCTGCCAATGAAATTTTCAGGACTTTATTAAAAAAAAGCCAATTGTCATACCTTGTCTTTCCAAAACCGATCTAGAAGATCTTTAGAACAGGGCCAAACTATTTTTACCATTTTTATGTAATTTCTATCGAATTTCACCCGGATCGAACTTCCGGTTCAAGAGTTACGGGGTAGAATGTGAAACAAAATAAAGAAAAAGTGTGCTCAATTTTCTCAGACACCGCCAAACCGATTTTCTTCAACTTAGGTATCGTCGTTCCTGGTTCCGGAAGTACCGGAAAAGTACTCGTGTGCTCCAAACTGGAAATCACTCGCATTTCTCAGAAATGACCAGACCGAGCATCGCAAGCTTAGATTCGAATGTAAAGTATTATGTTTCCATAAGTTGATGCAGAATTGTATTCAGATCCGGCTTCCGCTGTATCAAATTGCAACCTGTCACATAGAGCGTTAATGAAAAAACATTTGCGAAAAGTATCATTACAGTACAAGATAAATGTTTTTTTCCAAAAAAATTATTTCTTGCAACATATAGACGATTGGTGGGGAACATAATTACCGATCTTGGGACAAAATTTCATCAAAATCGAAAATGGAACTAACTTTACAGACTAAATTGGATTTTTTTAGAAGGATCTAATTAATTTTACTTCCCAATATTTTATTCGAAATTGAATTATTCTTTGAGTATAACAAGTCCAAAACCTTTTTGTTGGACTTGTCATTTTTCGACTTTCGACAAGTTTTTGTTAGATGAACTTTTCTATTTAAAAGTACCTATTTTACAATGTGAGAACAGTCGGTAGAGAAAATAATTATTCAATTCAAGGTAACACAATTTCATAAAAATCAATAATGGTGTTTTTTTTTCAACATCGATTTTTTTTCGTGTAGTACTGAATTTGGAATTTTTTCAATAATTTTGTCGAAATTTGTCTGATTTTTGGAAAGTCGCTAGTACAACACATTTCCATAGGAATTGTATAATCTCGACTAAATCCATTTGAAAAAACTTTGTGAAAAAAGTTTTGCCTCTTTTTAAAAGACATTCTAGAACAATTTTGGAAAAACAAAACATAAGAAGTGAATTTGTGTTAAAAAAAATATATGTCCTAAAAGCCTCATTAAAATCTAAGTGGGCGCTGCCAACATTTATTCGATTTAGCCAAAGATAAACTCAAGATTACAATGCACTATGGTCCAAAACGGGAAATTAGCGTAATAAAATAGCGCTGCTTTTGATGAAAAAAGTTACTAGGGTGGTCCTCATTTAGATTGAAATCTTAAATCTAACATATTTAATTGAACTCAAAAATGATTTTGTTGTACAATAAAGTTGTAGGATATTTTATTTTAAGCTGCTTTGCTGAAAAACGCATCTCTCTAGTTTTTCATTTGATCGAGTTACATCAATTTTCCCGAGTAAAAGTGGCTCCTGAAAAATCACGCTTTTTGTTCTAACTTTTTTGTGAAACGTTTTACCGAAAAGTTGTCATCAGAAGAGTTGTTAAACTAATCATTGTGCACAATATTGCTCAACCAAGCTTTTTCATATGAACTACCAAAAAAAAGTTATGATTGATTTTTCATCAAAAACTAGTCAAGCTTCTAATATGCCAGATCGATAAAAATGTATCCTATGTGGTTCCTGAAAGGTCAAAATATAAGTAAAAATTTAAAAGAAAATTGGAAGGGTGTTATTTTTTAAACTTATTTAAATTAGTTTTAAAAATACCTTCAAATAACACAAAAACATTGCATAACTCTTAAATGCCTTAACATAGCAACATACTTTCTTCAGCAAAATAATAGTATCAAATTAGTTCTACAAATGTTCCATACATTGTCCTTTCGAGAAATGAGACACACAAAAACTACAGCCGAAAATAGATTTTTTTAAAATCAAAGCACTTCCTGAAACCCAAGAAAATCATTAGTTTGTTAAAATGAGTAGAATTCGAACCAAAACTCATTGCGCGTCGTTTTCCGGCTTTTACAGGCTGTTCGGTACACAAGTGGATGAGAAAGAAGGGCCAGTGTCATAGGAGTCTTGGCACGATGTGGATAAAAATATTTGCATTTTACTAACTTGCACCAACTTGTTGGAATGGTTGTCGAGATCATGAAAATTTCTGTTCATAGATTTATCAAGGCCAACTAGCTCGAAATAATCATATTACACAGTATCTCTAATCCTCAGTTGCTCAAACTCAATTGAAGTAGTTATTTTGGTAATAATTTAATTAAAATAGTTCTGCAATCTATTTTTGGCTGTATTTTTTGTCTGTCTCATTTCTCGGAAGGACAATGTATGGAACACTTGTAGAACTAAGAGATATGCAATGTTTTTGAGTTTTTGTAGCGTTTAAGAGATATGCAATGTTTTTGAGTTTTTTGAAAGTATATTTAAAACTAATTTAAATAAGTTTAAAAAATAACACCCTCCCAATTTTCTCTTAAATTTTTACTTATATTTTGTCCTTTCAGGAACTGCATAGGATACATTTTTATCGATCTGGCTTCTAATGAATATTGATATTTGAAGCTTGACTAGTTTTTGATGAAAAAATAATCATAAATTTTTACTGGTAGCTCATATGAAAAGCTTGGTGAACAAAATTTTGCACAATGACTAGTACAATAACTCTTCTGAAGACATCTTTCCCGTATAAGATTTTCACAAAAAAGTTAGAAAATAAAAAAGGGGATTTTTCAGGAGCCACCCTACTTTTACTAGGGAAAATTGATGTAACTCGATCAAATGAAAAACTAGAGAGGTGCTTTTTTCAGCAAAGCAGCTCAAAATAAAATATACTACAACTTTATTGTACAACAACATCATTTTTAAGTTCAAATAAAACAGTTAGATTTCAGATTTCAATCTAAATGAGGACCACCCTAGTAACTTTTTTCATCAAAAGCAGCGCCATTTGATTACAAACAACTTTTGTGAAATCACCAACCACAAAAAACTAATATTTTATAGTGAAAATATTATTGTCACGCTAATTTCCCCCACTGTGCTATGTCCATACGATTCATAACCGGTGAACGACCAAAATGGTTAAAGCCGGGGTAAATGAATACATGAAACTTCTTTATCATTTCATAAAGACAATTGGAGTTTCAATTTAATAGTTGACCCTTTGAGACTTAGTGCTGACTCCTACTGTGTCCATTAGTTCATCCAATAGTTTAATTTGAATAGTCAATGATGTGATCATACAAACAAACTCGAAATATTTTATGAAATTATCAACAAAAATGTATAAAAATTTTAGTTTATTTTATAATTTATAGCAGTTAATCGTTTGGTTCAAAATATATGATATTTAAAAAATAAGAGAAATATGATCTATTGAATTAAAATCGTTGTGACTATATTAGAATTACATTAGGATAAGAATTCTACGTAAAAGTGATACTACGGCGAAAAAATACTTGTGCAAATTGCCTTAAGAAAGAAACGTATTTATGGAAAACAATACATTCAGCACATAATGATTTCTTGCCACAATTGACTTTAATGCTTCATGGGATGAGGCAATAACAAACTAAATAATTTCTAGGTAATGGTTCTAAGTAGTTTTTACTTTCTTATTGTAGGAATCACTGGATATAAGGTAAAATTGCTCAATATCGTTCATAACGTAGCTTAATATTTTTCCAAACATAAACAATCATTGTCATTGTTACGACGCATCTAGCGATCAGACGATTGTTGTTTTGCTTTAAAAGACTGAAACTGACAGTGAGCCGAGCTCATCGAGGGGTCCTATTCGAATGATACCTAAGAAATCGCGGGCTACTCTATCTTGAGTTTGAAAGCCTGCACCGAAATGAAATTACTTCTTCGGTGAATCGGCTTTCGGTGATGTGACTACCGGTGGAAAGATTTTGATCTTATTTTCTGTACATTGTTCAGTATATAAATTTTGCTATTCATTACCGGTTCATTTGCTTATGACATTTTTATTTAGCTGTACATTTCAAACGGTACTAGAAAAAGACGAAAATTTCACACACAGTGTTTAATTAATTTTTGATGTGACTATCTCTCACTCTATCATTGGGTATCGTTCCGTTATTAGTTTTGTGTAAGAGGATTTATACTGAGCATAATAATAACAAAATTGTCACTCGTTGCATTTGAAATTTTGAGTTGAGATTTTTGTTTTTGAAAAATTGTGAAATTAATAGTGACACTAAAATTATTCACAACCAGCTTTTCAAGTATTTATTATACTTAAAATACACTAGGATAGTTTCATCAAAAAAACATTTTGAACGAAACTGTGTTGGTTTCGCACTTAGCAACGGGGTATTGAGCAAACCGGCTACAAAATTCAGGTTCGATTTTCAATTCAACAACATTGAAACTAGGTTCGAAACTAGCTTCAAATAAATGGTTTGACAGCAGTTAGGGTGGAAACTGGGCTAGGTTGGGCATCAACCGAAAACGACATTAGTATGAACAACGTTAAAAACCTTTTCGGCAAATTAAACATCGATTTGAACCCTTAACAAACCTAGAATTTCAAAAGGTTCCATCTAATTTTTCAAACGTCACTTTTAATAACCGCATTTAAGAAAGAATTTTGACTTACCTGTTCAACAACACATTTCGGTTGGAGCAGTACTGACGGCAGCGGCTGCGAAATCTGCAATTGCTGCTGCAGTGGCTGCTGGTTCTGCAATTGTAGTTGATACGACGGCTGCTGGACACTGTCCACCGGCTGCTGTTGCTGCTGCTGCTCCGGATAGAACAGTGAGTTCCCGAATTGCAGAAAATCCTGTGGCATAATGTTTTCACTGAGCTCATCGATGCTGGTCATGAAATCCAAACCCGGATCCAGGAACACATTCGACAGAATCATGTCCGGATTGAAGTCCGTCGCGTCGAAGACGTCGATCATTGAATTTCTGTGTTTAGAAGAAACAGAAAATAGAAATTACTTTTTTTCCATTTCTTCAAGATTCACTGAAAATTTTCATACTCTTTCATTTTGGGCTGATTCCGACTCCGCTCAGTAAGATGCTTTTCTTGAAATCGATTATTGCTGTCTCTCCGTTTTCTTGAACCGTGCCACCCACTCCGCAAGGATGCTTGGACCGGGTGGTAGATAGGTTTTTCCCGGCTTTCCGTTTGCCGCCGTTTCTGTCTTAGTCTTAAGCAGCGCGATAGCGCAAGTGTTGGCTCGAGTTGTCGATGTATGCGTTCACTGTTTTTGTGTAGTTTTCTTTGTCAGTTCCCTCTTTTCGTTTGTATGAGTTTTTGATTTCTTTAGCAAATCTTTCTTCTGATTGTTAGTTTGCCTTGGGAGGGTGACTTGATTTCTTGATCTTTTGCTGGGCTTATCAATATTGCACTTTCAAAAACAATTTTCTACAGAGGTTAGCATTTTTTGATTACTTGTTTTAAGATTGCAACTTACTTATTACACAAGGCTATCGGAACTATTTTACAATTTTACAAATTTTTCAGGCGAGAAACTTGATTACACTAATGTCACAATGTTTTAACACACTTCAGTCTCATTATTCACATAACTTAGTCTAAAGATTCTCATGTTTCTGAGAATACCGATTAATTTGTTCTTCACACATGGCTCGATTCCAGTGTTTCAACAGTTGGCCAGTGGGCACAGGACAAACCCGGACACAAAACGTGACGTGGAGAACCGACCAACGTCTTAGACGAGTGACGACCGTTTGAGCTTCATTCCGTTCTTCCTTCTTAGCAGGCAAAGTTCGTCCCATCGAGATTTTTCCTCCTTCGCATACCACTACCTACCGGTACCGGTCAGAAATCTTCATTCACTTCAACCCCCACCGAAAAGTACATAAGGCTGGACCTCCACCCTAGCGAAATCAGGAGCAGGAGTCAAGTTCGTAGTCAGTGAGGTTCGAATAAAATTTCGTATGAAGAGAGAGAGTGTGTACACTTATTATCACGAACGCTCTCACCAATACCACGTCCTGCTAGCACTACTAGCCCAACTATTTAGTTCACATGCTGGGGATGGCGTTCACTTCGTCCTTGGTAGATCATCAGCAAACACGGTCCATCCTCGGTCCTACTGCAAATATAGCAAAGAGAACAAATACACTATTTTAGTTTAACTACTCGACAACAGGTGACACGCTGTACGGATTTATGCGATTGCAGAAAGCCAAAGCCTCCTACTCGTTCGATTCTCGAACGAAAAATAAAACCCGATTCAGATCACTTGGGGTGGTCAAGTCGCTGCACTTCGGAAGATCGTCGCTTGGGTTGCGTGTGAAAGCATAGGGTCGAAGGAGGCAACCGGAGCACACCGTTCCAGAGGCCCACTCGGCGGGCATCCGTGCATCCCACCCCGAAGGCATCACACGTGGAAAGTGGGCACACGAGGAATGTGCTCCCGATATGTGAATTGAAATGCGTTCATGTGTGCACTTGCAAACTCCCATCCCAGTCAGTCTAAAAAGTGCATTTTATAATAAATGACATGCATCGCACATGCCGCCTTCACTGCGCGCTTCTCGTCGTCGTGTCCGTCTTGGAAAAATGCCTCGGTGTTTGGCTGTTATACTGCGATGGTTGATTCTGACGGCATGTGGAGCGACAGAGCGAGAGAGAGAGAGAAAATGTATACACTGAGGTCTTTTTTTATGCGGTCTTTTTTTATGCGGTTTTTTTTACGCGACTTTTTTTATGCGAATTTTCAGAGTTATGCGGTTTTTTTTTTATGCGAAGTTTCAGAGTTACGCGGTTTTTTTTCTATGCGAATTTTCAGAGTTATGCGGTTTGCCCTTCTGCGGTCTTTTTTTATGCGAAGTTTCAGAGTTATGCGGTTTTTTTTATGCGAATTTTCAGAGTTATGCGGTTTTTTTTATGCGAATTTTCAGAGTTATGCGGTTTTTTTTTATGCGGTACGTAAATTCGCATAAAAAAAGACTTCAGTGTATATGTATACAAAAGGCTACTGTTGCTGTTGCAGCAGCATGAACTTGAGTACAAGTGCGTTTCCATTTATGATCGGGATGCAGTTCTGACAATAAACCGGGGTGGGTACCAATCTTCTAAACTGGTTCGCCCTAAAATCGTCGTAAAAGACCTTTCTATGACTTTCTATGCCTGATGACAAAAAATTAAACATGCTTTGAAATTGCATCTCACATTGCACTGAAAAACAGTATATCAAGAAAAAATATACGTGTTCTATCAGTTTTCCAACATTCAACCAGTTTACTGAAGGAATCACACATAAATATCACAGAAAGTAACACTGTAAAAAAACGTTACTATGGTAACACCCAAAAAAGCGTCATTATTATGATAGAGTTGTTGTTTTTTCTCGTATCTTTCAGAGAAGCATTCGGCGAATGATTTTTGTGCTCTATGCTTTTTTTCAATTGTGATAGGTTTCCTCTTGAGCCAAATTAAGAGCTCGAAACCAGAATGGTTGAGTTTTTCCCAAGAACTAATTAATGTTCAACAGAATATTGAACAGTACATCAATATAAATATGATGCCAGTGCAGATGCCTCTAATAAATAAAAACTACAAGGATCTGCCCATGGAGTTGTTCGAGCCTTTGATGTGGAACAAGGCAACCAAAATTTCTAGTGATCTACAATCAAACAGTTCAATCAATCGTCACACTTTTGAATCCGCAATTGCACGAGAGTCTGATTAGATTGATCTTGATTAGGAACCAACACAGAACATTGGTTGTCTTCATTTGTATTTGTTTTATAGCCGACGAAATTACACCAATATCCCAAATGTATGCAATTATATCTTTGAACATACTTGCGATTTCGATATTTAAGTTTCTCTTCGCCAAGCTAGTGTTCAATTTTTGTGTGCAAGCAGTTGTTTTTATAGCGTTAAGTTTCTCTGCCATTCTGCGATTTCGGTTGAAGCGATAAACTTTTTCTCATTATCAATCGAGTTCATCTTATTTAAATTGGAAATTAATCTTAAGCACTCAAAATTTACCCTGGGGTAGATGTCAATTTCTCAGGTGAAACGACATTACATGGGATTTCATTCAATCTTGCATGACACAAGATCAGAGCATATCAATTAAAGCTTCAAATCGTTTTATGGCACTTTTTGTCTAGTAACAACCTACCTTATAAATTCGCGTGCTTCCAACAGCTCCTTCAAAATCGTCGTCTATGTCAGGGAAATCCGGTATGCCGGAGATTTTTAGCAGGCAAAATAGAACACTGCTCGCTACTAATCAAAATGTCAATCATATATAAATGAAAATACGTGGCTTGATACATTCAAATTGAAACTTAGTAATATTTCCAATCAAATGCACCCCTGTATAGAAAATAAAGATGTGTTCCACATCAAAAGTGGCTGGGTAGTGTCAGATACATAACTGAATGACGTGAATACGAATAAAACTTACACGTTTCTCCACACTTCTAAATATCTAAAATCGTTCTCATAAGCTGATATATTTAGTACATTGCGCAAAGTTTCATTTCATTACTTCCAAAATTGTAACGGTGCACCTATACTAAAGTACGACGAATTCACGATACACTTATTTTAACACAGAACACAAGAGATCAAAAATTGTTAGCCTTTAACTAGCCAATTTATTGATGTTCAACGTCAACTGCGCAAGCTAGAATGAATGAAACGTGTTGATTTTTACAATTTTAACCTACTTAATTGGTAACGCGAGAATGCAATATCGAGAAAGACAAACAAGCGTCATGGGCTTTTCTCTTTAATACTCGTTGATACCAAACATTTTATAAAACTATAATTTTGAGTTACTTGTGCCTATTTCATGCTTCTGAAAGTTATACCATAAATTGCTGATCATATTTCTAATAGATTGGAGAAAAAATTATGTTGTTGGATTAAGTACAACAAGAAATATTCCCGACTTAAATTCTTTCTTGTACACGGTTGTTTTTGAAAAGGTCCCACATAGCCAAGTAAGCCGTATTCACGACAAAAAGTAATAGTATGGCAAGCGATTCGAAAATGCAGAAAAAAAAATTTCCGAACCATTCGTAATAGAAATGGTCGGGTAAGCAATTTCTTAAACCCGAGCCCGGGTCGGGTCGTACCCGATCGAAAATAGAAAAAAAAACTTGCCCATTAAACAATTTTCTTCCAAGCTTGAACCCGACCCATACCCAATAAAAAATAAAAATGTTCTCCCGTACCCGAAAACACTTTGAAACTCGGGTTTCTATAACCAAAACCCAAAGAAATTTTTGGGCTCCAACCAGACCCGTACCCGGCAAAGACTTCGGGTCGAATTTCGGGTACAAATACCCAAAGCCGACCATCTTCATAGTCATTTATTAGTAGCTCATCAGTGTTGCCAAGTAAAGGTCGGAAATCAGCACGTAAAATATTCAATTTGAAATATACTCGGACCAGCTTGCATTTACCTTATTCTCATATTTAACTTTTCAATTCACCAAACAGGTTAGATAATTGGTCGTATTTAACGTATATTGTGCTCTAGTAACCTTCTCCGAACCTAGGAAAAGAACAAGGTTTTTATTTGATATCTACTAATACCACCAACAAATTGGAATAAAGGATGATTTTTAACCGGTATAGGAATTGATTTTCAAATTTGAGAAAATTGATTAAATCTTTATTGGAATCGATAGAACGATCAATATAAATAATTGTTTAAAGATGATTTCAAGGAAATGTTGACCGCGGTACCGGTCCGGTGAAAGGTACTTCAGGAATAGATTTGGTCATTGTTTCGCGTGCCGTGTAGGATGTGGCACCGTCTGGTTGAAACCACATGTCCGGCATGTCCAATTCGTCCATTTTGGACAAAAAAAAATCGTCAATCATAACACGGTAGCGTTCGGCATTCACAGTAACGTTTCGCCAATCGTCACCTTTGAAGAAGTACGGCCCGATGATGACACCGGCCCATAATCCACACCAAACAGTGACTTTTTGCGAAACATTGGTAGCTCTTGCAATGCTTTTCTGCTCTTCAGATGCGCCATTTTTGTTTGTTGACGTATTCATTCAACCAGAAATGAGCAATCAACAAATCCTGATAAATTTACATAACCAGCAAAAGGAGTCTTTTCATTTGAATCAAAGTTTATGAAAATTGGTCTGGCGAACGCAAAAATCGATTGATTTTAATTATTTCGCACGATCTCTGAGAGAATTGGGTGCACTGTTTTCCGTTTTTTGCGCAATTTACACCGTTACTCTGGAACGGCGAGTCAAATCCGGGTAAATTCCATTGTCGCACTATGAGACCTGTCATTCGAACCTTAGCATGTGAAAATCGATTAAACGGTCTCGATGAAAGTCAAGTCACTTACACTGAGGTCTTTTTATACACGGGCAATAATTACCGAGCAAAAAAAACCTTCGCGTTTTTCACGCGCAAAACTATATAATTTTCCATGGATGCCAAATGTCTAAGAAATCCATGAAACGTCCAGATCTGGTTTAAATCTAAAAATATTTTTGAAAAAATCGACTGGGATATTCAAAACAGATTTTTTTTATGCCAAAGGTCTTAGAAATACATGAAATGTGCAAATCTTGTGTAACCTCAAAACATATTTTTATGAAAAACATCGAAAGTTTTTCTGGGTGCCAGAGAGTCAGACTTTAAGTCGGTAATTTAATAATTTCGGAAACCAGATCTCGACGTTTCTCTAAGACATAACAGAAGAAACCGGATAACTGAGTGGAAACATATATTGAAGAAGCTAAATGAAAGAAAAACTAACAGAAAAGATGATTTATTGGAAAAAGATACGCTCAGCGACAGGACTCGAACCTGCGTTCTTATGCAATCCGTGCATACGCGCTACCATTTCGCCACTCTGAACCTTGTTATTAGATAATCTAAAACGCAGTCAGACATGGTAGTACGTACATCGAACATGGTCTACATCCTGTCCGTCACCCGACCGATACCATACATCCAAACATTTTCTCTGTCCATCAAATATTAGTCTTCTCGCTTGATACCTATTCTTCTGCTCAAGCACTGAGTAGGAGAGTGTATTTATAATCACTTGTCACCTTCTTTTAAGGTGCCAGTCGCTGGCTGGACATGGTAAAAATGTTATTTAGTTGCACACACTCAGAAATTTTGCAATCTTCATGATCTAAATTGAAGTTGGTTTTCTCAGTGTTGTCATAACCTTTCTTTATGGCGAAACGCAATCCACAATCACAAATTGACGTTTTATTTTCGATTGTTGACACTCGATTCCAATTTTGCATGGGATCGTAAGTTGTTTCGTTTGAATCTAAGTTTAGAAAAATGAAAGTAGGCGTCTCTGGTAAAACTGAGAGAATATTTTGTTTCATTTTTCGAACATATAACCCTGTAATTCCGAAACCAGGAGTCGAATCAAGATGAAATTCATAAATTGGCTAAAGAAGCATGAGCACATTGGCGAAATTTTACAATTTCGACGAAATGAGTCGATATGATATATAAAAGATAAATGACCCTCGTCTCTCTATGTCTCTGTTCAAAAGTCCGTTTTCACTTATCATCAATGTAAAACGAAAATCAGCCGGAAAGAAGTCTGTTACATGAAAAAACATAAGTGAAAATTTGTTTTGAATGGATTAGAAACTTGAACACATCATTTTCTCCTGTCCGAGAAAATTGTTTTGGTAACTGAACTACTCTGAATGTAAGGAAAAACAACTCAGGAATTTATTGTGTCGGGCATAACGCAGTCTATTTGGGTTCGATTCCCAACAAAATGTTTTGTTGATCTAAAAATGTCATAGTTATTCTGTTCGAAACAGAAAATGATCCTAAACCCTCTAATAGACTTTAAAAAACAGAAAGCAACCCAAATGAGCACAACATTGTTCATGTTAATGTGTTGAACGGCCGATGTTCGGTTCAATTTTCAGTCTCGAGCATGTGTCATCATATTGCAAGAGAACACTCAACACGCTATCACTAATCTATCTTATTTACCGTCGGAGCTGTTCCAGAGATTAACTACACAAAAGGTGGCCAAATTTGGATCGATTAGCTTCGATTTGGATGAAACTTTGTACACGTCTTAAGCATGGTAAAAAAATAATTTTGCACTTATTGAGAGACAGATTTTCGAGAAGAATGAATGTGTTTTTGCATGCATTTTTTTCTTATCGTGGTAACTCACAAATAGAAAAATTTGAATGCATTTTTATAAATTCCAAAACGAACCACGAAAACCATATTAAAATACACACGCATCTACAATCTTCCAGCAATATTTTAATGTTGTATTGTTATTAAAATAAACATTTGACGTTGATTTACATAGTACTTTTATAAAACAAAGAAGTTGCAGCCAAAACGATTTACAAGTATTCGCATAACAATTCTTTTTGTTTCGATTATAGAGGTTTTAACCTCTTCGTGTCATTCGCCTCTTCGTGCCGAAAAACAAAAATCGACTGAACCCATCACACTATACCCGTCCCCTACTAAATTATGTTTTTACCGAATACAAGCGATAAATTTATTCACAGTGACCCTTCTTCTGGACGTAGCCGTTCGCGAGAGATTACAACATGAAATTCTAAGTAAACCAAGTAGGCTTGAAATTTTGCAAACATTTTCAAATTGTTTCAAATTGACACTCGTAAAACCAAAACTAATTGTTTAAGAATTTATAGAAGGGCCTTTCTCTATAGAAAGGTATTAGAATTGCCATACCCATAGTGTTATGCACCATTCCACTCAGCAAGATGAGATCGGACTGAGACTGAGACTTCCGAATCGTTCAATAATCTAAAATTAGGTAAACTGTGTTCAACCTAAAATTGTATAAATTTAACTCAACCGAGAAGTGAATATAACTTACTGTTGAGTAACTAACATTTAAATATATTTTTACATGGACCTTATGAATACTATTTGGAGCCATTATATTAAAAATTAGGCTATTGAACGGAACCTCGAAATTAGGTAAAAGATACTCAAGGTAGTTTTGCCTTTCTCATAAAGAAAGGCTATCCAATCACTGCAAAAACCGACTTTTGAACCGAGGCCCGGAGGGCCGAATGTCATATACCATTCGACTCAGCTCGACGAGCTGATCAAGTGCCTGTGTGTGTGACAAATATTGTCACTCACTTTTTCCCTGAGATGACTGAACCGATTTTCACAAACTTGGATTCAAATGAAAGGTCTCATGGTCCCATACAAAGTTCCTGAATATCATTTGGATCCGACTTTCGCTTCCGGAATTACAGGATGATATGCACCAAAAATGTGAAATTAATGCATTAAAAATGTGAAAAAAAGGCACTCACTTTTTTCGGAAATGACTGAACCGATTTTCACAAACATAGATTCAAATGAAGGGTCTTAAGATACCGGAAGAATAATCCAATTTTCATTCAGCTTAAACTTTGCTTCCGGAGGTAGGGTGCTTAGTGTAAAAATGTCAGTTTCAAGAATTTTTTTTCACAACCTACCTTAATTTCTCTAGCTTGCAGATTATGAGAGTCTGTAACCAAACAAACCATGGGTAGTGCCATGATTTATCTATTGAATTTTATCCAAGTCCGACTACCGGTACATTATTTTTCCAAAACTCAAATCTTCATAGAGTATTGTAAATAAATTTGTAGATTATATCAGTGTATGATTGAATGAACCGAATGTCACTATGCCGATATGCAGCTTTCGGTTCCGGAAGTACCGACAGTAATAATCAAATGTGATAAAATGGAGCTTCTCACATACGAATAGATATTCACAAACTCAAACTCAAATATAGCATATCAATGTAGTAGTATTATGCAACATAAGTATTCAAAACTATTTTCTAAGCTTGTTAAATTGTAATTTTCCGGGGAATTTCTGTTGTAATATACAGGAGAAAATGAAAATGAGAAAGGCATCATTACACCACTAGGTGGATTAGATCAGGTTTTTTTAATTAGCAGTATGCTCTTCTCATACAAAAAGACAACGCAAATGTCAAGCGCTTGGTTTGAGAAATGATACCGAATATGTGAGATAAATGCGGAAGCATGTTTTTGGGAACTACTCAACTCAATCTGAATAAATTGGTGTCAAACATGAGCTCAAATTAGCGTCTGAAATTATTTTAATAAAAAGGCAAAAAATATTCCATTGAGACTGTTTCGATGAAAGAGAAAAGCATTATCACACCACTAGGTTTTTTTCCGAGTAGTTTTTATGTCCTTAAAAAAGCGTTCAACTTCTTTTTCAGTATATATATTTATTTCGAATGCCCTCTTCATTTCCTACAACTTTTTCTTTGACACCATTTGTGTATAATTTACGGTTACATGCAGGAATACAATCGTACTTTTCAAAAATCAGTCTTCAGTCCAATCAATACCTACTTTTGCGTAGAACAGATGGTTTGTTATACAAAAAATGTGCACAAAGTCTCATCCACATCGAAGCATATAGAGTCTGGTGACTTTTTTTTATAAAAGATATTTTTATTCAGGCCTATTTGCATACAGGCTTTACGTGGCCGATTGAGGTGAGTTTTTAGCTAAATTTTTCTTTGTATTGGATCTCGTTGTCACCCTTTTTCTAGCGGAAGAGGAGTTTCCATTTCCCTCCTGTAAGGATTGAGGGGCAGTTTGTTCGCGGTTCGTCTCGTCATCCATTGCCGTGGTATTGTTGTTGATTTCGTTGCTAGTTGCTGTAGATGCGCCTTGTTGTACATTGTTTGCAGTTGCTGGTTGGTTGGATGGTAAGCTGTTAACTGCAGCTCGTGTACTTTGTTCTATAGGGGATACGTTGGATGGTTTCGTTGAAGGGGATACTTCACTGTTGTTGGTGACTGTCACAGATGTACTGGGGTTGTTTGGGGTTGGTGTGAAGGAAGCACCGTTGTCCTTTGGTGTGATTGTCTCCTTGTCCAGTTTATCACATGGCTTACCGTAGTGAACAGCTTTTCGGCAATATTGACATATGGCCATCTGATTGTCATAGGTAACAAGTGATTTGCACGGAATTCTTGTATCTTGACCGAAAATCACATAAGAAGATATAGGCTTCTTCAAGTGTATGCGTAATAAACGTACGCCATTTAGAATACCGGGAAAAAATTCTTCCACTTTTCTTTTTCGATAGAGAGAATCTCTCCGTATTGGGACATAGTTTTGCGAATATATGATTCGGTGACGCTTGAGGGAAGATCATGCACACGCACTTCTTCCATATATACTGGAAAGTTGTACTTAATGTTCTCGTGCTCCACATAATGCACATTGTTATTGTCTTTTGCGAATTGAATATCATCCAGTTTTATAGGATGTAAACAACATTATTTGTCTTATTGCATTGAAGTAAGTGCACACGTTTAATGTCAAGATGCATTTGCTCCTTAAGCAAACCTTCAAGTTCTCGTATCGAAGGTCGAATTTTGCACTGCCTGAAGTCAACAACAATTGTATTCTTTCGTGTCGGCGGTAGCTTTTGTTCCTTTGGTTCACTCATTTCGAAGTCGTTCTACTGTTCACTACACAACACAGTACTTGGTTTCTTCTGTCCCGAACGTAAGCGGTTTTGTTTTATCGACTGACTTGGATGAGATGTGAAAGCGAACTGATTCTGGTGACTTGTTACCCATTCCTGGAATTGTTTTTCTACCCCCGCTGTATACTGATATGTGATTTTTATAGTATCCCTAAAGCCGTTTGTGCTAAACTAATCATATGGCGGCTTTTAAACGTCATAGCGAAGCACATTAAAAATCAATCTAGTAACTAACCTAATAACTAAAATCAAATCTTACTGAAAAATGCAACACAAATTTTTAATCCTGAAACTTCTTCAGGAAATCTTTTTAGAAAATTTAATAAAATATCCTAATATTTTGCTACAAAAGATGCGTTTTCGGCGTTGTTTCTCTTGTTGTAAAACCGAAAAAAAATGACAAAAAAGACATAGATTAGCAAAATATTTCATAGCAATATGGTAATTCTTCTAAACCACGTTTAAAAAAAAACTGTGCAACCAAGCACTGCATTCGTGTAATAGAATCGCAATTTGCTTTTTCGTTAGTAGGGAATTAGTTCATAACTAATATTGTCATAAGAATTCAGTATGAGTATAACTTATATAATGAACTTTATTTCCTATAAATATTCATTAAAAATTTCATCGACCCACCTCTAACGATAATGGGAGATGGAGAAAAAAAGTTTTCCCCCATAAAATCTAATGAAATATTAAAAAGTTCGTTCAGGTCCATCCACACCACCGCGATGATACATAATATCGTTATGCTCCAAAAAAAACCCGGAACACCGAGTACCAACCGTCAGCTTGAAAATGGCATCAAAGTTCTCTCGCGAAAGTTGCCTTCAAACGTCAAACCCGTACCCAGCTGTGGCCATGACGTGCAGTCGGTGCATCAACCGGGATGTGGCTGTTTCAGTTCGTAACAGCCATTCGGTTGCTAGTTGCGGGGCAGGCAAGCAGAAAACGAGGGATCTCTTGGCGGTGAGGTGTGGATATGACATTTTCTAAATCATCAAACATTGAACGACGCTGAAGAAAATTGCACTGATGGCCGCTGCAACCCCTTTTTATTAAAGTTTGACTGGTGGTACTCGGCACCGGCAACAGTAAAAACATCAGATGAAGATGCTGAATGGAGGGTGGGGATGATTGGGAGGCTGCTTTGTGGTGCTCCCGGGTTTCCTTTTGACTGACTTCCTGGATCGGCATCAGGATGCATCATCAACGGACGTGGGGATGTAAGACGTAAACCTGGTCGGTCAGGGAGAATGGGACTGTGGGTTGATTTTATAATCAAACTGCCTCAGTGGAGAGTATGAATGTGCATCAGAACGAACAAGAGAGAAAGAGAGAGCGAGAACGAGATGCAACCGGAAAGAGAGGGTGAGATTCGTTAGCCAAAGACGAAGAAGAAACAGGTGAAAGTGGTCAAAGTGTGGCACCTCCACCTACTCCTTCGCGCGAATTGTTGTAGCCTGAATCTGAACAATGTTGACGACGATGGTGTTGGTGGTGTTTTAATGATCATGATGATGATGATGCTGATGATGATGATGACGGTGGGAGACTGTGGGTGGAAAAAGTGCAATAAATGATACAACAGTGGAACTGGCTTGCTGAGATGTGAACGGATAGGCATCAGCATCAAACGAATAATGTTCAGGGATGCCAGTCGGTGCGCAAAGTGCTGACGGAGGCGTTTGGGAGGTGGTTTAGCGTCAGTGCAATTATGCTTCGCTGGAAAAAGAATCGAGATGAAGAACGGTGAAGGTAGAAGAAAGGTGTTTCCATTTTCCGCCCCATCCCGGGGGATCAACCCAGCGGTTACTGGCTCGAAAAAAGTTGGAATGGGACATTCAATGATATAACCCAGTACATTAGGATTGAACAGTGGTACGATTCGTAGATAGAGTATAATTTTACTCCGTCGTACACGACGAAATGAATGCGATGAGTTTTGAATTTGACAATAGTTGGACAAAAGTTTTCGGTGGAAAATAGTACAATTTTAGAAATATTTTTTAAATTTTACTCGGCCGGCTGGACTTGAACATCTTTCAGAAGCAATGTGATCCTATACATAATTTTCTTATGACAGTGGCTCATTCCGCAGATAGCCATTTTATCAAAATTCAATGTCATTTCCACTTGTTTTAACTGGGAAACCATTACTCCTAAATAACTACTATTTGGGGACGTGTGTTAGTCTGAGACATCAGCAATTTCGCTGGGACTTGAAATGTTCTACAGCTAATGTTAATGAGGTTTTCTTTGCAGATAATGTTGAGCTCGCAATGGTTAAGAATCTGTCAATTTTTATGGCTGCGTCCTGTTATTTACACTCTTCTCTAACCACTTGTGCAGTTGTTTATTCGTTTTCATTAGTTTGTTTCGAAATGCGTGGACTTTCAGCAGAACAACGTCGAAAAATTGTGTACAAATGGTGCACAGAACGCGAGCACTTGGAAGTCAATTGTTCTTCGTGCTAAAGAACGTTTGAATCTTCGAACCTATAAGAAGCAGAAACAACCAAAACGTAATCCGAAACAAAAAGTATCGATCAGGCCGAGGGTTCGAAAGCTGTACAATACGATTCTTGCTGGAAATTTGAACTGCATAATCATGGACGACGAAACCTACGTGAAACTCAATTATAAATCTTTGCCGGGACCACAATATTATACGGTGCGAGAAGGGCAAGTGTTAAACCAGTCCGAGACATCGATTGAAGTCGAAAAATTTGGTAAGAAAGCTATGGTCTGGCAAGCAATTTGTAGCTGCGGTAAGATTTCGAAACCCTTCATCATCACTGCTTCACTGAACAGCGAAATATACATCAAGGAATGTTTACTAAAACGACTTCTACCCATGATTCGAAGCCACAAGGATCCTGTTGTCTTCTGGCCAGATCTTGCTTCTTGCCACTACTCGAAATCAACGGTAGAATGGTATACTACCAAAAATGTCACTTTCGTCCCAAAAGACATGAATCCACCAAATTGCCCACAACTTCGACCAATTGAAGAATTTTTGGCATTAACGAAGGCACATTTAAGAAACATGTCTCGGCAGCCGAAAACATTCAACAGTTCGAAAAAGATTGGAAAAAAGTGTCAAAACTTGTCGCCAAGAAGTCTTTACGGAATTTAATGAGGAACGTTCGCAAGAAGGTGCGCCAGCTAGTCTACAATGGCTAATATTATGGTTAGTTTAATATTATCAGTATATCGAATAAAATTTGAATATCTAACGCTTGTGAATTATTTACAGCGAAATCAAAGTGCGTCCATACTTTCTGGGACAGTCTTTATATCGCCGTAAAAAAAATATTTGGATGTTACTTAGTTTTATGTACTATGCTTAGAGTACGAAAAGCCTATTGGGAAGTGTTAAAAATGTTCCTCATTAATTTCATCTGAAACATACTACAATGTATACATCGCATATGAAAAACCTGTTTTAATCCACCTAGTGGTGTAATGATGCCTTTCTCATATATATAATATTGTGGTATTCTATTCAAAATTTTTCTCTTCGATTTTTGAAAGAAACCAAGAGATTGTTTATGCATAACATACAGAATAAAACAGTGCTTTCATTGCGTACGCCATCCTTACATAAACGAAGTGGGTTCACTATTATATGCACTTCCGGCACCGGAACCCGAGAACCGGTATAATCAAAGTCGGTTCGTACGGCCACCATCTAACATGACACACAAACTCTACTAGTACGCACTCTAAATTACGATTTAAATGTTTGTTGCATTCGAAAATATTTTAAGTGACGGTGTACAATATTGAACACACTTTACCCTATAACTCCGGAACCGGAAGTCGGATCCGGATGAAATTCAGGAACTCCATATGGTTGCGGAAGACCTTTCATTTGAATCTAAGTTTGCGGTCAAACCATCACTGAGAAAAGTGAGTGAGATCGATTTTGGTATATATGACCACTATTTCCGGTACTTCCGGAAACGGGTACCGGGAACCAGGATAGCCGGAATCGGTTTGTTTAGTTGCCTACTGATAATGGCTATCGATTTGTATAGTTTTGAGACCAGTTTAGAACTTTTTTTACGTTTTTTTCGCCGGTTTAAGTGACGGTGTACAATATTGAAGACACTTTACCCTATAACTCCGAAACCGGAAGTCGGATCCGGAAGAAATTCAGGAATTTCGTATGGGACCAGAAATCCTTTGATTTGAATCTAATAGTATGTTCACATTAGCGCTGAGAGAGAGAGAGAGAGAGAGAGAGAGAGAGAGAGAGAGAGAGAGAGAGAGAGAGAGAGAGAGAGAGAGAGAGAGAGAGAGAGAGAGAGAGAGAGAGAGAGAGAGAGAGAGAGAGAGAGAGAGAGACATTGCTCAGCTCGACGAACTGAGTCGAATGGTATATGACACTTGGCCCACCGGGCCAATTTTCACTAGTCGGGTTTCAACTGATTGCATAACCTTTCCATATGAGAGAGGCAAAACATAATACCATTAGTCAAATCCAGAGAAAAAGGTTTCAAATCAGCCAGTTTTCGTTCTTTTCGAGAACATTTTTTGTTTATGTGTTTCTTATGCTTCATCTGACATAGTTTGTCTGAATGAATAAAACCTAATTCTCTGAAGGAACTACACTCTCATTGAACATAACTCAAAATTGAGTGACACAACACTCAAATTCATAAAAAGTGCACGTACTCTAAACTTGAGTTACCACCTATCTAGGGTAAGGGCTCCCTATTTCATCTCATTTGTAAGGACGTCGCCTTCAAACCCCGATTTAGCCACTAAAATCACTATAACTATTTCATATTACTGCTTCATTCGCCTTGCTCCACGTTGAGAATTGATTCACATTTCTTGAAAATTTAACTAATATTCATGAAACATCTAAAAACACTTATGATGGGTTCACTACTCTGCTCCTAATTTCATCTCAATGGATTTTTATCCATCCTATCGTGGATCCTTTATTCATCCTATAAATTAGTAATGGCGACAGCAATCAAAACAAAATATTCCACTATTACACTCTCAGGTTCAAAATGTTAGAATTCTTCTTAAAAAAGGCCTAATGCAAACTATGAGACAACACACGATATTTTTAGAACCAGTTTGAAATCATTTCAACGTTTAAAATTTTTCGGTCGTTTCCGTTATCTTTCGCTTTGAATTTAAAACTTTACTGTAAAGTTAATTTGGTGAACTCTAAATAAAAACCAAAATGTGATTGTTACTATTTATTCATTAGCCCTTCTTAAAACAAAGTGTAGAGCCAGAGATGCCATTTATACAGATTTATTTGTATTGTATTGATTTTTGCGTTCGCATACTGATTTAAATCAAAGTGCAGATTTTATACGGATTTCCTAAATTTAATACAGATTTGTACAGGTTCATAGAAAGTGAGAAGTAAAAAATTAGACTTTTCTCTCTGAGTATCTATTAGTATTTGATTGCAGTAATTCTTTAAAAGCTTATTAATCAACGGACAAATCACATGTTAAAGTGGAAATCTTTTATGTAGATAATTGATTATGAACACTGACAAACATTTATATTAAAATTTGAACTGATATATATATATATATATATATATATATATATATATATATATATATATATATATATATATATATATATATATATATATATATATATATATATATATATATATATATATATATATATATATATATTGTATATAGTAACTCGTTCAATATTCTCGTGAGCGGGGCAATGACTTACGGAGGTATAAAGAACTATCTGTTAACATCATTTCATTATTGAAAACAGATAGAGCAGATATCGACATTCTATGCAACGGAATACATATTTTCTATGAAAATATCTGGCATCTCTGTACACAGCCGATGAAACAAACACACTTAACAGCGTTACGTTGACGTATAGCGGAATGAAATTAGTGCTACTAGATTTGCCACAATGATTATTTCATTAGTATTTAACACGCTCTTTCTGGTAATATTCACGCTCTTTCTGGTATTATTTTTATTGAAGTATTAATATCAATAATATAATTAAACTAATGTAACGGATACCAAAAACACACTTTTTGATAATAATTTGAAGAAGAAAAACAATTTATTTTTTGTAACATTATGAGAAAACTTGGAAACTTTTCGAAACCAAATGAGATGAAAACAGAGCGCAATCGAGTGAACTAAGTGAAAAACTTTCATCTCATATTTTTAAAGACTTTTATTGTTTGTCGGGTAGTTTTTGAAGTTTTGAATCGTTAATTAAACAAGTGACAAGTGAACATAACTAATCATGAAGTCATCCAGCTTTCAATGTTAGTGTAATTGTGCGAAAAAGTGATCATGTTCTGAGACGAATCGATTAGCAGATAATCAGAAACATGACGAACTGTAAATCTTGAGACGAAAATCTGTCCTAAATTGAAAAGTGAGTTTATTTTAAATGAAAAAAACGATAAACGAAGATCTTAAAACCATTTCTTTCAATAGGAAAGTGTGACAATAGCTTTTATAATCATTTTAAAACTTTTCACAGTTTGATTCAGGTAGGTTGTAAAATATTATTCATGTTCAAAGTAATGACGTGAAGGGATGAGATGGAAATAGGAGCTCAGATGAAATAGGGAGCCGTTACCCTACTCATTTTTGCGTTAAGGGACGAAATTGCCAAATTAAGAAACAAATATTTTGTTCAAAATTTGAGTAAGTTCAACTCAAAACTTGAGTTCCTTGCTCTCAAAATGAAGAAATTTTTCTTCGTTAATTTCCATATACAAAGTTATTCTGTATGAATAAATGCGAGAGAACTCATGGCAACGAGTTTATTTTACTCAAATCCATACTCAAATGGAAATGGAGCTTATTTGAAAGAACAAAACAATTAGTAGATTTTTAAATTTGATTTTTGTAAATTTCTATCTAGAATATGATTGTTTCAAACCAATTTCCCCCTTCAACACCAACAATAATCTTTGTTTGGTGTGAATTAACATTTTGGTCTAACCCAACGAAAAAAATTGATGTTCCGGCTAATTTTATAGTTGAAATAAACTACCAATTTTTTGCTTATCAACAAAAGTTGAGTTGATTTTATTGGCAAAATCTTTGTTGATTTAATTCAAATTTATCTTTATGTTAATAAAAATTTTTATTCCTTCTATGTATGATCTAATTTGTATAATGATACAACACAGTTTATTGTTGAAATGAATCGTGTCAGTTATATTTCTTATAAACCAGCGAAACTTTTTCAACTGTGAATAAACAAAATAGTTTGTTTGTGTCTCAAAAAGTGAAATTTTATCTGCTCATTTTTCTTTCGTGGAGCATTTCAACAATCCAAGCGTAAGTATTGATAATCTGTAATATTAGAAACCTCATAATATTACATAACACGTTTTCTTTACAAAAAAATTGTTACAGGATATCTCTATCTTAATCGATCTGCAAGGGCATCGCGCCATGATTGTGGTTTGGAAATAATTGTAATTTCATAAATGTAAGTAATTAGAATTGCTAAAATAAAATAAATCGACAAAAAATGTATCAAAAATAACCCTCCAAATTATTTTGAAAGAAATCATTTTTCTCTTACCAACAACAAAAAAAGGATTTTAGGAAACAAAAAACGTAAGTAGAAATAATAATCATTTTAGGTTTATATCTTATCATTTATTTCAACTGCCAAGTTTATAAATTCAAAGCACTATAAAGATTACTTTCATTTAAAGTTAGTTCATTGTAAACTGATTTGGCAAGTTAAATTTACTATGGAATTGTTTGTTAAGAAACTGACAGGAATGCACAAGTTTGTTGTTTTTAACCAAATATTCCTTAAAAAAACTAATTCACTGAGACAAATCAAACATCTAGTTTTGTAGTTTCAAGCAACAATATTTTCAATATAAAAGCAAATTTTTCTTTTATCACTATTTCAATAAAATAAATCGTTGCGAGAAACTAAAATTTAGTTACTTTTACAATATTTTTCTCTGTGTGTAAAATTCACAATATTAAAAAGGTCAAGTAGGCGTAGTTGAAACACACGGGACGACATATAAACGTCATTTTCGATTGATGCCGAGCCTAACCCAGTCTCCATCCTAACTGCTGTCAAACCGTTTGCTTGAAGATTCGAACCTGGTTTTTTTATCAGGTTTGTTCAGATCCCCGTTTGCACTTAACCCAACACAGTGAAAAATGTTAGTTTGAGAAAACTACCCAGAGTCAGTTTCAATTTTCTCAAGCGAAAACGACATAAAATCAAAAAACTCGTTGAATCGCATATAGACTAGGCGAAAAACTTCGTTCTGTTCAAACTCCGTATTCCTTGATTCCAGGATTAGAAAGTTTTACTTAAAAAGTAATCAAATAGCAGATGATGAGCTGCTGAAAAGTTATTTTACACTACCTAACTTTGTGTTTCCGTAACATTCGGTATAGAATGTCAAAAAGACAATTCTGTACGACACAATTATTTAAGTCAATGCTCTACAAGATTATTAATTTACTTCTGTTTATCTATTTGAATACGGAACTGCTTAGAGGTTTAAATTGAACTGCTAGGTGGACGAAACGTGTGACGATATCGCTTAATGTTAAACTTCTATACTACAATAGCAGTTCAATTTGAACTAACGAAACATCATTAAAACTTGACTTTCTTGTTTGAAAATCGACGAATAAATTCATTCTGTAGTAATGTAACGAACAGTTAATAGTTCATAGATTGTATAAGAACAAAGTTTAAATTATTTACTGAATATTTAAACCAATCATTTGCCCGATTATTCTTTAAGAAGCAATAATTTTCAGTAAACCAAAACTGTATAATAAATCATATTTATGAGAATATTCTTACTTCGATCAAATTTAGGAAAACCTATTTTTGCGACGATCGCTTCAAAACCATGCAAAATCATTCATTCCACATAATAAATTTTTCAATCTTTGAAATAGTATTTCGATTCAAAAGAAACTTCACGTTTACTTCACGTTTTTAATCAACAATTCGCGTTCAGTGATAAAATATGTTGACCATTTTTCATTCCCTGAAATTAGAGAAATTGCTGAAAAGCCGACGGCAGAAATACAATTTTTCATCGGACTAAAGTCAAGTTTGTTACAATCGCAATGAAAATAAAATCGAAAAATTATCACAAATTTTATCTGATACTTGCATTGAATGTTCGCTTTATTCTGCACAATCTCACTTAAGCATATTTTCATTGTAGAACTTGAAGGAATCTTCTGTTTTGGCACAGGCGTCCAAATATCGTTAACGTTCACTGGAATGTCACTACCCTCTTCCACTAAAGATCATCATCGTTATCTTGGATACCAGATTTTCCACTTTTTCATATTATTTCCACATTCTGATAGAACTGCCGCACAGCATCTTGATATGATTGATCTTGAACTTTTGCTCTTTCCGAACGCCAGACCGCTAAATGAAAACCGGTTTCGTTCTAAACTGTTCCTTCCAAGAACCAGCTCGCGACTGCCAAAGGGACAAGATTCAGGTTTTTCTCGAGACATTCCACTTTTCTTCACCTTCGGTTATATCCTTTTAAAACGAGAAAAATAACCCTCACCACCGGTTCCGGCGAAGTCTCCATCCGAACGACCATCGTACTGGAACACACCGACAGACAAACCTTAGTCGAAGAGGTTCAGCCTATCTTATGTGCCACCTTCTTCATCTGTACGTGCGCACACACACATACACAAACACACCCCGATAAGGCACATATCCTCCCAGATACCATCAAACTTTAACGATCCGCACCGACCGAACGACCAACGCGCAAAGGCCCAAAAGAAATTTACAAACGTCTCCAGAATATTTACATATTTTCTCATTATTCAACCTCTGTCCCCTTACTCTCATACCCGTTTCAGTTTTCGCTCTTTATTTCGTTACCGCCTCCCCCTACCACATCGAAATTACACACAAAATGAGACTGTACTGTTTTACTTTTTTCTTTTGCTCCTCTGCTTTATGCTTTATGTGTTCACTAATACCAAGGAAGAAAAAGGATCAAGATCCTTCCTCTCTTTTGACTTCAGTTGTTTTGTCCAGTTACTTTGCCTCCGATGGCGAACAGAGGACTCAGTTTTTCTCTCACTTCTTTGTTGCTAAGCATGGTACAGCAAGCGGGGAAAAAACATTAACGTTAGATTTGCCAGCACACGAAAAAAACGTCTTTTAGCACTCCTAATACCAAGGGTAAAAGAGTTAATGAAACGAAAAAATTAGAGGGTTGTATTCAAGACACGACCGAGCACAATAACATTAAAAATGAAACATTTCTAGGGTCTTTATAATAAATACAAAAATAAAGATGATAATGATGATGATACACTAAACTTCACTACACTTCAAAGTTACTTGAAAGCTCAATTTTAGATACAAACAACCTAAAGATTTAAACCTAAACGAATGAATCTATATTATTTTATGATGATAATTTTCGAGAAACGTACAAACTTATTAATTTAATTTGATTTATATCGTTTATTTACCCCCAGTTTTAACCTAATAATGGTTGTTCACTGGATGGACTTATTAATTTTATAAACAGTTAATCGATCCAAGAGAAGATTTTATTTATTTTAACGAAAAATTTTGTGCCAGTAAACTCAGTAATAGTGTAATTTTATTAATCCTTCAAAATCGTCAATAATATTCGGAAAGTGTCGGTAAATAATATGGCAACAATACGAGGAAGAAAACATGTGAAACAGTCCGTATAAAATATTTAGTTCCTTACATTGATTTTCGCTTTGGCATATTAGGAATATACGGAATGGATACGCAACAAAATTCTGAAATTTTGTTCATATTGAAACTTGATGTTATTAACATATGAATGAACCTCGGGAAGCGAAATGTAAGGCATTTTTAATGGCAAAATCGACCAAAAATTTGCTAAATACATGGGATATTTCAAAAGAATCGGTAAACACGCTGATTCGGTTTTTCAATAGTTAGATCATATATAAGATACTCAAGCGAACACGGTGTTGCGCAGACAACAGGAAATTTCCCCAACACATAATGCAAAAGCGACAATCCAGCAAGTGAACGCATATACAATCCAGTCGTCAGCTCACCGGACGAGCTACTTGTTTCATTCACAGTCAAACATCAACTAGGCAAAGAAATATTGTGCAGCCTATATTTATAGATTTCTCTTCATACTATGCATAACGATACGATGTTTTTAATGCATGACGCAAAGCCTCCTATGCCGAACAAGAAGTTGACGTCATTTTGTAGAACAGGGATTGGTGGATGAAAACATAGGTCGATTCCAACCATTTTTTCAATAGTATGCTATTGAAATACTGAAACGACGTCGTCATACATGTTTAAGTTAAAAGTTTCCGAATCGATTGGTTGTTAAATTATAACAATCCATCAACAAATGACCGAGTTATTAACGTTCAAAATTATGACACAAAAAGGTTACGCGACTATTTTGAAACTTTTAATTGACACCCGGCCCCATATAGTGAAGAGTAAGGCATTTTTAATGCCAAAATAAGGTTGTCTATCCAAAATTATAATGAAAATTGTAGATAGATGACCTCAGAAAAGGTGACTATTTACAATGCTCGTAAATATCTCGAAATTCAAAACGATGACCTAAATATTGCCACTCATCATTCGCTTGCTAGTGATACCAGGTAAAATGTTTGCTAACTACCTTTTTTTGCCTAACTACCATTCTTGCACTATCAAAAGGACACTTTAAAAAATCGGTGAATTTATGAATATATATAAACCTGTCAGCTTTTTTCACATGTTTGTATATAAATAAAAAAAGGCGAGTGGGTAATGTCAGAGACATAACTGGATGTCGTGAATACGAAAAAACTGGCACGCTCCCATTACTTTTCCGAATATCAGTTAGTTGATTGATTGTACGAATTGTGCAAGCTTTCCCCTTTTTCACTAATAGAGTTTGAAGCGATGCACCTATATTAAAGTACAGATTAGTTACATTGAACAGCTACTGTTCTACAACTATGTATTCCAAACTTGAAACAATTCCTTTTTAATTTGCTAATATAGGAGGCTAGGTACGACAAATTTGTAGATTATTTTTATTGAAGCTATGAAGTTCGAAGATATCTGATTTTTCTCGAAATTTCAGTACGAGACAATTGCAATGTCCTGGTCTGAAATGTATCGACGATCTTCGGTAATAATAATAATAATAATAATAATAATAATAATAATAATAATAATAATAATAATAATAATAATAATAATAATAATAATAATAAAAATAATAATACAAATTAATCTGTATATATGGCAACCCTGTTTCGCATGGCATATTTTCACACGACCTCATACTAGTATAAAGATGTGTTCAACATCATCACTTTCGCTTTCGCATTGCCGTTCGTAATTGAATGTGTTAGTGACGGTAGAAATTATTTTAATTTCCATCTTGATGAATCTTTTAGTAGGAAATATTGAAAGTTTAATTAACTCTCAATGATTATCTGTGGCACTAAAAAGTGCCTTGAATTGTCACAATCAACAAGATCTACATTAAGATCTGAGATGATTCTCGTGTGTGTCTAGTTTCGGCAACAGTTGCTCAGAAAATGGTAGGAAAGCGACAAAATTCAACTAGTTCTTTATGATGATCTTTAGCACTGAAAAGTGCTTTGAATTGTCTGAAAAGCACTGAAAAGTGCTTTGAATGGGCCTTGCTGGACTTTTTGGCTGCCTTTCCACTGGTTTTCAATGCCATCGTGCTGACGGTGTCTCGTGCGTTCAGAGTAGCCGGTTTAACTTAAATGACGCTATTTCTCACATGACATTTCGTTTTATGCCTGCTACTGGCAGCGGTGTACGGACAGCCTCTTTGCCAAAATTCCTTTTCCTGTTCACAGAACGGGAAACAGTGAGACGACATAAAAGAGAGAGTTAGTAGAGCAGCAGCCAGTAATACTGAATTGACTGTCTAGCTGTGAACAGCATCTCATGAAATTTTTACGCAGATACACGCACACAGGAGGAAAAGTTAAGGGCAAGGTAAAGCCCCGCTCGAACCGTGCTGGTCTGCAGTTCCCAGTTGGCAGAATCCATAGTCTGCTCCGGAAGGGAAACTACACCAAGCTTGTCGGTGCCGGTGAACCGGTCTATCTGGCGGCAGTGATGGAGTACTTGGCTGCCGAGTGTTGGAATTGGCTGGTAACGCTGCCCGTGACAACAAGAACACGAAAATCATCCCTCGCCATCTGCAGCTGGCCATTCGAAACGACGAGGAGTTGAACAAAAACCCCGTCCTTCTCAGGACGACCACATCACTGTGATAAAGAAATATTTGAGATTGCTTTAAGTTTAGCCAGTTCTGATTCGCCTGGAAAGTAGAATGCGCAAATCAAGTGGAAACCTTTGTTCTAACAATTTGTTCATTTTTGTTTTCGGCCGCATACTAAAGTATTCACGACAAAAATACATATTGATCTGTATACGTGGCAAATCTGTTTGGCACGGCATATTTGTATACTAGTATAAAGATGTGTTCAACATCATCACTTCCACTTTAGCATTGCCGTTCGTAATTGAATTGTGTAATTAATTCTGTAATAAGGAAATTACATTCACTTCCCTTGATTTCCACCGTGATGTGATACCCATAATAAGGGTCAGTCACTTCACTTTATTTACACCGTGTAGTGACACCGGTAATAAGGGCTATTAAAATAGTGACAATAGAAAATCTAGTTGGATATAACAAATATTGCTGGTTGAAACTACAAAACACAATATTTTGATAGATATAAAAAATATTTTACTTGTGCGTTCCTGTCATATAAGTAAAAGAAGTTTAGACAAAGTTAATAATTGTTGCGCTTTGAATTCACAATTTTTTTTTTTTAATAAATTTCCTTAAATTTAGTTATTTTAACTAACGGTTTTGATTGTTCTAATCATACATTTTGTTTGCTTTTACGTATAAAATTATTTCTTTCAAACAAATTTACAATACCCCCAAGGTTTTCGAAATTTTTCTAACCAAATAAAATTCGGTGAGCACTGTGAATCAGAACGCAAACGAATTCTACTCCACCAAAAATTTGAAAATTTACTTTCTCAAAACCATATGGTCCATCCTCCAAAATCTCGGTACAGTTTTTAGAAAACTTCCTAGTTAATCGTTCATCACAAAATTCCACACAAGAACAAACAAATCTTCTCAACTTGGGGTTAAATTATGCCATTTCTTCCAAAGTTAATCTCGAACAAGTTATTATAGACGTTGAAACAAGTCTAGATAGCTGTAACCTTCCTTTTTCGAAAATAGATGCCGCCAGGACTTTTGTAGCTGAAGTCATTAAAATACTCCATTAAGACATAAACAAACTATAAAGGAAAGAGAGCTAGTTAAACAATTGCGAGAAAAGCTAGTTTTTTATGTTAAAGCTGACAAAGGAAACATAGTTGTTATTATAGAAAAAGATGATCATGACAATCTAATCACCCAAAAAATTAATGACGGACCTTATAGGAAACAAAGATCCCACCCCCTTCCAGAAATTATTAAAAAAGTAGATAAAACTCTCATAGAATGTAATCCTAACTTCGATATCAATCTCAGCCGCCTAACCCTTCATTACCAAAAATCAAAGGATTACCTAAAGTCCCTAAACCTGGAAATTAAATAAGGGAAATTATTTCTTCAGTAGGAGCCCCTACCCAAAAAATCTCAAAATGGTTGGTGGAAGAATTCAAAAATATGCCGAAAAAGTTTTTTAGTAGATCCATTCCCAATACACAAGAGTTCGCTACTCAACTTCTGAACTCAGGTGAAATCGAAGATGACGAAATAATGGTATCTTTCGATGTAGCCCAAAAAAACTATTTTTAATTTGCAAATTTTGTCAGATATTTAGCAGTTTTGTCGCTGAACGATCGAATTATTCACATACCATAATCAAGTCCTGTTTGTTTTAAATTTCCATAGCATTCAACAATTCGGTGCTCCATCAGTCCGGTCAAGACAGAGATCCTGCATCAAATATTTTTGTGTGAAGAAAATGTGTTATGTAATATTATGCAATTTTCAAAAATATTCTTATTTATCAATACATACACTTGAATTTCTGAAAACCCCATAGGAAATTGGAGAAGCAGATAAAATTTTACCTTTGAAACGAGTACAAACTTTATCCGCGGGAGAAAAAAATGTCTTGGTTTATTCACACGGGAAAAAAGGGCTCTGGTTTATAAAAAATAAAACTATTACGGTTCATTTAAACAGTAATCTAAGTTGCATCATTACACAAGTAAGCTCATAGGTAAATTGAACCATTTTTTCCTTAATATAAAGATGTAACAGGATTGAATCAACAAGGACATTACCGATAACATTAATTCAGCTTTGGTTGACATGTAATAAATAGTTAGTTTATTTCAACAAGAAACTCAGCCGAAACAAATATATTTTTCGTTTGGTTAGACAAAAATTTTGATTAAAATGAAACACCGATTATTGTTGATGTTGCAGGGCGAAATTGGTTGATAACATCTAGCTTGAAATGAACATAAATCAAGTTCGAAAATCTACTAACTGTTTTGTTATTTTAAACATGCTCAATTTCTCTGCATGTGCTTAGGAAAATTCTTATAATTATTATGCGTTAGCTCAATAGTATGAAAATCTTGTGAAAGTCATGGTATTACATTTCGCTTTTTTTCAAATTTGACGCCCATATGCAAATTGTCACAAAAAAAAAATTTCAAGTCTGACGATAAAATAAACATTCTTAATAAATTTTAATAATTATCCAGTTATACCGAGGGGGATGACAGTAATTCATTTCACTGTTTCTAATGATAAATATTCTAGCGTTTCACTTAACTTCGCTTAACTTGATTCTCATTTGCGTCATTTTTTTTTTCAATATAATAAGAATATGAAAAGTAAGCCTCGCTTTTCAGATCTTTTTGGGTATATCGGGTATATCATCAATTTATCTACACTTTTCATGAATATTCATGAATAGTTTTTAGCATGCTGCATATGTAGCATGGTTACTGCTATGACAACACGTATAATAATATTATTGACAGCAATCAGTGAGTTGATTTCATTTTCAATAGAAATCCTCTGGCGTTATAGCAAATAGCTGTGCCATAAACAGATGTGACAGCTGTCACATCAAAGGAGAAGAAGAAGAAGAAGAAGAAGAATAGAAATCCTATAGCAGTTATGTTCGAATCTGTTAATTAAACACAAACGCTTCGTAAGGTTGAAAGATGGTAAGTCAACTTATTAGCATATTCATTTCTAATTCAAACTATTATTCTAGGAGTAATAGCTTGTAACTCCATGTATTGAAAATGTGAACATTGAAACTATTCGTCAGGACGCAAGGAAGAAGTTTCAAAGCACGGAAGGAAGATGTTTCAAAGCATTTTGCTCTCTAAAAACCCTAATGTCTACAGATGTTGAATGTACTAGGTGTAAAACACATTCCTAATAATTCTTCTGTTCCAGAAAAGTACATTGTGTCTGCAGGAGCTATTGATGTATTCAATAGACCAACACGGACTTTTATTTTCCAATATGAATACTATAGATAAAATGAGCTCAATAGCAAATTAATTACCGCATTCATGATTCCGTCTATTTCACTCGAACAATGCCTCCTCAAAATGTTGTAATACAATAAGAAAATATTAAAATTTAATAAGAGTTTAAAAAAACTTTAACATGTATTTCGAAATATATATAAATTTGTAAACAATAGTGTGTCGTAATATTATATGAATAAAACCTATCACTTTTCAATGACACAACTAGCAAGTATCTTTTTATCTTTCATTTGATTTCCTACCGAATGGAAAAAGAGTTTACGTTTTGAACCTTACTAGTAGGAACTTAAATAGCCAAATTAAAATTAAAGTAGAGAAAACTCTAAGCAATAAAACATTCAGGTTGACGGAAAAAACTTTGTTACTAAGCTGTCAGTCGTTTCTCTCCATTGAGATATTTGCGTTAATATTTTGTAGAGATGCATGTGGATGTATCATGTCTTTTTTGCATTAATGTAGAATAATGTGCATTTCGGAAAGTTTTTAAGTTGTCACAGTAGCAATATGAGTGAATTTTCATCACAAGATTGATTTCTCAACTAGAATCGGAATTAATTTAACACTGTCATCCCCCTTGAGTTACACAGTTCATCACTGTTCCGGAAGCTTCATCATCCTCGTATTATCAGCACTGATTTACGCATCCACCAGTAATAAGGCAAATCTAATAATCGCTCGAACAGAATTTCAAGACTCGAATCATCGTAATGCCTTCTTGAAGTCAGTACAGTTTCTTCCTTTCTCGCATTTTCGGTAACCGTGCCTCTGGGAGTCTCGCAAACGGTCCTTATCCTTCTTCCTAATTAGCATAAAATGTTCTCTCGCGAGAGAGAAAACCAAACCAACACTATCACACATCATTCGATGATTCTCTCATTCGCTCATCGACCGCGTGAGTGCTGATCCTTTCGTCAGTCAGTCAGTCGTTCCCTTTTCCAGATCGTTCCTTTCGGATTCGACGAGGAATTTACCGTTTTTTGACCGTTTCGGCTGAACAGGCTCATTAGGTTTCAAGCATTTCGCTTTTCTCGTTGGTCGACGGACGTTGACGGACACACCGGACTTTTCTTCCATTGCATGTATTCCTAGTGTAAAACATAGTGCATATCTTACATGGCTGCTCCCGCAGCTACTAAGATACCAGCTACTGTTTTAACGTGGTGTGGAAATCGACGAAAAAATAGTTCAGTCCAGTTGTGTAGGTGGTGGTGATGTGTATGTGCGCGAACAATCGCGCCACGCAATAATAGTGGCCCTGACGGTTGTGGTGGTGGTGATGGTGTTGGTGTTTTCTTATAAAAATGGATACCTAAAGCGGGGTGGGGTGAAATTTCTTATCTACCCTCCTCCCACTCGGCACAACACACAGTAACCCGGAGAGCTGTGTGTTTGCGAAGCCACTCATCCGTAGAGTAATATAAATTTTACTCTCCGTGTACTCGTTGGACCGAAGGCGGTGAATTTTACTTTTGTGTACATTCGATTTTTTTTCCTGTCCTCCGCGTGCTATGTTGCACGATGATGCGGTGTCCTTGTGCAAAATATAGGAGCATTTACGAGGACAAGTTTTGGTGGTTGTAAGGACGGTTGCCTGCGACGAAAAAAAAAACGAAAGATCCCATCATCATCTTCCAATTGCGGTCGGTGTTGAATCTCTGGGAAGACTTTTGAGAAACTGTGCATGTGTGAAGGATTTTTTTTTGTTTCGTGACGATGGTGCTTTCGTGGCGTTTTAAGTTCCGTTAAGATCTACCGAGAAGATTCAATTTGAATAATTTTCTTTCAAGATAAATTTGGTGGCAAAATTATGTACATTTTAAATAACGTAACGATGCGGACATATTTTAGAGAAATTTAACCATACCCACAGGAAAAACACACCTTTTATTTTTAACATTCTACAGCCGTTATTCCGTTTTTCAAAAGAAGCTAAATAATTTTAAGATATTATGAAAAGTTTTGAAAATCGATATTTCATCAAATCTATTCACTATTATATTTGTTAAAAAAATATATTTATTCAAAATATTTATACTTGAATGAAAAATGAAAATCAGGTTAGATACCACACCTCAGGATTGAACGCTGCACGTAGGAAAGGTTAGAGTAAAAAGATTTTTTTGTTATTTTATAAATGTTCGATATTTCTATACGAAAAGATTATCATTTGTTGTTGTGTTTTAACTCAAAATCAAACATAATCATCAAGCAAACAAAAGAAAAACGATGTAAATGATCGAAAAGATTGTTCATGAATTCCTCACTCAAAAAATATACCGATTGAAGAGGATAAACGCCATACCACCCTAATTTTTGCTTCAATTTTTACGAACAAAACTCACATACTTTCTATAGAAGCCTCACTCAATGCAACAAACGCGTGAATTCGTTAGAATTACCAAAACACCGAAAAAAAAACTCATCTTTAAAACCAGCGCTAATAATTTTCAAGCCACTGAAACATGATCGAGAGTAAGTACACAGTTCGAAAAATCTTGTGATTTTACATCTTATAAGATGCACATAAATGGAGCGTCGCAGCTCACTCAAATTTATATTCAAGAACATGTGAAATTGTGTGATTTGAAAATTACGTAGCTTGGAATTGAATGAAATAAAAAAAACAAAAGATCGATAACAACCGCGCGACTTGAACCGAGAATCATTAGATCACAAAGCATGTAATTTAATCGACTGAGCCACAGAAGCACATTCTGCTTGGTGAATACTTGATACATACACTGAGGTCTCTTTTTACGCGGGGATACGTATCGCGTAACTTCGGAAATCCGCGTAAGTAAAACCGCAAAACTAAAGAAAAAATCCGCGTAAAACGTCCTGAACTAGTAAAATCTCAAAAAAAATTTTTTTTGGAAAAATCAACTTCGAGACTTAGAGAATTTTAGACCGCGTAACTTAAGTAATCTCAACCTGCACACTTCGGCAAACCTTGCACTGAAACTGCGAAAAGGACATCTTCAAACAAAAACAACGACAACCGCTCAACAACGGAAACTAGTGAGCGCAGTACTCCTGTTTCACCATCAAACCAATCAGCAACCGCAAATAATGTACAACAAGGCGCGTCTACAGCAACTATCAACGAGCCCAAGACTGCGAATTACAAGGAAAACGAAGAAAAAACGGAAACCAACAACGATACCACCGATGCGCAATGAATGGCAAAATGGAAAAACATTTTTTGATGCCAAATGTCTTAGAAATGCATGAAACGTCCAGAGCTAGTGAAATCTCGAATAAATTTTATTTTTAAATCGACTTCGGGAATTTTAGACTTTGGAAATCCGCGTACAAAGAAATCGCAAAATGGAAAAAAAACATATTCCAAATGTCTTAGAAGATTACACCAGATCTCGACGTTTCATGCATTTCTAAGACAAATTATGAAAACCGCGTAAATTAGGAAATCCGCGTAACCGCTTTACTTCGAAAATCCGCGTAAAAACAATTGCGTAATTTCGGAAATCCGCGTAAAAAAAAACGTGTAACTTCGGAAATCCGCGTAAAAAATCGCATTAAAAAACGCGTGAAAAAGACCCCAGTGTATAAGTCCATACAGCGGTAATTGGTAGCCAAATGTAAATTACACTTGAAGCCTGTTAAATTCTGCACGAATGGAGTATTCCACCATTTGACACGTTAAGTAGTTATCAGTTGTATCGTTCGTAGAATTACGTCACTTGTAAGATTCATAATTTTTTCTGTGTATCAGGAATCAAAACTTATTGGCTCAAGTGGTACGTTTCCCTACACACTTAAAAATATTTACAAATAAATTTTACAAATAAATATCTAGATGCACATAAATGAAGCGTCGCAGTTCACGCAAATTTACGTGGAAGAACATTTAATGTTGTGTCTAAAACTCCATGACATGAAATTCATTGAAATAAAAAAAAGAATGTTGTAGCAACCCACCGCGACTTGAACCGAGAATCATTGGATCGCAAGTTCGTCTGATAATCGACTGAGCCACAGAAGCATGCAGTGGTTATATTAGTATTATTACAATAGAATATTTTTATTGTAACTCGGAATAAGAAATACAATCAAAATTATAGAATGGTAGTACTCAAGGTCAGTGCGGTAGAATTTCATTTTCGATCGAATAATATAAGATGAAAATGAAATTTATGGCCGCTGACCGTCAGCGTATCCCTACTAATTCATTTGGCTTTTGCTGCCATTTTCAAGTGAAGCTCCCAGAATTCATCGTCAGTTGAATAATCGTTCCTAGTCAGTTGAAGTTTTGCTTGCTCAGTTTCAAGTGCTAAGTAGTCTACCTGCTTCATTGCCTTCGCTCTTGGTAGTAAGCAGATTCGAACGAATAGAATTATAAATGGATTATTAAAAATTAAAACTGAAGGAGGAATCAAATAATTTATGTGTATTCTGTGATTGATACTTCAGCTATTTGATTAGTCTTTCATCTATTATCTTAAACCAATTCGAATGTTTACATGAACCCCATTTGAAGGCCGCTCTCACACTATTGAAAGAGATATTTTGTTACTTCAAGAGATCAACTGACGGTAATTAAACTGAGCCTCGATTGAAGAGAAACGAGTGATGAACTGAATGCTGCTCGTTCGGGCCGTCAGCAAACATTGTGTGTGTCAGAGAGTGAAGTTTACTGCAGTGGAGAGATCGTGAATGTGTTCCACATTCAGTTTCAATTGAATTGAATGAAGTTTTACTGCACTGCTCAAGGTACACAGAAAGAAATTATTAATTTTACAGGTGACATAATTCTTCAAACGATACAATTCGTAACTACTTTACTTCTCAAATGACACAATATTCCATTCGTACAGAAATTTACTGGCTCCGAATGTAATTTGCACTCGGCTATGCACGATTTACCAGCCAAGCAGATATGTGCTTCTGTGGCTCAGCCGACTAACTGGTGTGCTTTGTGATCTAATATTTTCGGTTCAAGTCGCGTTGTTGATGTCGATCTTTTGATTTTTACTTCTTTCGTTTTCAAGCCATGTAATTTTCAAATCACACAATTTTTCATGGTCTTGAATATAAATTAGTGTGAAATATGATGCTCCATTTATGTGCATCTGATAAAATGTAAAATCACAAGAATTTTTCGAATTATGGAGAGTAAAGTTGTTAATATATACAACAGAAAGGTAAGACGTGACAATGTTCATAAAAGCAAGCAGAAATCTTTAAGTAACTTAACATTAACCTTCTACCAGAGGCGTCAAGCTTAGGCAATTCATCAATGCAAACCACTCGAGCCTCTTGTATGCCGAAAAGTACCGTTGTTTACCGTAGTTTTATACCATTTACTATCTGATCCGGCAATAGAAAAGTTACCAGAAGTTATCACTTTCTGCTTACGGCAGCATTTTCATACACAGAGAATTCTTCGCAATCTCTAATAGCCAATATAATAAGCCATTGATTCCTTTTAACAATTTAGTACACTGAGGTCTTTTTTATGCGGCCTTTTTTATGCGGTTTTTTTTTACGCGACTTTTTTTATGCGAATTTTCAGAGTTATGCGGTTTTTTTTATGCGAAGTTTCAGAGTTATGCGGTTTTTTTTTATGCGAATTTTCAGAGTTATGCGGTTTGCCCTTCTGCGGTCTTTTTTTATGCGAAGTTTCAGAGTTATGCGGTTTTTTTTTATGCGAATTTTCAGAGTTATGCGGTTTTTTTTATGCGAATTTTCAGAGTTATGCGGTTTTTTTTATGCGTTTTTTTTATGCGGTACGTAAATTCGCATAAAAAAAGACTTCAGTGTATTTATATTCTTCAATAAGTGGCTTTAGGAAAATCGCTCACACAAAACAAGAATCAGTATCGAATTGACTTGCGCTCTGTGCGGTTCGATACTGCCGTAAAGAAGGTTGCTAACACATCGTTGAAACAGTTCAGAAACTAGCATGGAAATTATCATCTCTTGTGCAAGAATCTTTTTTATTCTTCAACATAATCGTTCTAACACATTTCTAACTTTTCGATACCATGCTTATAGAATGATTTGCAATGGACTCAAAAAGGCTTCATTTGCTCTCTCATTCTAGCCAAATATTCAAACTTAAACTCATCAATAACTCAATGCAATAATCACTTTTGATGGTTCTTTTCTTTCAAGTCGATGGTAATTATACCTCAAGCATCTAAAAACTGATGCCATGATTTTTCCAGCTACCTGGCGTGTTTCGGGACGGCTTTTCTTAATATGATATAAATTCGCAGAAAAATGGTAGATCCATGTTTCGTTCACTGCTTCATATCAACGTAAGGAATCCTTTATATTGCCACTAAACAGTACCGAACAGCTCCTTGGATCGTTGATGCGTTGTTGTTTTTCTTCGATTTGAGCGAACGCGGCACCCATTTGGAAATTTTTTTCATGCACAGATTTTCGCGTAAGATCGTACTTCCAGTTAACCATCTAATATCACACACTTTGAGTTTGCGTTCACGATTATTAAAACTTGCATTTTTCCTAAATACTGCTTTATTTAGACTGGTTCAAAATTAGAATACCACAAATCTTTGTTTTTAATGGATCCTAGTGCGGGTGAACGGTTAGACATTTTGATCGAAATTCGGCTTCTTCGTATTCGAAATTCTTCGTATCCAAGAAAATGCAGGATGACTGCGATCATGGAGTACTAGATGAACGAGTTCTGCATCCCAACTCCAACAAACTAAACGGACAGGGTAACCGCAAGTAATTCGCAAAGAATTAATTATTTAATTCACAGACACAAATTAGTTTATACGGAACACAAAAGACTGCCTCCTTAATATTCAAAAGAAATGTTGGCAGTGATTTTGACACTAGTTGGGTAGTCCCACATTAACAGTTCGAACAACCCCATAGTATGTTTGCGAAAGAGACAAAAACACAAAGTGTCTGATGGCAAAGAGTGAAGATAGACTTGCGATACGAGGTGTAAGTAATTGCTGACGTAGGGGTTGCCATGCCAGAATGAGATAGAACTATAATTGAATGCCATGGCGCTCGACTTCTTCTAGTCAATTAGGCTGTTTCAGTCATGTTTCTTCGGATAGGAGCTAGCTACGGATTCGAATAACGTCTCAGCGGTAGCTTTTTCGCGGTTTGCATTACATAGTTGTATTCGCATGTCGTTTTTCCAATCGGTTTTTCTCGTTAGATACTAATCAAATTTAAAACTAGCTCAAGGCGGCTCCACATTTTAGCAAGACTAAAACAAATCATTGAACCCCCTAGTAGTTTTATGTTGTATTTAACGCTCAAATGCGCAATTTTGTTTTAAAGCGAAAAACCTAAATGCTTCAAACTACGCGTTTACGCATTTCAAGGAAATTTATATCGAGACAAAATATTCAAGGAATAAATAACATTTACATTAGAATTGGGGATACTTGAAAAGAGTGAATCGTTCCCCCCGGTTCGAAAAATTACCCACCTTGGCTTAACATGTTTCGCCGGCTCTGCAAGTTCGAAAATCATACGAATGTACTTTAATTTTTCGTCACAAGATTTCCTATTGAATATCATAGTTTTGAGCTACGAATGGAAATTTTTCTATCAAAGAGCAAGCTATGAATATCAACCTACAAATTCACGAATTTCATAAAGATTCAAGTATGAAAATTTCTAATGACATATTAAAATCATATGATCTTCGTATGAACATCATCATATTTTACAATGAAAGCCATAGAAATTTGCATAGAAAATGCATCAGTTTTGTGTACGACATAAATAATATAGTAAAAAAATCCAACTTTTTAATGAAAGTATTTCTTTCTTTTTAAATTAATTTATTTACATTATCAATTTACTATCTAATTTGCTTAAATGAATACCCTTTTATATATTAACTCTTCAATAAACAAAATTAACTAACCAAGTTCAGTTTTTGCAATGACTGAGCGGAAACATATATTGGAGAAGCTAAATGAATGAAAAACTAACAGAAAAGATGAATTTTTGGAAAAAGATACGCTCAGAGACAGGACTCGAACCTGCGTTCTTATGCATTCCGTGCATACGCGCTACCATTTCGCCACTCTGAGCGTATCTTTTTCCAAAAATTCATCTTTTCTGTTAGTTTTTCATTCATTTGGCTTCTCCAATAAATGTTTCCGCTCAGTCATTGCAAAAACTGAACTTTGTTATGGCGGCTTTACGTCAAAAGACTAAAACTAATAAATCGTTAAAAACAATTGCGGTTTGATTTTCCGTAACAATCTGCTTCTGGTAGGAAAGGGCAGACAATCAATACTATCTTCATAGGGGTCTGTCGCTGACGATGTCCAGCCAGCGACTGGCACCATTAAAGAAGGTGACAAGCGATTATAAATACACTCTCCTACTCAATGCTTGATCGGAGAAATAGGTATAAAGCGAGAAGACTAGTGTTTGATGGACAGAGAAGATGTTTGGATATAAGGTATCGGTCGGGTGACAGCCAGGATGTAGACCATATTCGATGTACGCACTATTGAAGAATCCAATCAGCGTGGTCACCACGAGATGGCGTTATGGTGATTGTTTTGACATATCCCATGCATTTAGAAAAATTTTTGACGAATTTTTCAATTTACTTGAGTTTGAAAGAATGCAGATGGCAAAACCTTACAAATATGGGTAAGAAAAACGATTATTCACGTGTTGTCATCAAACATATGATTTCAAATTGTCCTATAGTCTTGACAATCTCGGATGAAATTTGAAATTTTCAGTTCACATACAGATTTTATTTAGATGATAAAACATGAGTAAATAGACTAGTCATAAAACTTTTGATCATAATTTATCAATTAATCTCAAAATCCAACCCAAAAATCAAAGAATATCCCAGATATGAAAACAGTACCCAACCTCACTTCTTCGAATTTGATATTTCATCTTACGATTTCTCCATAAATATCAATCGAACATACCACGGAAAGTTACTGAATCATTAATGATCGATTTTTTTACCAAATTTTCACACGTTTTTGTATGTTAGTATTCGATTCATAAGAAAAAAAAATAAAAACCATGCATTTTGTTCGAATCTTCAAGCAAAATCTGAAAATTATCACCATCGCTTAGTTCAAAGCTCGCCACTCGGGCAGCGCATCGATCGCAAAAGAGTTGGTTGGATTCTTCAATTGTGTCTGACTGGCGTTTTAGAGTGACTAAAACAAGATTCAGAGTGGCGAAATGGTAGCGCGTATGCACGGAATGCATAAGAACGCAGGTTCGAGTCCTGTCTCTGAGCGTATCTTTTTCCAAAAAATCATCTTTTCTGTTAGTTTATCATTCATTTGGCTTCTCCAATATATGTTTCCGCTCAGTCATTGCAAAAACTGAGCTTAGTTATGGCGGCTTTACGTCAAACAACTAAAATTAATAAATCGGTAACTAACTAAGCTTTTTATATCTAAACTAACTGACCCGTCGAACTTCGTCTCGCCCAAAAACTATTTGTTCGCATTTATGTGTTCGAAGAGCAGAATGGTCAAACGACTAAGTGGTTAACGTTTTTCTCCAATATTTTGCTGATTACTTAACTGCTGATTACAATCAAAGGAATTCGACACACATTCGCTTTAGCCCAAAAAAAGAAACATCACCCAAAATTAATGTGAACATGTGTACAGCTTTTAAGCATCGATAATGTTTTCTAAAAACTTGTTCTGTACGTTCAAGTTGCCAAAAAGAACCACCTTCCTTCCAGGTCGGGGCTCGAACAAACGACAACTGGCTTGTAAGACCAGCGTCCTATGCATTGAACCGCCAACCCGGGGCGCACACCTGCATGGTCCATTTAACACAGAATGGACACCAGTTCGAAAACGATTTTCTCTCGACATCCCTTCTGAACATCACGGGTTAGCACGTTGAGGTAGGGATTCGCTCTGAAGCAATTCTCGAAATGGAGATGGAGCGAAAAAATGTAGAAAAAATCTTTTACGGTTCATGCATTGAGAGGCAGCGAGTTCTTGTATCATCTACCAGATTGACGATGTTGTATACAATTTAGAGAAATAGTATCAATCCATCTTGAATACTGATATCTAATTGCCACTTATTATGTGCGCTTCGTGTAATCTAAATTATTCGAAAGCAAAATGCAAGAAAAATCTCTTAGTTTGACCTCAGCGCATCTAGAGCACAAACTTTTTGTTGATTCACAATGACCAATAGTATTCATCTGACTCCATTACGCACATTCTGGAATTCCACCAGTCATTTAGTAAGCAACAATGTTGATACCCAATTAAGCACGTGGCTCGGAATGACGAACCACATGAATCAAGTATGCACTTCACACAAATCAACTCGTTGCGCGCCAAATGATTCTTTCAACGATCTAGTATTCCTTTCTTCGACGGCCAAACACTTATGCAACTCGTTATGCGCCAAACACCTATCGATGATCTAGCAATCATTGGCGACTTTTTCAGTGGAAAATTCCATTGTCCATACAAAATAACTTTATTGGTTTTTCCCACTTTTCCGGTAAGTTTTCCTAATTTTTTTGATGTACGAACCCGGTGGGGGTAAAAACTGATCGAACAAAAAAAAAGCATCTCAATCCGTTCATCCGTTCTCACGTGATGCGATTACAAAGAATGATCTCTGCATTTTTATATATATAGATAAATGCTTAAAAGTCAATTATATGAAAGGATGGCCATCAATAAAGTGGTCCGAAACGGGAAATTAGGGAGACAAAAATATTTTCGCTATTAAATATTATTTTCACGAAAGTTGTTTGTATTAAACTGGCGCATTTTTCCATGTAAAAGATTGTTAGGGTGGTCCATGTTTGGATTTAAATCTGGATTCAAACTTTCTTAATTGAATTTTAAAATTACTGAACTTCACAGTAAAGTTGAAGAAAAATTTATTTTGAACCACTTTGGTGAAGAAGTCATCTTCCTACCTCTTCATTAGATCAAGGTTCATCAATTTTTCGGAGTAAAAGTAGGGTGGCTCTCACAATAGGAGAAGTAAAATACAGATTAATCTGTATATGTGGCAATCTTGTTTCGCACGGCATATTTCGAGACGACACCCATACTAGTATAAAGATGTGTTCTAAACAGCGTTGCCAGGTTGCCAGATTTGTCTGGCAAATGCCAGATTTTTCTCACTTCGCCAGACACTCAAACTAACCAGATCTTTTGCCAGATTTTCCCAGATTTTCCTAGATTTTGTCAAATCTCGCTAGATCTTCACGGTTTTGGCCTCTATACGATAGGTGGGGAGACCTTTTTTTTTGCTCACTAAAAATGAAGCCCGGCAAAAACTTCCTTGTTATATACAGACCCAGACCCAGCCCCAGACAAATCCAAATATTTTTTTTAGTTTCGACAGGTTGAAAAAATAAGCTACAACTCTGGTTCTAAATCAAAATTTTCTTTTTCGTATTGCGAGACAGCATTACTATCGTAATTGAATGTGTTAGATATCACGATCAAAAGGCGCCCCATACTAGTATAAAGATGTGTTCTAATTTCATTCTCGCATTGTGTGAGTCGTAATTGAATGTGTTAGTGACGATGCAAACTTTGTGTTCGATTTGCGAAAAAGAAATCCTAATAGGTCTTTAGAAAACTTTTAGAGCCATTAGAACGGCTGATTTTGTGTGATGCTCTCCACCGTTGTTTTTCACCAATGCAAATGACTGGCAGCTATGACGTAATCGCTCTTGTCGGTAGCGAAACTAGCTTTGCAAACGACACAAAATACATCTGCTCGCAGTGGCGATAGAATCCAAACTAATCCAATTTTTGTTAAGAGGTTTCTTTTACGTGATTTCGTTTGTAGCTTTTTCATTAATGGGCGGTCCTAACGGCTATAAAAATAGCCGCATATAGAATTTTAATGTCGATTGTTCCATTTCGGATTTGCATAATTTATTGAAAGAAACTATCAATATGCTATAGGGATTCGTTTCTAGCATTCAGAGGGGTCAAATTGCGTAATTCTCTACGGCATTAAACTCTGGAACATTTTTCGCAGAAACAAAGAAGGCTTCACTTGATCTCGATTACTGTGAATATCACACAGCGAAAAGTGCAAAAATCTAACCAAGCTGTTCTAGATTTGCACTAAAATGATCCTAACAGTTGTTTAGAAAACTTTTAGAGCCATTAGAACGGCTGATTTTGTGTGATGCTCTCCACCGTTGTTTTTTCACCAATGCAAATGACTGGCAGCTGTGACGTAATCGCTCTTGTCGGTAGCGAAACTAGCTTTGCAAACGACACAAAATACATCTGCTCGCAGTGGCGATAGAATCCAAACTGATCCAATTTTTGTTAAGAGGTTTGGTTTTACGTGATTTCGTTTGTAGCTTTTCTTTGAGGTGATCCTAGTTCGAAGCCAATTTTCGATTTCTGCGAAAGAAGTAAACCGTTGACCTGCTGTCGGAATAACCAGTAATCAGAAGGAGCAATGTCAGGAGAATACGGCGAGTGCGGCAAAATGTCCCACTTGAGCGTTTCCAAACATTTTTTACGACTTTTGCGACATGAAGCAGAGCATTGTCATGCAGTAGAGTGACTTTATCATGTCTTTGCTTGTATTCTGGCCGTCCTTCCCGTAATGCAAGGCTCAAACGCATCAATTCCAGCCTATACCGATCGCCCGTTATAGTATCACCTGGTTGTAGCACAACACCCTTTTGGTCCCACCACATGCACAACATGACCTTTGAGCCTTTGAGGTCGATGACAACAATTGACCGGGCATAGCGGAGTATTTTTTATTCTTGGGGTTATCATAGAATATTCACCTTGTCTTTGTTGCCTTTGAATCTGCTGCTCGCAAGTGAAAAATCGCCTCTCAATGTATCTCGGTTTCAGTTCACAAGACACCTAACTGTCTAGCTTTTTAATCATTATCATGAATTTTAATCGTACAGAAACTGCTTGTTGAGTCACCTTCAATGAGTCTGCATGCTTCTCTTGCATTTGACTCGGATCTTCATCGATTAATGCCTGCAACTGTTTGTCTTCCATTTTTTTATTGTCCCGAGCGAGGCCTGTCTTCAACGCTGAAATCTTCATTCCATTTCATACATGATTTTTCAGTTGGAGCATTATCACCCTGAACATTCACAAGCATTTGATGCGCTCCAGCTGCACTTTTCTTCCAATTCAAACATAAAACTACAACTTCCCGCAAATGCTGCTTAGTTAACACAACATTCCTCATAATTAACACAGAGAAAAACGAAGGATTTTTTCAAACTCGAAGCAATATGAACTGATTATCAATGTCTGATGTCTAACCTCCAGCATAACAGCCAGAGCCATCTTTTGAAAACGGACCGAACTAATTTGTACTTCCAATATATTTAATTCAATAATTAAATACTTCTCTGTGCGATGATTGCCCAAACTGATAGTCAATTTTCTAATATGCGTTTTACATGATTTCCACAACAATAATACGGTTATGAAAAGCTTTCACGTTGACATTGATTAAACCCCTGTGTAAATTTTTTTAGTGTCATTCTGAATAGATAGATGAAAAAAAAAATCATTTTAATAAACGTGCATGGTGCAGTAATGACGAGTTTTCTATGCAAATTTGAAATATCATTACTTAGTCATCATTAAAAATGACAAAAATAATTCTCGTTTAAGGGCCGCTACAGAGTCTTAGTCAATAAAATTTGCAGTATTTTTTGGCTACATCGCATTAATCGGAATCGACAGGATTTCGAATGAAGTAATCAGTTGAATCGTGCAGTAGAAAACAATATTTGATTAATAACGTATAATGGCTCGAGTCTTGCAAACACATCTCGATCATCATAACGAAATCTTCCAGTACATAATCCCAAATATCCGTTTCATTTCACCATAAAATCTTTTTATCCCGTACCTTTTCCGCCACGGCTAGTTGTCTTCCTCCTCAACCATCGAAGTGCTCTCATTAAAAACTCTGCTATGTAAAAGCAAGCAACATTTCTTGGCATCCATACCGTCTCATGGAACCAACACAAAGCCTTGCCAAAAACACCCACCAACGAACGAGCTTCTCAACACCCGATACCTACTCGAGATGGGAAAAAAATCCTCGCTCGCGAATCTTACACCATCTCAACGACCGTCATCGCCGTCCTGCGAATCGTTGCTCTCCAGAGTTAATAAATTAAATATAATAGTGCCGTACTTTTAGCGCTGTAGGAAGGCGTGGCTTATTTTTTACTTTCTCGAGAAAAAGGGTGTTGATTTTTTTTTCGTGCGCTTCGCCCTCTTCGTCAAGCACCGCCGCTACCACCACCATCATCGTCGTCATCCTCACTATTACCATCGTCCTTACTACTATCCGTAAACTGAGCAAAGGATATCTCTACCATCGCAACCATCGCATACAACGGAAACACGCACACACCGTCCATGTCGTTGACGCCAATGTGTATTTTTTTTCAGCTATTTTCTCCGAACCAACCACTAGCGTAGATACAACACGGGAGGCAATCTCCTGCGGAAGAAAGGATAATGTGGCAAGACCGAGTCCGCTTGATACAATGGGATGACAAGGGTCCAGAGGTTAGGTTGGGGCTCGGTTTTCTCAGACACTCGAGTATTTTTTCCGGACTTTTTCTTCGTCGTTTGCACACACCAATCCGACTGACTACATAGTGAAATGGGCATACATAAGTATACCCACACAGAGGCGTACTTGAAATGGGAGGTATTTTTTTTTTGCCTCTTGTTGGGAGGATTTTTTCGCTATCTAGCTATCCGCTTCGCAGGACACGGTGTTTGTGGATGTATGGTAGAAGTAGTACATACTTTACTTTCCGAGCTGTTTGTGAGGGAAGAAAGATGTCTCGCTCCCATCTCGGAAACGGTGGAAGATATCATTAGCGGCACTCGCTGAGCGTCTCTAGTGGGACGGAATGCTGTGTACAATACATATATGGTTCCGAAAAACCCGACAGGGGATGGCATTCGTTTTGCGGATGCTTAAATTCAAACTTGTTAGCAGTTGGCTGATTATGATATCTGATATTGATATTATAATTTATGATGCGATAACGGGAAAGAACCATTTGTAAGAAATAATATTTGAAGTGTATGTGTCCTTTGGAAACTAGAAAAAAAGTTCTGCACTTTTCGTTAGTTTTGACCTTTTAATTATCTTTGTTTTTTTTTGTACATCTGTTCCGTAATTGACTAATTTGTTCATCACGAAGTGTGGACAGCCGTTTCCCTTCTCGACATGTCATAAGTCAAAGCTACAATCGTATCGCGAAGTTTACATATGTGGAAATTAACTGGTGGTTGGATAAGCTTACACATTCTCGTTCGACAGATTCTTCAGAAAAACAGAACAAGATTATTAAATGTATTAAGATTATTAGGTGTCGTAGAGTTGGAGATTTTGGTAGATATGAGGTCTAGGATTCGCTCTAACCTATCGATATGATGATAACCTATCGATATGAGATAAGAGGGAACCAAAAATAAAAAGTTATCCCAGATCATCTAACATACGCTCAACGGAAATCCCAAAAAATTTTCAAGTAAGTTCAGGCATATTGACTCTGAGAAACTGTTTTACACGGACGGATCACGAATTGAAGAAGCGACAGGGTTTGGTATGTTCAACAATAATGTTTCGGCCTCATTCAGACTTTAAGAACCTGCATCTGTTTATATAGCAGAGTTAGCAGCAGTTAATTATAGCTTGAGTGTAATCGTCACATTATCTCCAAACCATTGTTTCCTATTCACAGATAGTCTGAGTGCAATTGAAGCCATTCGCTCAAACATGACTGACAAGACTGAACCGTTTTTACCGGGCAAAATAAATCAGTGCCTGAACGACATATTGAACAATAATTATCTAATCACTATAGTCTGCGTCCCGGCTCATTACTCCATACCTGGCAATGAAAGAGCAAAATTTTAGCCAAATGTGGTGCTATTGAGGGTGAAATTTATGAGCGACCGATTGCTTTCAACGAATTATATAGCGCATCTCGCCAAAGAACACTTTCCAGCTGGCAAGCTTCTTGGAATAGAGATGATGCACTCAATTATTCCGAAAATATCGACAAAGGCATGGTTCAGGGGACTGGATGTGAGTAGAAATTTCATGTCCAAACTCATGTCCAATCACTACACGTTAGACGCACATCTCCTTCGAATTGGGCTCTCCGAGACTAATCATTGTGCTTGTGGTGAAGGCTAGCGAGATATTGATCATGTCGTTTGGACATGCGTAGAGTATCGTGATGTCAAATTTCAACTAATAAATTCTTTGCGTGACTATCCAATGTCCCAATTCTTGCTTGTCGTGACCTTCCATACATGAAACTTCTTTATCATTTCATAAAGAAAATTTGAGTTTCAATTTAATAACGCACTCTTTTAAGACTTAGTTCTGATTCCAGCTGCGACCATAAGTTCAACCAATAACAAAATTAGAATAGAAATTATTTAATGATACAAACAAACTCGAAATAGTTTATGAAATTATCAACAAAATGTCTGAAAATAACAGCTTATTTTATAATTTGTAGAAGTTAATCGTTTGGTTCAAATAATATTTCCGAGTGGATTTCATAATTAATGACGAATTACCTAAGATGATATTTAAGTAATAAGAGGAACATGTTTTAATAAATTTAAATCGTTGTGACTATTTTAGAAATATATATGAGGATAAGAATTTTATGTGAAAGTGATGCTACGGCGAAGAAAAACTTATGTAAACTGCCTTAAGAAATAAAAGTATTTATGAAAAAAAAGTTGGTTTTTAACATTAAAAGTAGAAAATGAAATAATATTAAAACAATCTCACTGAAATGGGTAAAATCGTTCGTTTTAAAGAACCGTTCTGAACTTGAATGTTCTACCGAAAGACCTAGTTCTGTTAAACCGTTCTTTAGTTCGTCTGAAATTTTGAATGTTTCTCCGAAAACAATTTCAGAGCCAAAAATTACATTTTGTCGTGAAAAAAAATCAATAATATTGAGTCAAAGGCCCGTGCGCAGGGTGAGGGGGCGGTAGTTTGGAAGATTTTTCAACATTACGTTCCAAGTAAAATAGAGTACTTATTATATAAAAGTGCAAACCGGACTTTTTTTTCACATATTTGCGCCTTCCCCACCGTTCGAAACCACCCCTTAAACCTTCCGACTCTCCCATTTGAACCCCCCCCACCCTCATTCTTCTGTACCAACTTGTTCCTTTGAACCGTTCGCGAACGGATTGTCCGCATCTCTAGACTACGCCATTCCGGTCAAATCAGATATCAGATATTCCATGATCACTGGTGATTTTTGTTATCAAATTAATTTATTTAGTGATCTGAACGTTATCATGAGTCTTGCAAACGAAAATAAAACATCATAACTGATTTTGTTATTATATTGTTATCATAAGTTTTAACTTGTAACTGTTTTCATTTGTTAAATGTCTCAAAATAACACAAATTGTTATACATATCAACTGTTGATATACTTGTGTTATGATTTTGTTATGTGCATCTGATCGGGGAGGCAAAAAAAAGCTTTGTAATCATTCAATCAATTACACTTCAAAAGCCAGTATTTTCATAAATAAGAGGAAAAAGTAAATTTTCGAAAAATTCTGACGGTAGCGAAAATTTTTCGCGTCTGACGCACACGCCTGCTGCGATCGTCTTTGCATTTCTCATATAGAAAAGCTATGCAATCACTGTGAAAACCGGCTTTTAAGCAAAAGAGCGGAAGGCCGAGTGTCATATACTATTCGACTCAGTTTGCCGAAATCACAAAATATCTGTGTGTGTGTATGTGACAAATAATGTCACTCGATTTTCTCAGAGATGGTTGAACCGATTTTCGCAAACTTAGATTCTAATGAAAGGTATTATGGTCCCATAGATCGCTATTAAATTTTATCCCGATCGGACTTAAGAGGCGGGTAGGGTCTAACACTTTTGAAAAATCATTTATTATTTTCTTTATATTTTCGTATAGTAAAACATTTGAAGAATTTTCTGTGAAATTTTCAAGCCTATTGGAACGAAACTCTGGACGCTATGGACCTTTATCTATGGCTATCTCAATCTACGAAGAAGCAAGAGCTCGGCGCACAGGCCCAAGATTTCTACTTCGATTGACTTCAAAACTTGAAAAAACATTCTTGAAATGTGGCTCCCTGGAGTAATAAAATGTCTCAATTGATTTTATAGACAAAAACCTTTAAACACGTTTTCCTCGAAAGCAGGTTTTGAAAGTCCGTGTCCATCGTCATTCAAAAACTACTGCACCATTTTTTTCAAATTTTTCACACACTTTCTACATATAAAAAACCAGACCCCAATGTTTTCCTTTTCATTGTTTGTTAATTTGGGGAGGTTCAACAGCTACAAATTGTCCGATTTTATCGTGAAAAATCATAGTTTTCACTTCGAACAACCACTAAAAATTAAAAAAATTAAAAAAATCAAAGAGAAATGTTGGGGTCTAGAAAAACTTCTACTCTAACTCTACTGCTTCGATTTATTCACTTATTTCTCAATATTTTTCCACGAAAAACTTTCAAAATGTTTTTTTCGAATGATACTTTTTATCATGCAAAACATTTGAATTTATTTTGTTGAACGATAATTCTGGAAAAAATTCGCAAAAATTATGATTTTTTTCATCGTTTAGACGTTACTAACTTTTCTCAGAGACGGCGTGACCGGTTTTCACTAATTCAACGAAAGTTTTTATGGTCCCATAGCTCGCTATTGAATTTTGTCTTGATCCAACTTTCGGTTTCGAAATTACAAGAAATTATGTGCAAATCTATGAGGAAATGCGCACTCAATTTTCTCGGAAATTTCTCAACCGATTTTTACAAACTAAGATGCAAATTAAAGATCTTGAAATTCTTTGAAAAGTTTCCGAAAAGTTGATCCAGATCCGACTTTCAGTTCCGGTATTACAGCGCGATAAAAAGTTTCAAAAATGATGTCGAAACGAGGTGCAAATATTTCTAAAACTTACTGGTAAATTCATCTAGTTGCCAGACCTTGTTAGTTAGTGGCTTTAGAAATCTACTTTGGGACTACTAGTCCCCGGTTTCCGTTTCCGAAAGCACCGGTAATTGTGAAGAAAAATTCCACAAACGGAATTCACTTCTACTTCTCAGATTTTAAGAAATCATGATTAAAATTAGAGTTCTCAGTGTCTCACAAGATACTATGCAATTTCGTCCAGATCCGACTTTCGATTCCGAAATTAGAGGGCGATGATTGTCAAAACTTTTGAACTGTCACACAAAATGATGCTAAACCGATACGCATCGATACGTGACTAGCACACAGTGTGCTTTGTTCATTTTGTATAGCGTGCAGGTTTGCCACATTTGAATCTATATCAACTTGACATAACTGTTCACTAATTGAAAAGGTTATGATAGTTTATACCCAAAGAAAGTTGTTGATTTGAAAATCTTGACAGAATCTTCTAGTGATGTTTTTTTAAATATAGGTAACATGGAAAAGACTTTTCTTGATTTGTGGGTGCCATATTTTTTTCGAAAAATGCTGCAAAGCCTGTCTTCCCGTTCACACGATGTCTTCCGAAGAACTTTACTTTTTTCTAAACGGTATGCAAGAGAAATAATAAGTGGTCGAAAAGTCATCGTATGTTGTGTCATTGTCAAACTTATTCCGTTTAGCCTAGCTTAGCTTAGTTAACCACCCGTAAGTTTCCCGTGATTGATCAAAAACCAGTTGGAATTGTATATTGAACCAAATGCATGATACTTGGGATTCATAGATCATGCTCAACGTGCAACCTAAGCTGACTCAGAACATGGACTGATCAATAACGTAGATGGCCACGCCCATGCAGGTTAATATGGGAAGGGAAGGAAACGATCAGGATTTATCTTGGTAGATAATGTGATCTACTTATTACTTATAATATTATTATGTGCTTATTGCTCTGGGTAACCGGCTACCGAGAATTCATTGCCATTTTATCTCTTTTTGTATTAATGTATGCTACCTACTAGAAAACAAAATTTCTTCCGAAACTCGTAAATCTCTGGACAGGTTCGCTATCAGTTCATACATTTAATTCATTTTGTTCGGTTTTTTTACAATAGACAGCCGTAATACTAGAAAGATATCACTTGATCATCATCAATCGAACAACAACATTGCCGTTTCAACCTTCCGAGTGAACGGACGTGCTTAGTGTTTACTGCGAAAGCGTTGAAAACCAGTGCCGTGTGTGATAAAGTGACCGGACGATCAAAACTATATCGCTATTGTGTAATAGACAATAGTGCTTTTTCCTGTGAGAGGTTTTATGCACATTATATACTGAAGCAGTGTATTGTTGTGAGCGGACGATCGAAACAGTACCGTTAGCCGGTGATTGTTCGATCGATCAAAACAGGCCCAGCGGTGTACGTGATATCACTGTGCGGATTAAAAAAGAGTGTGCTTTTTCCTCTCGGAGGTTTTTTGCACACCATCGCAGCGGCGATACGCCGATCGACGAGGGCTAGGTCTTGGTGGCCCCCGTTGGATTTAAGTTAAGTATCATTATTTAGTTTTTTTTTCCTTCCTGCATTCGACTGTTCTATTTCTCCCCGATTCACTTATTTCTGTGCGGAGGTAGCTCCGCAACATGTCTAGTCTAAATTCTAACCCCCCCGTTCCCGATGATCAAATGGAGACTTCCCTTGACTATAAAAAGTCTCGCATAAAGAGCTATCCGGATGGGCTCGCACTACCGGCCGGTCCTTATGCGGTCTATTTCCGGACCAAATCGAAAGAAAAAAAATTAAATATTTTAAAAATATCGCGGGACCTGTCCTCGCGATACAATACTATAAAAAGTTTTGATAAGATACGTCCAGACAAGCTCAGGGTCCTGTTTACCAGTTCAAAACAGGCTAATGAGCTCGTTCAAAATGATCCTTTTACGCGGGAGTACCGCGTCTACGTGCCAGCTCGCGAAGTAGAAATCGACGGTGTGGTCACCGATTCGAGTTTGACTTGCGAGGACGTTCTTAAGTACGGGGCGGGCTGTTTTAAAGACCCCTCACTTAAGAATGTCAAGATACTGGATTGCAAGCGATTGCATTCAGTATCGATCGCCGGGGATGGAACAAAGTCCTATCCCCAATCAGACTCTTATCGTGTGACCTTCGCCGGTTCTGCTTTGCCCAACTACATCCTCTTGGACCGGGTTCGTTTGCCTGTTCGCCTATTCGTACCCCGAGTAATGAACTGTACTAATTGCAAACAACTGGGGCATACAGCTACCCATTGCAGCAATAAGCCACGTTGTGCTAACTGTGGGGAAGCTCATGCGGACGGCTCTTGCGGTAAGGATGCTGAAAAGTGTCTCTACTGTAAGGAGGGTCCGCATGACCTCTCTGATTGTCCCGCGTACAAACTGCGAGGTGATCGAATGAAGCGTTCCCTAAAGGAGCACTCCAAGCGTTCTTTCGCCGAGATGCTTAAAAGTGCCACCCCTCCTAAACAGACAACGAACCCATATGCCTGCTTGTCAACTGACGAGAGCGATTCTGACGACCCTTCGGAAGGTCCATCTTCGGCGGTCCCTCATAGCTGTAGGAAAAGAATAAATAAATCCTCTCATAAGCTACCTAGTAAGGGTTCGAAGGTGTCTTCCGAAGGGCTTCGAAAAGTTACAGCTAACGGGAATCGGGACACAACACCGAAGCAAAAAGCTCCTGGTCTCGGAAAACTCAATTCCGAGATGGAATTCCCACGACTTCCTGGGACTACAAAATCCCCAAGCGTCCCAGAAAATCTACCAGAGAACCAACTAGGTGCTGGACTTATCAAGTTCTCTGATGTTGTGGACTGGATTTTTACAACTTTCAATATTTCAGACCCTCTTAGAAGCATTTTAATTGCTTTCATGCCAACAGTAAAAACATATTTGAAGCAGTTGACTGCAAATTGGCCCCTTCTCTCAGCGATTGTATCCTTCGATGGCTAAATCATCCACCGAGGTCACGGATCTAATCACTGTTTTACAGTGGAATTGCAGAAGTATCATCCCAAAAATAGATTCTTTTAAATTTCTAGTAAATAATCTGAAATGTGACGCATTTGCATTGTGCGAAACATGGCTAACTTCTGAAATATCCTTAAACTTCCACGATTTTAACATTATTCGCCTGGATCGAGATGATCCCTATGGAGGAGTACTTTTAGGGATCAAAAAGTGCTATTCTTTTTATCGAATTAACCTCCCCTCGATACCAGGTATTGAAGTTGTCGCATGTCATGTTACAATCAAAGGTAAGGACCTTTGTATTGCTTCCATCTACATTCCCCCTAGAGCCTTGGTTGGGCATCGGCGGCTCAGTAATATCATAGAGCTCCTTCCCGCACCGACGTTGGTTTTAGGAGACTTTAACTCACACGATACGGGATGGGGCTGTCTTCACGACGATAACAGATCAGCTATGATCCATGATATTTGCGACAACTTCAATATGACAATCTTGAATACGGGAGAAATGACACGGATTCCTGCACCACCAGCAAGACCAAGTGCGCTGGATTTATCCCTTTGCTCGACATCGCTACGGTTGGATTGCACGTGGGAGGTAATTCCTGATCCCCACGGTAGTGATCATCTACCGATCGTAATATCAATCACCAGCGGCTTAAAACCATCGAAGACAATCAATGTTTCGTATGACCTCACACGAAATATTGATTGGAATAGCTATGCGACCGCGATATCTGAGAAACTTGAAAGAACTCAACAACTTCCTCCGGAGGAAGAGTACACGTTTTTGGCTGGCTTGATTCTCGATACTGCGATTCAAGCTCAGACGAAACGTGTACCCGGCGCAAAAACTAACATCCGTCCTCCCAACCCGTGGTGGGACAAAGAGTGCACAAATTTAAACGCGGAGAGAGCCTCCGCGTATAAAAAATTCAGAAAAAATGGAACACCTGATAATTACCGGAATTACGCGGCGTTAGACGTTAAAACTAAGAACTTGATTAGAGCCAAGAAACGCGGTTACTGGCGTCGGTTTATAGACGGCTTAACGAAAGAAACATCTATGAGCACTCTTTGGAACACAGCCCGACGAATGCGCAATCATAACACCACGAATGAAAGCGAGGAATACTCCAACCGCTGGATATTCGATTTCGCTAAAAAAGTATGCCCAGACTCTGTTCCGGAACAGAAGATCACCCGCGCCGCGACACCAAATACAAACGAATCACCGTTTTCGATGGTAGAGCTTTCACTTGCACTTTTGTCATGTAACAATAAAGCCCCGGGATTAGACAAAATAAAATTCAACTTGTTGAAAAATCTGCCTGACCCCGCCAAAAGGCGCTTGCTTAATTTATTCAACAAGTTCCTCACGAGTAATATTGTCCCACACGACTGGAGACAAGTCAGAGTTATCGCCATTCAAAAACCAGGGAAACCAGCCTCCGATCACAATTCGTATCGGCCGATTGCTATGCTTTCCTGTATCCGGAAATTGTTCGAAAAAATGATTCTTTTTCGTCTAGACAATTGGGTCGAAACTAATGGTTTACTTTCAGATACACAATTTGGTTTCCGCAGGGGCAAAGGAACGAACGATTGTCTTGCGTTGCTCTCAACAGAAATTCAAATGGCATTTGCTCGTAAAGAACAAATGGCGTCAGTTTTCCTAGACATTAAGGGGGCTTTTGACTCAGTTTCTATAAATATCCTATCTGAGAAGTTGCATCAGCATGGTCTTTCGCCAGTTTTGAACAACTTTTTACATAATCTATTGTCTGAGAAACACATGTACTTTGCGCATGGTGATTTGTCGACAATACGATTCAGCTACATGGGTCTTCCTCAGGGCTCATGCTTAAGCCCCCTTTTATACAATTTTTACGTAAGTAATATCGATGAATTTATCAACACATCTTGCACGCTAAGACAACTTGCCGACGACAGCGTTGTGTCTATTATAGGACCCAAAGCTGCCGATCTCCAAGGACCATTACAAGATACTCTCGACAACTTATCATCATGGGCTCTTCAAATGGGTATCGAGTTCTCTACGGAGAAAACTGAGCTGGTTGTATTTTCGAGGAAGCGAGAACCAGCACAATTACAGCTTCAACTAGGGGATGAAACCATAGCTCAGGCCTTCACATTTAAATATCTCGGGGTCTGGTTCGACTCCAAAGGCAACTGGGGATGTCACATTAGGTATCTGAAACAAAAATGCCAGCAGAGAATCAACTTTCTTCGTACAATAACCGGATCATGGTGGGGTGCCCACCCAGGAGACCTGATCAGGTTGTATCAAACAACGATATTGTCCGTGATGGAATACGGATGCTTCTGCTTCCGATCAGTGGCGAACACTCATTTCATCAAGCTGGAAAGAATTCAGTATCGTTGTTTGCGTATTGCGTTGGGTTGCATGCAATCGACTCATACGATGAGCCTCGAAGTGCTGGCGGGCGTTCTTCCACTGAAAAACCGGTTCTGGGATCTCTCATATCGTTTGCTCATTCGATGCGACATTTTGAATCCTCTGGTGATTGAAAACTTCGAAAGGTTAGTTGAGCTTAACTCTCAAACCCGTTTTATGTCCTTGTATTTTGATTACATGGCTCAGAATATTAATCCTTCTTCGTTTGTTTCCAACCGTGCTCATTTCTTGGATACTTCTGATTCTACTGTGTTTTTCGACACATCCATGAGAGAAGAAATTCGTGGAATTCCGGATCACGTGCGCCCTCAAGTGGCCCCAAATATTTTTTATAATAAATTTAGAACAGTCAACTGTGAAAAGGTGTTTTACACTGACGGATCAAACATCAACGAGTCCACAGGCTTCGGCATCTTCAATCAAAACATCACCGCTTCTTACAAACTCAGTGATCCGGCTTCAGTTTACGTCGCAGAATTAGCTGCTATTCAGTACACCCTCGAGATCATTGAAACCATGCCCAAAGACCATTACTTCATTGTCACGGACAGTCTAAGTTCAATAGAAGCTCTCCGGGCAATGAAGCCAGGAAAGTATCCCCCATATTTCCTGGGGAAAATACGGGAACATTTGAGAACTTTATCTGAACGGTCTTATTTAATATCGTTAGTCTGGGTCCCTTCGCATTGTTCCATTCCAGGCAATGAAAAGGCAGACTCATTGGCTAAGGTGGGCGCATTAGAAGGTGATATTTATGAAAGACCAATCTGCTTCAATGAATTTTTCAGTATCTCTCGTCAGAAAACTCTCGAAAGTTGGCAAACTTCATGGACGAATGACGAACTGGGACGATGGCTACACTCCATTATCCCTAAGGTATCGACGAAACCTTGGTTCAAGGGGATGAACATGAGTCGTGATTTCATTCGCGTTATGTCACGGCTCATGTCAAATCACTATACATTCAACGCACATCTCCGGCGTATCGGGATCGTGGAGAACGGGCTCTGCACCTGTGGCGACGGTTATCAGGACATCGAGCATGTCGTGTGGTCGTGCGTAGAGTATCGTGACGCCAGGTCGAAGCTACTGGAATCCCTCAGGGCCCGAGGTAGACCGCCTGAGGTGCCGGTTCGGGATGTGTTGGCGAGTCGGGATAGTTCATATATGCTTCTCATATACCAGTACCTTAAACACATTGATATACAAGTGTAATGTGTTATTCCTCGCTCAGAAAATATAATCTCCACCTACAGGTTCGACACTAACATCCGCCCGATTCTCTCGATCCCCGTCCCTGTTCACCATCTTCATTGGAATTAACAAGATCTTTTTTTTGTCACTAACTTTTTCGTTCCCCTTTCCCTGTTTTTTCACCATCTCGATGGCAACTAATTAGATTTCTGTCGTTTTCAAACATTTTGTTCCCACACCCCTTTTTACCCCGTTTCCCACCATATTTACTTCTTTTTTTCATTCTCTTCCGTAACATCACCATCACCGGAAGACCGCTCCAGTCAATGACCAGCATGCGGGCCACCCGCCGGGCCTTCGTAGCCTGGGGGTGTTTCCCGCGGACCCTCACGGACCGAAGAATGCGGCCAACATAGAAAATTACCATCGCCATCTGGAATCATCTCATCCTAAATTCAATTCACCGGCCACTACCGATCGCCAGATACTATATTACATAATGATACTACTCTAGTTTTAAGTTAGACGATAATTAAGATTAGTAAATACCCTTGGCATCTTAGAGCTTAAGCAGTGTGCCTTAATATTATATTATACTATTGAATAAAAAAAAAATCGAACAACAACGCCTTACGAGATACGAAGTAATGTCAATATCTACGTTATAACCAAAACAAAAGAAACCAAATAGATTCTCCTCCCTCGAGATAACGCACCACTACTGAAAAAATAGAATAAATAAACACTCGCGGATGGGTTTGCTGTAGATCAATTTTAGATCTTCAGTTGGAATCACACGATTGACTTGTAAGTTTTCACACACTGCAAATGGCGCTTCGATCGATTGACGTCGTTTAATTTTCAGCAGTAAATTCAGTTTCCGTCGCTGGAATATTTTTGATTTTCTCGAATCAGCAATGTTCAATTATAACACTTTTCACTGAACAACACACTTGCCACAGCTGCACTATCACTCAAAATAACTGTTTCGATGAATTACAGTACTATAAATTGCCTGATACACATTGGAATTAGACTTTTTCAAGAGAAACACCCAGACACCGCATCGCACTCCCAGTGATGCCAACTCTCCTCTTCTCATTGTCAAACATATTCCGTTTGGTCTATAATTTAATCTCGAATGGGCGCTGCCAAAGTTGGAGAAAGAATCAGCGTATTGTGTTCAGCGACAAAAAAAAATATGGTTGAACGGATACGTCAATAAGCAATTGTCACTTCTGGAGTGAAGACCAGCCAGAAGAATTGTAAGAACTACCAATGAATCCCAAAAAGTCACTGTTTGGTGTGGATTATGGGCCGGTGGTATTATTCGTGAAATACCGGCCGATAAGTTTGACAGAGTTTGCCACAATTGGACCTTGCGTATGGGCTATCAAAAGCGGAGCCGCAGCCAACATTTGCATGAAATCACTCCAATAAAGATTTCATCAATTTTCATAAATGTTTTTGTCGTGAATACGACTTACTTTACTATGGGGCGCCTTTTCAAAATTTACCATCTGCCATCGGAAATAAGATCATAATTTTATGATAAAAACTTCAGTTGTATGACATAATCTCAAATAATTCAAAATTAAACGAGGCACCAACGAGTATCAAAGAGGAAAACTCATGACACGAGTTTGACTTTCTCGTATTGTACGGCTCATAGCTCTGTGATCTGTAGAAGGATTTATATAATCTAACTACCAATAGATTCGACATTTTTCAACTTGAACGCGTATTGCAACAACATTGAAGTGTTTCAATAGTACACTATTGAAAAACCTGTCTGATTTGACTCATGTCAGTACCAGCCAATCAGAAGGTGTTGTACAACTGCATCGGTATAAAAAATGAACTACACTACTTCAATGGTGTACGCATGAAAATGGAATTATGTGTCGCCGTGGTCATATACACTGGAATCTCCTATTAACGAACTAAACGGTGGTTTGTAAATGGAGTCGGTTCAAGAATGTGTTATTAAGATAATTGTAGACACTTCTTTTTCGTCAAATGTGGCAAAATAAGCACATAACTACTAGTTTAACTTTTTCCCGCTATTTTCTGAGCAACGGTTATCGAAGCAAGACGTACGAGAGAGCAACATCGAAGACCTCGCGCTTTTGGAATGAAGCGAGCACCGGACATCAGAATTGTGCCAAAGAATAGTCGCGGCCGGACACACAGCAAAACCACACCGAAAACCCGGAATTTGAGTCGGAGTTCGTAGTGAGTTCCAAATTTCAGATCCTGTTGGTCGTTACAGCTCAAGGCACTTTATAATCCCATAGATTATTATTAAGAATTAATTGAATTTTCTCCACTTCCTACCAATTCCGCAAAATGAAAGTTGAAGAAGATTGCGCCGTCACTAACACATTCAATTACGACTGCAACGTTCTCACGCAATGCGAAAATAAAACATACACACATAAAACCAGTTCTCGAGCTCTTCATAATGAAATGCCGAATTAGATCGGCAACACGAAATTTTACTGATTGTTCGGTAATTCACATGCTGATTGCCGAAATTCGTCAATATAAATATTGCTGAAAGTTTGGCATCATATATTGTTGATATTTCTTTTCGGGATTTGCATTTTTTTAATTAAAGTTAGCATTAATGAAATACACTCATTCCCCAAAGTTGGCTTCCGTTATTATTTTTCGTGCAATAATCCTTTTTACACTCGATTACTGATGACTCGGTAAACCATGACTAGATCCCGATCGCTTTTGCCGAGCTAATAGCAAAATTGCTGCTGACAAGTTCGGTAATAATTAACAGTTACCAAATTCAGGATTGCCGAAATTCTCAGCAATTCTACATTTTGCCGAAACGGTTATCGAGCCCTCGGCTGTGCAAATCTCGGCAATTATTTCGCCAAGATTCAGCAATAAAATTTAAGTATACTAGTATGGGTGTCGTTTCTGAATATGCCGTGCGAAACAGGGTTGCCACATATACAGATTAATCTGTGTTTTATTTCTCTTGACAACGTGGCAAAAGGGAAAAATTCCTTAACACCTCAAAAAAATTCAAATGTGTTTAAAAAGTGTTTTTATAAATATATTTTATTTCTCTATGCAGACTAAGAGATCAAGTATGTCCCATTTTTATTTTATTTTTTTTGTAAAAAATCAGCGACAACTGAATCCATAAAAACAAGGTAATATTAGGGGTTCATTCATAATTTTAGTAAAACGGCCATTGTTGCAATATGCAAAAGCAGTTTTCTTCTCTGTCGTTGAGCGGAAATTCAAACGCGAGACACCTTTTTGTTTAGAACATTTTTCTAAACAAACTGATGTTTTTTTTAAGTTTCATCAAACAGTAATATTACTAGATAAATAAATGACGGAAGTCAGCGGCATCCATCGGGACTCGAATTCAACTTGCCATTCTCCGTTCGCCTTCATAAAAGGTTCTTTTCATAACCACCATTATTTTATTATAAAGAACTGTGAAATTTACTTCGTTATATTTAATTGTGTTTCAAAATGTTTGATATAACTAATCCATACTTTAGTGTAGGTGCCTCGTTTCAAATTGTAGTAGTGAAGAAGAAGAATACTGGCACAGTTTACAGAATCGATCAACTAACTGCTATTCGGAAGTATGAAGGTAGCGTGCCAGTTTTATTCGTATTCACGACATCCAGTTATGTCTCTGACATTACCCACCTGCCTTTTTTTTTTTGAAAAGCGAATCCTATTGTTGATAGAAAAGCATTTTGGATTCTTTTGATGTTTGCAATGTCGTTGGTGACTAAATTGTAACTAGTTTACTTGAAAACAAGTTATTTTCATGTTATGGAAAGATAAGTTATTTCAGCATGGCATTGCAACGTAACGATAACTTCTTTTTAATCGAACATACCCAACGCTTCAAGCTGACGTGAAAACTTACATGTCTCACACTTAAAAGTGTATCAGAATACATTAAAATTGTGTTCGACCAACTATCAAAACGAGTCATTTTTTATGCTCGAATGCGTCTCAGAAAATTATTCAAAAAATTCGACGTCACGACCAACCTTTCCCTCTGTATGAGCAAAACAAGAACAATTCCAAAAATTTCCGTTTCAAATCTGGCTTAGCCTGATCAGTTAACAAGTTGTTACAAAAATGGTATCACCTATTGTGGAGAACTTCGCACATCCATATCTAAATCTCCCAGCTGTCTTCCACAAAGTCTTCAGAGGAATCTATCTTCTATCGAAAATTGTGTGATTACTATATGAAAGTGAATTGTTTCTGACTTCTTCGGCAGTCAACCTGCCGGTTAGGGTTTGCATAGTGTGTATAAACTTATCAATGAATGAGAAGTGTGTGAAGTTATGCCGTACATATAATTGTAGTGCACTGGAAGCCTTCCGTCTGCTGGGTACGATGCTGATGCTCCTAGGGATCTGTCCCGCTTATGCACAAGGATGCCGGTGAGTGTCAGTGAACCACAAGGTCGGTATGCTGAAAGTGAAAGATAGTGTAGACTGCCGGCACATATGCCGGAGAATGCAAAGAGATTTGGCCTTGTTGACTTTTGTTCCGGAAAATCAGACTAAAAACTTAAACTCTTTTCGTTCGATGTACTTTAATTCCATATCAGACAGACATACTCCGAAAATGCTGCTCTATCAGCTGGTTCCGTCCGAATGGCCTAGATTCTCGACCGGAAAGTTTACAAACAAACCACCTGCAAATAGCGGGGTGCTCCGATTAACGATGATCCCTTCTTCTGCTGGACGACACGTGACGATATCATGCGAAGACGTGCAGCCGGGATTGTGTTTACGATGATGGTGCCCAAACCGACGTGAACGGTTATGTAAATGAGGTATTAATTCAGATTTGTATCTGTCTGCCAGTCGGTTAGCTTCCCGGTCAAGGGGATCCATTCGGTTTCGTGCCATCGTTCGCTCCAGATCTGAAAATCGCGAACAGATAAAGTAATCGCTATTTTACCATCCTTCGACCAATTTTAATTGACTAATTGAAATCATTTGATAATAAATATTGCAGGGTTTTTAGGTGGCATTTATCGATTATTATTTAATGAGTGGTAATCAAAATGCTTTTTGCTTATCCGATATTGAAATTAAATCACTACGTTTACATAATCGTTGTGAAAGTCTAAGTCTATATCACTATTCCAGACTATTAGGTTGAAGCCATATCTAAAATTAAGATAGCATATTGCACCTATTGATAGGTTCCATTAGAGCGTGATGCAAATGTGCCCAACGCAGGTAAAAGAGAAGGTATGGTACATGCAAATTTCGAAGATGGTAGATGCGATGCAGCCTGAAATTTTATGCGACTCAATTTATTATTAACATTAACAATTATTAACAAATTGATTCGCATCTTTAAAATGCAGCATGAATTCTTTTCAATTTATTTAGTGATTTTGTAGAACTGTTACGCACTAGAACGCCTTCATTTTCGACTTGTTTAATCCATATCAAATTGAAATTAATTTGAGCTTCAGCAACAGAAGCGTTGGATATGTATTTTCAATTCCACTGCATCTTGAGAAATAAAAAAAAACTTCTCTTCAAGAAAGCGTCGTTCAACACGGATATTAACGTTCGACAAAGATTTTCGAAAGATATCGACATTGCGAAGGAATATCTCTACATCTTCAGAGTGATGCGACTACAAATAATTTACTATTGTTACATCGTCAATCTACTACAGTGCGGTAATACTTCATTTCAATCGAATATTATTGGATGAACATGAAATTCATGGCCGTTGACTGTCAGCATATCACTTCTCATTCATTTTACTTCTGTTGCCGAAGCCCCCAGAATTCATCGTCAATTGAATAACCGTACCTAGTCACTTGAAGTTTTACTTACTCAGTTCGTTCCACTGTCTTCACTGTGGGTAGTGAGCAAGTGCGAATGAATAGGCATTAATATCGACTCGATAACGCAAAGGAGCAATTCCACAAATGCTTAGCAGATCATCAGACTCGACCTTCTCCGATTTGGATGAAACTTTACACATGGCCTCGCGGGGAAAGAAGGTGCTTCTGACTATCATTCCTCGGGAGACCGCAAAGTTGACACATCGTTGGCCGTTGTTATTCAATGCGGCATGCAGGCTGTTCGGCCCGATTACCGGTCGATACATTGCATCCCTTCCTACCTGGGCATTCATGTCACCGATGACAATTTTTACGTCTCTGCGTGGGCAGCCGTCATAGGCCTGTTCCAGCTGCACGTAGAGCGCTTCTTTCTCGTCATCGGGTCTCCCTTCATGTGGGCAGTGCACGTTGATGATGCTGTAATTGAAAAAACGGCCTTTAATTCTCAACTTACACATCCTAGCTCTTACACATCACTCGCTGACGCATCTTGCCCAGTACTATAAAGCCAGTTCCCAGCTCGTTCATTGTGCCACAGCTTTGGTAGAAGGTAGCCGCTCGATGTCAGCTTTTCCACACCTTCTGTCCCATCCAACAAAGCTCCTGCAGCGCTACGACGTCGAAGCTACGAGGATTTAGTTCGTCGTATATTATCCTGCCGCAGCCTGCGAAACCTAGTGACTTGCAATTCCATGTTTCAAGTTTCCAATCGTAGTCCTTATTTCGTCGCGTGGGTCTATGCCGATTGTTCCGGGTCGTTTTCTTTCCTGTATTATTCGTAATAGATGTTTTACGGGCGGCTTATTAGGCTTACGCCAACCCCCTCTCTCGCCGGAGGATCATCGTGCTTGCTCTGTTTAACGTCCTAACTAGCACTAGGACGATCCCGTTGGTGGGATGCAGCATTTCATACTCAGCCGCTGGATACCAGAACAGACGCTGTTTGAAGCCGCTCCTAACATGGAGTACAGACGCTCCGACATCCTCTATAGAGGACCCCCTTCCCTGTCAGCATACGACCAAGGTCCCACCGGTTCAGTCTCCAATTTTATTTGAATACTCAATGATGGCGAATCCAGTCAAAAGAGTTTCTTCTGTAAAAGATTTAGGCGTAATTCTCGACCGTAAGTTACGCTTCACCGAACAGCTTTCGATGGTTATTGCTAAAGCTTTTGCCGTCCTGGGACTTATCAAACGCAACACTAAAGACTTTAACGACTTTTATTGTCTCAAGGCTGTTTACATTGCTCTAGTTCGCAGTACTCTAGAATACGGAGTTGTAATCTGGGCTCCATACCACAACGTTCACATCGACCGGATCGAACGAGTGCAGAAATGTTTTGTCCGATTCGCGCTTCGAAGACTTCCTTGGCTTAATCGGCTTCAACTACCACGTTACGAAGATCGCTGTGTTCGCATCAACTTACCCACGCTGCAAAACCGGCGGATATTTCATCAACGACTTTTCGTTTTTGATTTGCTTAATAATAACATCGACTGCCCCACACTTCTGGCAAAAATTCATATCAATGTTCCGGGAAGATCTTTGCGAAGAATGGACCTCATACGACGATCAGCTCATCGCACACAGTATGGACAAAAGAATCCAATGGATGTTTGCTGTAATCAATTCAATAGAGTTTATCATCTGTTTGATTTTACTATGAACAAAGACACATTTAAATCAAAAATTTTGTTAAGTTAATGTTTTTAGACTAGATAGATAATAATAAGTCTGTGCGATAGTTTTTACTCTAATCGAAGACAAAAAAAAATAATTAAATTGTTGACATTACTCATACGCTTGCAAAGAGTCTTGCTCCTTAAGGTCTGAGGACAGAGGGTCGCGTGTTGAGTTTTAACTCGACCACGTGGCTCGCTCAATTACCTTTGCGCATTGTATTTCTTTTGTACTCTCGCGTATATGAGCAAACTGTACCGGGTTGCCAGCATACATGTTATTATTTTGATGAAGAATTTTATCTCATAAACCCTAACATTACATAGATTCCAATTAACAATGAAAAAATATTCAACTTTCACAAAGATTGAATGCGAAACAAAAAATGTGTTTATATACAATGACATGTCTGTGTGTTTGGCAACCTTGTCGAACCAATTTTATTTCTCTCTCCTTTTTTAGAATGCTATCAGGAAACCAAAGCGAAAAAAATGGCGAATGCATTGAAACTGACTTTGTATCACAGAAAACTACAAGACTTTATTTTTATCGCGATAACATATATGTTTTTATGTACTAATCGCATCTAAACTAAATTATCTAGACTTTGTCACGGTAGATTTATGATACAAGCCTTCAAAGCCGAGATATTCGATGAACAAGTAGAGGTATGCATTTCAGTCAGAAAAAAATACAACACGACCGCTAAACTCAATGAATCATTCTAAAAATTTCATAGAATATTCTCAACTAAATTTCGAAGACATTGTCAGGTGGGTTTTTCTATATTCTGTACCGTTTCCCAAAAAATATAATTTTAAACGGAAAAATAGCAAAAAATCTACCACTTTACGGTACTGTACTCAGCCCTTATGCCCCGTTTACACTTCTGCTGGCTGCCAACTTGCTGGTGTCAGTGTACTGCCCTCTTAGGAAAAAACTTTCATCTGTGGTCCAATGATCCAAAGTATTAGACCAACGAAGGACCACCGTTGAACGTTTTTCTCCTAAGAGGGCAGTACACTGACACCAGCATGCTGGCAGCCAGCAGAAGTGTAAACGGGGCATTAAGGTGAAATGTAGCGTCATAAAATGCGCGCAAAATTTTATCCGTTTCAGTTGAACGAACCGTCGCACAAAGCATACCAAGAAAAACGGACACATAGAAACAAGAACTGTGGGTTTACCTCTCGTTATATTGACTTGTAAAAAAATTCTCAAAAAGAATGTAATTCCAAGACTTCCAAACCCAGACATTTTCCTGGTGTGAATTCAGTATTCTCCCAATACGGCTCCGCCACTCCTTGGCTGCGAAGTCTGTTGAAACAAATGGTCATATTCAACAATAAATGTAATACCAAGACTTTGCTTTGCTTGACGACGTTTATTCGAGTTGTTTATTATTATTGTTTGTATCACAGGTTAATGAACGATAATGCTTGGCTTGTATTCATTTCATTCAGTAGCTTGTCAATGATGAAGTTATAGTTTTGCTACAAAAATTGCTACAATCTAAAATAATACCTGTTATACGATATTACACAGCCAAGCTTTATAGCTTCAGCAACATCAATGCATTGAACTCAACAGAATTGGACATTATTAGCATTATAAATGACAGTTACTTAGAAAATAAACGATTTCTTACAATACCCATTGTATTGTATTCAACTCTTTTTTATTTCAACACAAAACCCAATACTGCATAAATTCGCGTCATTATTTTATATGTATTGATTTTTTTTTTGCTCCCGATATAATGCCACCGTGCCCACCGTGCATTTCTCACACCACCTCAATACGAAACAGCAGCGCGCAAGCAATAAAAAAAATGCGGAAAAGTTTATGTAAACTTTTTCAAATTTCGGTTGTTTTAGCTAATATTTTATAATTTTGAGTTGCATTTTCAGATTCTTTGTGAAATTCTGCTACAAACACTACTTTTCACTTGTAAAATCATCCCCGTGGAACGGAACAGTAACCGTTTATACATTTCAAAAACCAATTACGGCTCGGCAAAGCAAAATTTCAAAATTCTAAGAATACTTAGTTGTGATAAATTTGATTTCAAAAAACTTAAGTGTTTTTGGTTTTTCGAAAATCGATCTAGTTTTTGAATAATTGACCAAAAACGCGATTTTCGCATTCCGCTACATTTCACCTTAAGGGCTGAGGCTAGTAGGTCGCATAAAACCACGTGGCTCGCTGTGCGTATTACATTTCTCTCCATGCTCTCTCTCGCAAATGTGCAAAATGACTCTCGATGTGGCCGGGTGGCCAAGAAAGTTTAAATATTTTCGGTTACAAGTTTGACTACATCACATAAAATCCAAGAAAGCTGCCGCTTGTTTGGCAGCCTTTCTGAGCCGATTTTATTTCTCTCTCATGTTTCGTTACGTTACCAGGAAACTGGAGCAGAAAAAAAGGCGCCGCCATAGAAATCGACTTACCTTCACACAAATAACATTCACTTCATTTTTATCGCGACAGCATACATGTTTGTATGCACTAATTGCACCTAAATTAAATTATCTAGACATTGTCAGGATAGATTTTTGATCCATGCTTTTGAGGGCGAGATATTCAATGAACAAGTTGAAAGTTGCCGCTTTCAGCTATGCAATTCATCCTTCAGAAAAAAAAACTTTCCCGACCGCTAAAGTCAATGGATCATTCATTTTCACAGCATAATCTAAACTAATTTTCTAAGAGATTGTCATATGGGTTTTTTTTATATTCATCACCGTTTCTGAGAAAATCAGATTTGAAGCCTGAATATAGCCCTCTAAAACGCCCTAAAACACACTGGCCTCAACCCTTAAGGCTCACGAATGTCCTGGATAAATTTGAAAAACTTCCATTGAGCTAATTTTACAGGAACGAGCTTCATTGCCACCTCTACAGTAATTGTCAAGTAATAGTTTGAAAATCGCTAAAGACGAATGTTGAACTATATAATAAGGAGTGTATCGATAAGTAGTTAGCAACATTCAAACAGTTATTACTCTGAAATGGCTTAATTTTTTGCAGCGTGTTTTGCGGTGACGTGTTTGTTTACATGTCAATAACAGCTGCGCAATCGATTGGTTTCGGTACGGTTTATCGTTTCAATGATGAGTCGAATTGATCCGGAAACGCGAAAGAAAATTCTGCACACTTGGTGCTGAGAAAGTGGTGTTACGTACAACGAAATTGCAAAACGGGTGAAAGTGCACCACACCAGTGTCAAAAATATTATCGAGAAGTTCGGTAAGACCCTTCGGAACTCCCTGAAAACGTACAGGAAACAGAAGGTGCCGAAAAAGTCCCTGGTACAGCAAGTTCAGGCCAAAACAAGAGCGCGAAAACTGTATAACCGGATTCTACAGAATAAAGACGGATGCATCCTGAACAACGACGAAACCTACGCCAAGGAAAACTCTCGAGCGCTGCCCGGACCACTATATTTTACGAAATCGGTGTACCAGGACCTGGACGACGCTGACACCACGGTGGTGATGGAAAAGTTTGGGCAGAAGTTGTTGGTCTGGCAAGCAATTTGTACCTGTGGTGTGCGGTCGTCGATTTTTTTCACGAAGGGCACAATTAACGTCAAGGTGTACGAGGAAGAATGTTTGAAGAAGAGAATGCTGCCACTGTACAGAAAGCATAAGGCTGCTCCTCTCTTCTGGTCGGATTTGGCTTCAGCTCACTACGCCAACTCCGTTCTACAGTGGTTGTCAAAAAATAATGTACAATTCGTGGAAAAGGACATCAACCCACCGAACTGCCCGGATCTTCGGCCAATTGAAAGGTATTGGGCAATTGTCAAGCGGCACTTACGGAAGAAAGGTACAGTGTCCCAAAACATGCAGGAGTTCAAAAAAACTGGACAGCTGCCACCAGGAAAGTCACAAAAGTAACTGTACAGAATTTAATGAAGAATGTCAAGTCCAAAGTGCGAGCGTTTCACAGAAACTAGGATTTTCTTCAATATAATCAATGAAATGCATAAAAATGTAAAACTGATGTCAAAATATGTTTTTTTTCGCTTTTTTATTCAATAATCAATGTTGCTAACTATTTTTCGATACACTCCTTAGTCAAAGTTTCTCGGTTCAGGGTGCGACAGATAACGAATTCATCGGAACATGGAATAGAAGTAAATATGAAATGAAACAATTCCAAAGAATTCATTAGAAACATCTGGTCTCAAGTGTCCGAGGTTTAAGTAGGGAAAACATTATTTAGTTATTATGTTCCAAAAACTTGATCCAATTTAAGTTCAACAACACTAAGGCACAATATTGATTCTCATTCTTTTGTAACAATCTAAACATACTCTTTCATGCAAGATAAATCGATTTGAATATTGTAGGTAGCGGGATTCAATTATTTCCCATTACCAAAATTTGGAACATTTCTGTCAGTGCCCGGTTCCCTTCAGCAGCCTACTCATCCGAAGCGTTCAATGACGTATGATGATCGCATTGCCGTTCCCGCCGTTTCCGCCATCATCCACAGACAGACAGTGTCATGTGTCCTGTCCGAGTCTGTCGTCGTTTACCATGTGTGATTCACATGAACTTCTTCTCGTTCCGTCCCCCCCCCCCCCCTCCAGTCAACCGGTACGCTCCGACCGATATGTGCTGCACCCTGGCATCAGTTCAACCACCCAAAACACGTTCCAACGTCCATCATCACTGGCTATGCGGCATCCATCGGCGACGACCTTCAAAATCGGAGAAGCCTCCCCACCCGCCTATGTTGCTTCCACGATTAAAGCCAGACATACCGCACGGCAAACCGGCTCGGCCAGTTAACCCTTTCTCATCGTTCCGGCAGTCACGAACATACGTACATACATATATTGAACAAACTAAATGCAACAACGTTCCGTATCCTTTCCTGATTTGCCAACAAACCATGCGCTTTCGTACAGCTACCATCTCAGCTGGTTTTTCGGTGTTGTTCGGGCTATGCCTTTGACCCGGTCTAGGATCCGTTCCAATCCGGGTTGCTGTTGTGTATTTTAGTATACTCGTAGAAAACTCCCGTATGAATAACACACAGCATAGTCGAGATCTCAAACTGCCAGGTACATCATAAAGAGCGAACTCAGGAAGGGTAAAACCAGTTAAAGGCTTGCTATTTAGTGGACTTACATATAGCACATATTTTACCATCCGACTGATGAATACAATTTGGAGTACGCTAGTCCTGACATTAGAACCGGTTGACCCAGTTCTGAATTTAGGACGGTCAATGTAAGCCGTAATCGTCATCAGCAGTAATATACATATGGATATGTTCAATCAACGTATAGCTTCTCGGAAAAAAATGAAACAGATTATACTCAAAGTTAGTACTTACGGATAAAAGTAATCATTTGGGATTGAATTTACTAGCTTCCATTTGCAGCCCATATTTCGACTCATGACGCTCACATATAATTAAATTTTCCACCGGGAGTACCCAAAATCCATTTAGGTAAATTAATTTCTAAACAAAGTCGTTGATGCAATAAATTGTCATACCACACCCATATCTTCTTATAAGACGGAAACCAGGTAGTAGGCGGATTCCCTCGGAAATTCGCACAAAATTCGCAATCGGCGGGGGGGTGTCATTTCGGCATTTCGGGGACGTTTCTGCGATATTTCCCACCGTTGGCGGTAAAACTATACCGCCAGCAGAGACTCCGGCACAAATGTGTGTAGGCAGCACGATGTAGTACGATGACACACAAAACGCCGTTTTTGATGGGTGCCTCGAACTTCCCTTCCCAAGCCCAGGCCAAATGAGCAGTTCGCTAATTGGGGCACTGTCATCATATGCAAGTGGGGAATTCGGTTTATAGGTTAAATTTGGCGTTAATAAACTTTAAACCCTCGCCGTTGGTGAAATCAAATTTTCTGTTGCAACCGACAGTTGTTAAATGTTAATTTCGTTTACGGGGAACTCAAATTATTATTGCATTATTTAGTATCACGTCAGTTCATTATTGAATTCTGGCAACAGCAGAACTCCTGCTTAAAATCTGAACAAATTTGTCTTGTTTTTGTCAAAGTCAATTCATTCTACATCACGAGACCAACTGTTGACGGAAAACTAGCATACATATCTGTATCAATTTGTTCAAGACCGTGGACAGCAATTTAACCCCACTTTTCCTGACAAAACAACGAAACTCAACCAACAACAACACAGCAGCGGTCAGCATATTTTCTTACGAGCTGCTAATTGCCCGTTTACGGTAATAACTATAATTACATTAGGCTATCAGCTAAACTGCTGTCGTACGTTTTCTGTTTATTTCTACTTTTTCACGAAGCGGAAAAAAGTCACATTTGTCCATCGGGAATGACTTTCTACATTTCACCGAACGTCGTTTTTTTTTTTGGAAACTTATATCTTACATCTGACCCACCGGTGCACGTGCGTACGGCACTGCATAGGTGTATGCAATCTGTTCTCATCCCCGGTTTCCGTGATCCCCCCCCCCCTCGAAAGCGAGCCAGCTTTTGATCGTCGTCAAAATTTAGGGACGCGTATGTGTCTACTTTCTATTCATATTCATCGGATCGAAGGATGGAAAAAAAACTCCCGAAAAAACGAACGGTGCGTACGTGCTTCCGCACGTATATCGAAACGGAAGGGTTGTAACTGGCTATCCGTACACATCGTGACGGTCGCGGCTTTCAGTCCCGAAGGATGCCGTGGGCGAGAGGGGATTATTTGGTGTCCATCAGAAAAGTGGCCGTTTTAAGTGAGACCGCTTTTGGGGGTTTCCCGCGCTCCGTTCATGTGTGGGAATATAAATTATCCAGGTCAAAGGACATTGACCGCTCAACTGCATGCATGGGACTATTGGTGAAATATTGACTCAGGTTAGGGCAGAGTGAAATATCTCGGGTAACTGTTAATTCGATTTCCGACGGTTTTTTTTTTGGAAGTTGTTCTTCAAACTTTGTTTTTAAAATTTAGTGACATTACAAGATAAGATAACTTTCTGCTCACAAGTTTATATCGTATGCCTCCCCAAGAATTTTCGATGACATTTGGTCGATAGTAGCAAAATGAGAATGTACAAATAGGTTCTCGTTTTCAGTCGGTGTTGAACAGTCGTTCGCACCGCACGCGTATAGCTCTTGGCTCCTGGAAAAATTTTCTGGCTACCTAGAGTTTCATTGATTCAAGACTTAAGTCTTTTTCAAGGGTACCTGAATCACTAACAGTCTTTTTAAAAACTAACAATTAGTCAGCCTTTCTCAAGACTATACAAATTCAGTCTTTTTCAAGACTAAAAAATCAATCAGCCTTTTTTAAGGCTTGCTTTCTTCTTGCTAGAAATATTCTTCTTGCTAGAACTATTCTTCGAACGAATCAGTCTTTATTAAGACTACCACAAAATCAGTCTTTATCAAGACTTTTCCAAACTAGGAGTCTAATCGAAGACTAATTTAGCCTAGTTAATTTAATTTAAAATTTCATTCATTTCAAAAATGCCTGCGTCCAATCGGAAAGGCAACAAGCCTAAGGCTCAAAATAACTCAGTACGGAATAAATCACAATCCGTTATTCAATATTTTTCTAATAACATTCACGATCTTATAGAATCCGAATGTAAAAATAAAAGACAACGGACGGAATTCCCTTCCGTTGAATCTATGCCGTCTGACAATATTTACGAGATTCTTCCTGAATCCGATTGTAGCGACATAGAAGAAAATTCTTCAAAAATTCCCAAAATGGACGCTTGTCGTTCTGGGAAGAAACATCAATCTATGCCACCAGTGACGGTGATGATTTCCGACTTCAAAGCATTCCGTACTGAGCTTTCTACTTTTCTCCCTGAAGTTAAAGTCTCATTTCAAATCGGACGAAGAGGAGAATGTCGAGTCTTGGTTGATGGATTGGAAGATTACGAACGTCTTATCCGATATTTGTCCGAGAAACTTCATGAATTTTATTCATATGATATCAAATCAGACAGACCCTTCAAGGCTGTCTTGAAAGGCTTATCAAATGATCAAAGTACTGATGAAATTAAAAATGAACTAAAAGAATTGCTTGGTTTTGCCCCTTCCCAAGTAATACTTATGAAAAAAAGAGCGAATGGTACTTCTAAACCACGCTCTGGAATTTCCCATGAACTTTACTTAATACACTTCAATCGAAGTGATGTAAACAATTTGAAAACTTTAGAAAAAGTACGTTTTATTTCCCACATTAAGATTCATTGGGAACATTATAAACAGCATAATCGTATTGCAAACTTAACACAATGTCGTCGTTGCCAAGGCTTCGGCCATGGAACCAAAAATTGTCATATGGATATACGGTGTTTGAATTGTGGTAAATCGCATTCGAAAGACGTTTGTCCAATGAATGAAACCACTGATAAATTTTCATGTTCAAATTGCGATGGAAATCATAAATCCAATTATTTGAAATGTCCTGTCAGGGAAAAAAATTTACACGCTCGTTCGCTTAGACAACAAGTCAAATCAACGACCTTAAATTTACAGAACATACCTGAAAATCAAAAAACCGTTACCAATGCCACGCCTTATTCTTCTAAGGCACTTATTTCTTCGAATTTAAAACAAAAAACAGGCACGCCTTCCAATTCGTCTTCTAACGAAAACAATTTATTGACAGGTAGATCGACCTCGTCATCATCTGCTTCTAATGACAGTTACGCTTTAGTAACTGGTAGAAAACTACACACTTAAAAAAATCCCTGTGATTTTACATCTTATTAGATGCACATAAATGGAGCGTCGCAGTTCACACAAATTTACGCCGAAGAACATTTAATATTGTGTCTAAAACTCCATGCCATGAAATTCATTGAAATAGAAAAAAACAATACTGATAGCAACCGCCGCGACTTGAACCGAGAATCATTGGATCGCAAGTACGTCTGTTAATCGACTGAGCCACAGAAGCATGCATCTGCTTGGCTGGTAAAAGGTGCATTTAAATTCATACAGTCGCACCTGCTAGCAGGACGCAAGTTACAGTCGAAACCAGTAAAATTCAAGCTCATCTAACATGAAGTCATTACAAATAAATTTTTCCGTCATTTGACAAATTAGGTCTTTATGAATTACATCGTATGAGGGATTAAGTCACCTGTAAAATTCAAATTTTTTTGGTGTGCCACTTAATTCTTCTAATGTAAATAATCAAAACACAGGAACGCCTTCCAGTTCATATTCTAACGAACACAATTCATTAATAAGTAGATCGGCCAAATCATCTAGTGTAACAGGTAGAAATCTACCTACCAATATTCCTTCAATGCCATTCGCTTCTTTAAACGAAGTCGATTTAGGTGATATAACGGAAAATAAAATGATCTACCTACAAGATCTATTTTTTCAAATGATCATCCAAATCAATTCGACTTCATCACTTTTTGAAGCATTTCAAATCGGATGGCCGTTTTCTTCAAAATAAGTCACAATATCAAAACATAAACAATAATTTTCAGTACTCAAAAATTGCAGATTATTTTATTTTTCACTGCATTAGAACGATGAACCAGTGGCGAGATAAGACGCTTTTGATTGTGTTTGTAATTTTCTCACGAAATTATGTATGGTCCCGGGTAGACGATTCGATCGTTCCGGATTGATGGCCTTACAAGCCAGTTGTCCTATGTTCGAGCTCCGACCTAGAAGGATTCTTAGCGTCAGTAGACTCGTAGCACCAGCCATGCAATGGTTCTGTACACTATGAACCGGCTGCGAAGACTGTTCGAAACAGAAGGTCAAATTCCACAAAAGGAATGTTATACCACGGCTGTGCTTTTTTACCTCGGATGCATCCCTCTCCCGGCAACAATTATTTGGGAACAAAGATCCAGCATTTGACTTTCCGGCATTTCAAATCATACATAAATTGTACTGTAATATCCGATGCTAGAGACGTATCTGAGTACCAGTTTTATCCTATTATTCTCACATTGTTTGAAGTGTATATAACTAACTATGGATCAAATTACCGGAAACGTAACGGTGCGTGCAATATGAGAATTGTTTTGCTAAGTGAGCTGATTCTTTGGCTACTATCTATGTTTCAGACTCTGAGTTCTTATTAGTGGACTTATGGTTATCGTATGGTGGGATCTAACTTTTCCTTGGAACGTAGTCTTATCAAACTTAAATTTTGTTAAAACCATCTTGCTTCCAAATCTTCCAGCATGAATCTGCATAACATCTTATAAAAATATCCATTAACACTCCAAATACCAAGCCTCAAAATAAGTTGGAACGGTAACTTCGAGCTGTCATAGCTCAGCTGTTTTTGAACGAATCTCAATAAATTTTCATCCTCGAATTTTGTGAAGTTCGTAGATTGATTCAAAAACTTTGTGGCAGACGATTGGTAAAGGAAAACCAATGAAAATTTGATTTTTCCCGTTCCAGGTTTTTTTCACGCGCCTAATATGCCCTATCTGCTTTCCTATTTTCTTTCCTTTGGCATCAACGTCGCATAGAAAATATTGAACACTTCAACTTTACCGAGTCATAACTTTGTTGTTAGTCAACCAATTTTCGAAATTTGTTCACCATTGGAAAGGTATTACTTCCAGAAATAAAATGCACTGAAAAAACCGAAAAATAGCGTTGTCTACCCAAAGTTATAATGAAAACTGTAGATAGGTGTCCTCAGAAAATGTGAAACTTTTTACAATGATCGTGAATATCTCAAAACTTAAAGCGACGACCTATATATTTTTACCCATCATTCGATTGCTAGTGATACCAGCTACAATTTTTGCCCAACTACCATTCTTGAACTATCAAAAGAAAACCTTTAAAAATCGATGAATTTATAAATATAAAGGGTGATTTTTTAAGAGCTTGAGAACTTTTTTAAACAATAAAACGCATAAAATTTGCAAAATCTCATCGGTTCTTTATTTTAAACGTTAGATTGGTACATGACATTTACTTTTTGAAGATAATTTCATTTAAATGTTGACCGCGGCTGCGTCTTATGTGGTCCATTCGGAAAATCCGCTTTTTTATCGACAAATTTTGTTCAGCGATGAGGCTCATTTCTGGTTGAATGGCTACGTAAATAAGCAAAATTGCCGCATTTGGAGTGAAGAGCAACCAGAAGCCGTTCAAGAACTGCCCATGCATCCCGAAAAATGCACTGTTTGGTGTGGTTTGTACGCTGGTGGAATCATTGGACCGTATTTTTTCAAAGATGCTGTTGGACGCAACGTTACAGTGAATGGCGATCGCTATCGTTCGATGCTAACAAACTTTTTGTTGCCAAAAATGGAAGAACTGAACTTGGTAGACATGTGGTTTCAACAAGATGGCGCTACATGCCACACAGCTCGCGATTCTATGGCCATTTTGAGGGAAAACTTCGGAGAACAATTCATCTCAAGAAATGGACCGGTAAGTTGGCCACCAAGATCATGCGATTTGACGCCTTTAGACTATTTTTTGTGGGGCTACGTCAAGTCTAAAGTCTACAGAAATAAGCCAGTAACTATTCCAGCTTTGGAAGACAACATTTCCGAAGAAATTCGGGCTATTCCGGCCGAAATGCTCGAAAAAGTTGCCCAAAATTGGACTTTCCGAATGGACCACCTAAGACGCAGCCGCGGTCAACATTTAAATGAAATTATCTTCAAAAAGTAAATGTCATGTACCAATCTAACGTTTAAAATAAAGAACCGATGAGATTTTGCAAATTTTATGCGTTTTATTGTTTAAAAAAGTTCTCAAGCTCTTAAAAAATCACCCTTTATATATGAGTTTTTCATTTTTTTTCACATGTTTGTAAATAACTCAAAAATTAAAGCGATGACATGTACATTTTTCTTCTCCAAAATATTGGAATCATTACCAGAAACAATGTATTGATGAACAAAATTATATATTCGTTTAAAAAATCTCAAGAAATTTAAGACAAATACAGAGAATTTTTATTATTGGGAAAATTTTGCCAAACAAAATCAAAACAAAACCTATAAATTATATGACATATCTTTTCTCAGTATTTTAGTTGGAAATTTATTACGAACAAAATTCACAAAAAATACTGAAACTTGGATTTCACTGACAATCTTAAAAAATTTTTTAATACAGAAATTTTAAATAATTTAAATGGCTTTATACAATAAGGAATAGAATTTAAAAATAATACATTGCTTGATTTTTGTTTTACAAGCAATAACGAACAAAATCATATATCTTAAATTTTCGGCTATCCTAAACGACATCAATTATAATCGACAGAATATTAAAATTTATATTTCACAAACTTAGAATTATTTCGAATTGTACAGAATGCGAAAATTATTTGAATTTTCTATTTGTAAATTCCACTCGAAAATCTGTCATATACTTGTGTTGAATTTGATAGTAAATCGAGATGTTTCTGTAGTAATACCAGTAAAACGATAAGTTGCCATAAACATTGTATTCCATTTTCAGCTGTTCCGCACATACACTGTTACTCGAGTTAGATACTTAGTAGGTAAATTAATTGTGTTCGATTGGAATAAAGTTTATTAGTATTTTGGCCGTCAAGCGGTGAACATCGTCTCGATATATGAAATATCCTTATTCCGCTGAAGTGGATCGGTGAATCGATAGGAGAAAACACAACGTAGGGTCGATAGCGCGATTTTACAATTCAGAAAAAATAGGATTACGAATTTAGCAAAAAACATCTCACGAAATTAAGTAAAACCTGTTTTTATCCACCTAGTGGTATAATGATGCCTTTCTCATATTTCTCTTATTCTCATATAAAAAAGGAATGATATTCTTCAAACAATTTTGTATGATTTTTGAAGTTGGTTTCACAAGCAGTAATATGAATGAATTTTACATCCCTTACAAAAACGTGTTGAATCAATTGTCTAACATATCTAACAAAAATAACCGATATGAAGCAAATGTGAAACATGCCAATTATAACAAGTTTTAATTGCTACTTGGGTTATGTACCTAATTCTCGGCTTTTACGGCTGTTTTTAACATACACTTTAAACTTTTCCACTGGAACTGATATTGTATTGCATTGCATTACGTTTACTGGCTTGTTATTTCTGTAACACATGTCTGAGACATTCTAAATAATAAAATGTTTTTGATTTCGGGAGGGGCCTCTCGGGCCCACCCTCTGGGTACGTGACTGACCTACAGAATGAAACAGTTCTCCGATCGGTTAGGCCATCTTTCTCAGTGAAGTAAGTCCCACTATTCCAGATACTTATGAAACTGGAATCGCCTCGAATATTGGATTTGCAGCAGCCTTTGCGATTAGCACCAACCAACCAATCTACCTGCAGCTTACAGTTGTCTTCATCTCGAAAAACAACCTCTCCGTTTGGATGCTTTTTACTGAATGAAACCCTCACCTATGTTACTTTTGTATATGAAATTCATACTATATACTAAATTTTAACCAAAAACTTGAAATAATTTTAGTGATTGGATTTTTATCATTGGATTCCAAAATATTGGCACCCTACAGTTTAATTATAATTGTAGTATAATTAAACAGTAGGGTGCCAATATTTTAGAATCATCTTTAATTTCGTAAAGCGGTAGGTAGGTGAGTGGTGCCGGCCGGTATTGGAAGTTATTTAGGAATTAACCTTGTTTGTGCTAGAGTACATAACCAATTGTTACGTTATGCACTGACGAATCTAAGACGAAACGTAAAGATAATGGTGAAAGTTTGATAATTTTCCATTTTGAGAAATCACCGGTTTACATGAAATTTCCGAAATCGAAAATTTTTTTTCAATTCCAAATATCTTAAAATTGGCTGAAACGATAAAATCTAGTGTCATCAAAAAATTTTTTTTTTAAATTCACCGAAATCGGAAATTTATTTTTTTTGCTCTTAGTATTGCCTGAAATATCGAGATAACACCAGATCTCGACGCTCGATTTCGGAAATCTTAAAATTAAAAGTCCCAGAGAGTCGATTTTTTTCAAAAAAAAATTCGAGATGACTCATGATCTCCACTTTCGGTGAGGAAGCGCAAGAAAGTCGAAATTAATCAATGCACAAGTATAGGGAAATTCAATCGTTTATTGAATCTGGAGGATGTATTCAAACGATTGCTTTTGAAGTTAGATAATCTGTGTAATAACATTATCAAATAAAGTAACAACAAACGTGAGTGAACTTCATCTTCCCGAATATTCACCTGAATTAGTTTTAACACTCTGGAAGACAAAAATACCTTATTTTCATATGTAGCTAATAAATGCCTTACAGTACAGTTACTAGAGAATTTTTCATTGAAAAAAAACCAATGCTTGAACATAGTTTAAAAATTTTTAAAAAAAAATCTCCTCCGCTTTTTTTTTAAACATGCTCGAAAGTATTTTCTGTCAAATGCAAAGCAAAGTCTTGGCATTACATTCCTGTGGTGGAATTTGGCCTTTCTGTTTCAACAGACTTCGCAGCCGATTCTTAGTGTACAGAATCATTGCATGGCTAGTACTATGGATCCTACTGACACTAAGAATCCTTCCAGGTTGGGGCTCGAACAGACGACAGCTGGCACTGTCAAATGCTTTTGGAGTTTTTTTTCGTTTGCCTCAATATTAGATACAGCAGTTTAAAAATAACCCATTTTTGAATTAATTTTGCTCATTACTTCGGTTCAGAAAACGCTACCTGAATGTCAAAAAATTAGTTTCAACAATGTTCAAAAATACCTAATACGAAAAGTGAAATATAAAAATGCAACAGCAAAATATCTGTTTTTTTAGGAACACCCTAAGTTGCTCTTTAAAAATAGCTGTAACAATAAAACCTTTGGAGATACCACAATGGTGTCTTCAGTAAAGCTGTTCGATATAAGTTTATCTACAATTTTGACGAAGAATGCAGTCCTCTAACATCGACAATGTTTCGAATAGAGCACAAGATTTTGAGGACCAAGGTGTCGATTAATAAAAAATATGAATGAAAAGGAAACATACTAAACAAAAATTAACCATTATGTCAAATAAATAACACACGCTTTAAAAAATCCGTGCATGTTGTAGCCGATGGCAAAATCACATACGCATTATCAAAATGATATTTTGGTTTTGATTTATGTCGCCATTGCTAATTTATGGGATGAATAAAGGACCAACGATAGAATGAATACAAAACCTTTGAGATGGAATTAGGAGCACAGTAGTGAACATATCAGAAGTGTTTTTAGCTGATTTTTTGAATATTATTTTAATTTCCAAGGAATGTGAATCAGTTCCCAATGTGGAGCAAGGCGAAAAAGGCAAAAATATGAAAAAATCGTAGTGATTTTAGTGGCTAAATCAGGTTTTTAAGGTAACGTCCTTACAAATGAGATGAAATAGGGAGCCCTTACCCTACACCAAACGCAAATTTGTTTTATTTATCTTTCTTTGAAATCTCTCCGTTTGGGAATATTTTTTTGAAGACTGTAAAGTTTGCTACGTTCAGTATAATTATATTGAATTGCTAAAATACTGTCGTAAACAGTTAGTAAAGTGTTCGAATTTACACAATCGTGCAAAAAAATCGCTTTAAGTCATTTCATCTATCGAATACGAACGTGCCTGGATTGATATACAAGTTTTTACCGAACTAACATCCGGTCAGCAGACTCGTGCACAATAGGTAGCCAGGGGACATTGTGAAAACCTATTCCATATAACAAATGCCGTCCTAGCATTATATATATTTTTATAGTTTGAGGTTACCTAATCGTGACCCCGAAACAGCTGTTGCGAGTGGTAGAAAAACTGAGGAAAAACTAGTTTTTCGTATGATTTTTAACGGCAATTCAACGAATTTTCGGACCGCCGTCGAAAAAAACAGGATTCTCATGTAACTGTCCCTTCGGGGAATGGTTTTTTTATCCCATGGATGTCGTCGACAAACAAGTCTGACCACTTTTCATAACGCAAAGAAATGTACGCAACGATCAAAATGTTTCACTGTTCAATTGATAGCTCTTCGGAGTGGACCTCGGCAAGCCAACAACAACAAAAAAAACGCTTATGCATTAACGAGCATAGAAAAGGGTGAGAAAATATCCTTAAACCGGACACCGGTCAGTTTGGAGCTACCCTTTTCCTTGAGGACGTTTAATTTCTTCAGTCCCTCGATCCGTGAAGGGACCATCTGGGAAGAAATATTACTTCTGTAGCCCTTCTCCCTTTACCGTAGACAGACGCGTCAAAATGCTGTATGGCGAGAATGTTTTGATTCTTCCAGGAACTGCCGGTGCCTTTGTCGCATTTTGTAATGAATCATAGATGAAACGGCAGTTTTGATGCATAATAAAAGTTACGTCTTCTCTAGCAGTGTACCGTCCCGGTTCGTATTCTGTATAGTTAGCAAATTTTAACAAATATTGGCTGCTCGATAACATCAACTGAAAGAACTGAAAGATCATTTTTACTCACAACTCAGTTCGAACTTTGACTAAACACGGTTCCTGAAATGAAAATCAGTGCATAAAAACATGGTGGGTTGGTAAGCGGTCTTCTGGTTCAACTAACCGACGGAAGAGCCCAGTAGACCGTACAAGGTGCTGCCATTATTGTTTCTGCTTGCGTTGCCTGCCGGTGCGTGCTTGCTGTGTAAGGATTCCTCCGACATGCGTTCGCTATACGGGACACGTTGATGGCGTCGGTGGAAAATGATGGAAGACGTCGAGGTTAAAAATCTCATCCCAGTCCAAACACCACCACCACCACCACCCTCTTAAACAAGCACGGTCTTCTGTTTCAGGCGGAGAAGATTTTTCCATGATGGGGGTTTTCGGATTGAGAGTGCGTAATGTGCACACATTTTATGAAAGCTGAAAGGAACCATAATCGGATGGCGAAGAGCAATTTTAGCGACGAGATTTGGCAGGGAGTTTTATGTCTTTTTGTGCCAGCCCGACCGACATAGGGTGGGATGGTGTTACTTCCTTTACATTGCTCCGGATTAAGTGTCAGGGAAAAGTAACCCCACTTTAGGGTGCAGAGTAAGATGTTTATTGATCATGAAAAGTGAATACGCATTTTTACGATAGAAACCGATAAGGTAAAGGGGGAAATAAGATAGACATTCTTTATTTCTACGGTACGAACGAGTTTTTCAGGCGTTAGACATATTTCACATTTTTAAATCTCAGTAGGAAAATAAAGGAAATTTCATTTTCTCCACAATGTTTGGTACTCAACGACCAGGACAATATATTGCCTTGGGTTCAGGTTCGGGTTCGCAGATTTTAATGGTAAGAGGTTAACTGTAGAACATTTAATACCGGTAAACTTGATAAATAGTAGCTACATACAAATGCCTAGCCGGTTCTATTTACGGTAGAGGCATATCTTGTAAAATGTACGCTTCATAAATTATGGAAATAGTTTGTTTATTGCGTGCGTGACTTCGAAGTGTTGTACTTAGGTAACAATTTTAAGTGGATTGAAATACGCACGAATACATTAGACGCACCAAAACGGCATAAATTTTAATTGCAGGTTTAGAATTCAGATTCGAATTCAGTTTGAAAATTCTGTTTCAGAATTTAGTTTCAAAATTTAGAGCCTGTATGCTGGAACTAGATCTCGGACCTAAATTTAGAATCGGAATTCAAATTCAGAATTCAGTTCTAGAACTGAATTGCAACTGAATTTTGAACCTGTTTAGTTTTAGAACTCAGGTCCAGTTCCTGAGTTCTATGCATCGTTTTTTTTAGAACTGTCAATATATTCTCAAAGAACTATGCACTGTGTAAATCAACGAAAAACAACTATAACATTGTTGTGTTGACGTGAATACGTCTTACTTGGCTATGTGGCGCCTTTTCAAAATTCGCCCTATGAAAGAACTTAATTGTAAATATCTCGAGCCAGTCACGTACCCAGAGGGGGGCCCAAGGGGCCCTGGCCCCTCCCAAAATCAAAAACTTATATATATAATATAATTATTATAATATATATAATTATTTAGAAGGTGTCAGACATGTGTTGCAGAAATAACAAGACAGTAAACGTGAAGAATTGTAACACAATAACAGTTCCATAGGAAAAGTTCAAAGTGTCATTTAAAAAACCTGTTTTAATCCACCTAGTGGTGTAATGATGTCTTTCTCATATCAATCATACTATCATATATAATACTGTGGTATTCTTCAAAATAATTTTCTTTGATTCTTAAAAGAATAACCGAAATCGGATTGTTTGACCGTCTACTGATAAAAACTATCAATTCGAAAAAATTTGAGGTCGATTTAGAATATTTTTAAAGGTTTTTCCCCATTTTCAGTGATGGTATACAATTTTTAACCCACTTTACCCTATATTTCCGGAACCGCATGAAATTCAGGAATTAAGCATGGGACCACAGGACCTTTCATTTGAACCTAAGTTTGTGAAAATCGGTCGCGCCATCTATGAGAAAAGTTAGAACATATATTTTCTTTTTTATGCACATTTTACCTCATAACTCCCGAACCGAAAGTCGGATCTAAATAATATTCAGGAATTTTGTATGGGACCTCAAGACCTTTTATTTGAATCTAAGTTTGTAAAAATCGGTTCAGCCATCTCTGAGAAAAGTTAGTGCACTTATTTTCACAATTTTTTGCACATTTTACTCCATAATTCCGGAACCGGAAGTCGGATCGAAATAATATTCAGGAATTTTGTATGGGACCACAAGACCTTTCATTTGAATCCAAGTTTGTGGAATTCGGTTCAGCCATCTCCGAGAAAAGTTAGTGCAAAAAAACGTTACATACACACATACGCACATACACACACAGACATTTTGCGTACTCGACGAACTGAGTCGAATGGTTATGACACTCGGCCCTCCGGGCCTCGGTTCAAAAGTCGGTTTTCACAGTGATTGCATAACCTTTCTATATGAGAAAGGCATAACACCCGTAAAAGGCACACCGAGAATTACGAACATAAGCAATCGTCATTAACATTATTTTTTTTATATTTGGGCCCCTCCCGAAACGAAATCCTGGGTACGGACCTGTCTCGAGTACTACTAAACGCAACGGCACAATTCTTTCTCCATGCCATCAGAAATATGATCAGCATTTTACGTTTAAATTTTCAATTGTCGAAACTGTCCGACGCCAACAGAAAGGCACACAAACCGTTTTGATAGCCGTTTATTTTAACACTTCAACTAAAAGAGATTTACAATTTGTTAATTCACATTTTCACTACATGCGTACTTACCATTTCTTCTGAGCGTCCTATCGAAACTGCTATCTGCAAACTGTATACAAATATTTCAATAATTCGAATAACATTGTTTCAGGTAATCGTACATTACCTTTTCAGGTATTTACAGGTAAGTATACGAATAAGTATAAAGTTTAGTTTTAAACGTACGATTGGAAAAGAAATGATCTTCGCAAAAACGTTGTTTTGTCGATGACGTTTTCCCCTCTACTGCCGATTGACATTTGTCATGTGATGACAAAATGGTACGTTGCTAAAGGCCGCTTCGTGTCACCGTCACTTGGGCAATGTGCCAATCTCGACGGTTTTCTGCGTTGACATCAATTCGCGACCTAGAAGGAGCAGTGCTGCTATCTATGAAAGTTTAATCTGTGTGTGAAGTAAATGTAAACACAGCAGGTTACTTTTTCACTCAAGTAAAATTTGTTATTTCTCGGTTTTCTCATTTGATATTTTGTTCGTTGAAATATGAAAAGGCTTGAATGATTTTTATTTAGTTATTAGAACATATTGTGCGGTGTGTCGTAGCTGATATTTCGTCAGTAAATAGCGGAAAAAATTCCTCTTCCGAGTAATTTGCATAGGTAAGACAATATTTGAAATTTTCTGATAAAACAACTATTGTTAGTTATTCTAATGCGGCAAACCAGTGCATTACAATACAGAAGGAGGTAATTGATAATTATTTAAGAAAATTTTTCTCTGAATATTGTAGATCATGCATCTGAAAAGTTGCTCGAATGGGCTTGCAAAAACATTCCCTGACAGTGTTTGTTATGCCGATGAGAACAACAACAAATGCAAATTGTTGAGCCAAATTGTATGTTATGTTCCAGATTGCTAAAATAAGGTATCGACCGGGTATATCTATTCAATCATTTCTAAACATGTGAAATAAACGATGCATAACATAGATTCAATGACTCAGAATCGAGCCAATGAAAATAAATTTCGTTTCCCCAAGTAAGTTTCAAATATTATTCTAGTTCAAATTCAGACAACTATAGTTCCTTTTCTTTTCCCGGATATGAACCGTACAACTAAACGAGTAATTCTGAGGACTTCTTCTGCACCCGTTGTCTTCATCGATTGTCGTTCAATGCGTTCCGCAAATTTGTTTACTTATATATTTATTTAATTTATTCATTTGACCATAAAATATACTTAATGAATAAATGCCAAATGTCGTTAAAATGTTATAGATTCGGAATATCCAAACGCCGTTCGTGTAATCTCGTTGGATGTTAATCGTTCTATAAAGTCAATTTTCTATGAAAAATCAAACGTTAATAATTTTGTAATCTCAATTACGGATGTTAAAAAAAAACAAACCCATATAAAAGATTCAAAACAGCCATATCATGTTTGCATTTTCTTTTACTGGCTTTGCAAGTACATGAAAATAACCATACAGAAAGGTCACTTCTAGTGCAAACTTTTATTGCGTGCGGCTCAACAGTTGAAGAAGATTACTGTAGACAAGTCGAAAATAAGCCAAATCCAACTATTCGAACGGTTCCTCCGGCAGCGTAGTTGAAAAACATCCGAAAAGTTCATCAACACAGTGCACGTATCACCTTTTGAAGGCTCCTTAAGATGAATCGAAAAATGCATTATTTTCACATTTAAAGAGAACACTTCTACGAAAAAATTATACCACAAGTAGAAAACATGCAGTTTTAGTAGAATTTAAAGAATTTTAAAAAATAGCAGTAGATTTTCATTCATAAATATTGTTTTGAAATTATGTTTACTTTTTTCCACATACCGATCACTTGTATTTTACACGAGAAAATAGACATCGCTCAAAACGATTAACTGAATTAGTATCTTCAAATCTAAGAAAACGGTACGTTTGAAAATTTATCACTTTTTGCTTTTGCTTGTTTACTTCCACTTCACACACATAAGCTGTCAAACTCAACTTCGTAGTCGCGAATTATGTGAGATTTCCACAAATTAATCGTACTTAAACTTTTGGAAACAATGAGGAAAACTGATTTCGCTTGGTTGTCTGCTTGGAACTGGACACAGGACCTTCCACCAACAGCAGCAATAACAGACCTACGTGGTGTAAAACCATCATTATCGGATTGGATTCCGGAACTGATTTCAGAACGTGGATTCTGGTCCACCTGAATTCTGAGTTAAATTTTAGCGTTAGAATTTAGTTTTGGAATTTGAGAGTCGATCTGTCATAACTTAAATTCTCTTGATATTACACGCCTAAAAAAAGTTACTCAAAAATGAGTAAGATCTCACTCATCTACAGAAAAAGTGGAACAACTCTAATTTAGAGTAACTCCGAAGTTACTCAAATTTGAGTTCTTCCACTGGAAACGATATTTGGGTAAAATCTACTCATTTACTGAGTAATACTTTATTTGAACATGTACCAAAAATAGAGTAACTATCACTCAAATTTTGAGTGAAATTTTATTTCACATATACCAAATTTGCAAAAAAATTGCTCCTTTTCTGAGTGTATTGTATTAAAATATTAAGTAATTGAACTCAATACTATATCAAGTGGTGGTCGCTTGGTCGCTCGCGCAAATTAACATACATGTCAGTTATGCTCAGGCAACAATCACACACTTATTCCTCATAAATGACATTTGAGCATATTATTTCGATTCTAAAGCACAACACGGAGTTTATCATTCCGGTTTTTGGAGACACAACACCGTTTGTGTTGAGCGACTCACCCTCGAAATACGCGATCTCACTAACAAAATATACAACCTGTTGCTTCAAATGGTTATTACAACATTTAGACTGATCTTGCGAATAGTAACAAAAAAAACGAGTTGTTAAACTCAAATTTAGAGTAGGAGTTACTCAATATCATTGATGATAACGACTCAATTTTTGACGTTTCCATGTATCATTTGAAAATGAGTGTAGTAGTACTCAAACTCTGAGTAACTTTTTCTAAGCGTGTATACTCACCAGGACGCTCATTGATTGCCGATGCGATTGATATTATCTTCATTGCTCCTGTCACTGCTTGATTACGATGTGACTAGATATTAATCAAACACCATAAACATTGAATTATATCATTTACACCAATAAACTCCGAAGTCCTATGATTTTTTGTAAAGAACAATGAACTTTATCATTTTATGTTTATGTTAGTACAGCAATTCCAGAAATGCTTAGCAGATCATCAGACTCGACCTTCTCCGATTTGGACGAAACTTTGCACATGGCTTCAGTATGACAAACCATAAGTTTTGAACCGATTGAGAGGTCAATTCGACTCACGACTGATTTTTAAAAAGGGCGTATGTATTTTTGCATTTCACAAAAAATGCCTTTTTCAAATCTTTGTAACTCGGAAACTGTTAATTGTACAAAAATGGCGTTTAGGAAGAAGTTGTAGGGAATCAATAGGGCACTCTAGAAAAAATATACACTGAAAAATTTTTTGATTTTTTTTTCAATAATTACAAAATAATCCGAAAAAGTTAAATAGAAAAAAGCATGGTTTTAATTTTTTTTTGATTATTTTTATGTTAAAGCTGTTATTGAAACCTACAGATTGATGGCTATCCCATCCGTGCCTTTTGAAAAATGAAGAAGTTACAGCTAAAACAGTTTACGAATGTCGTTGTAATTCCGAAACCGTTCATCGTACAAAAATGGCACCCAGGAAGAAATTGTAGGGAATCAATAATGTTTATTTGCTTGCTATATCTACAATTATTACATGTACATGAATAATTCTTAATTATATTTAAGGTTTTTAGTTTTTGAAAATTGTATGAGTACTACGTGCATCGTCATTCGAATACAGCCCTGTGACGATTGTGGTTTCTGAAATCGGAACGAAAGAATGGTATTTCTGTGTGCCTAGAATAATTTTGGTGTCCTTATAGACACTACTTATACATTGATTTAAATTTACAAAGACTTGCAAAATTTTGTCTGTTTTTGCACTGCGAGACAGCTCCATCAGACATAAATAAAACCTTAAAAATAATTAGGAATTATTAACAGTTCGCCTGAAAAGTTCGTATCGTTTAATAGAAACACACATTTTTTTGCCAAAATTAGTTTTTATTATTCAACATAATTGCCATCAGAGGCGATACAGCGATTATAGCGATCTTCCAACTTTTCGATACCATTTTTGTAGTACGATTTGTCCTTTGCCTCAAAATAGGCCTCAGTTTCAGCGATTACCTCTTCATTGCTTCTAAATTTTTTACCAGCGAGCATTCTCTTGAGGTCTGAGAACAGAAAAAAGTCACTGGGGGCCAAATCTGGAGAATACGGTGGATGAGGGAGCAATTCGAAGTCCAATTCGTTCAATTTCAGCATGGTTTTCATCGACTTGTGACACGGTGCATTGTCTTGATGAAACAAAACTTTTTTCTTCTTCAAATGAGGCCGTTTTTTCGAAATTTCGTCCTTCAGACGCTCTAATAACGCTATATAATAGTCACTGTTGATGGTTTTTCCCTTTTCAAGGTAGTCGATGAAAATTATACCATGCGAATCCCAAAATACAGACGCCATAAACTTACCGGCCGATTGTTGAGTCTTTCCACGCTTTGGGTTCGGTTCATCGCGTGCAGTCCACTCAGCTGACTGTCGATTGGACTCCGGAGTGAAGTGGTGGAGCCATGTTTCGTCCATTGTTATATATCGACGAAAAAAATCGTCGTAACAGCTCCAAACACTGCTCAGAATCATTAATTAGTTGTTGTTTTTGATCGATTGTGAGTTCACGCGGCACCCATTTTGCACAAAGCTTTCTCATATCCAAATTCATTTGTGGATTTTTTTCACGTTTTCATCGGTAACAGCCTCTTTTGGACGTCCACTGCGTTCATCGTCTTCGGTGCACATATGACCAGTACGAAATTTTGCAAACCACTTACGAATTGTTGATTCGCCCGGTGCAGAGTCTGGATAACACTCATCAAGCCATTTTTTGGTATCGGCGGCACTTTTTTTCATCAAAAAGTAGTGTTTCATCAACACACGAAATTCGTTTTTTTCGATTTTTTTCACAATAACAAAAGTAGCTTCACTCAAAATGCAATATCTCACAAACTAATAATCAGACAGCTGTCAAATTTATACACGTATCTTTTTAAGGTTGGTACTAACTGAAACTGGTATGGATTTAATTCTAGTGGCGCCCTCTCATAGAAACGATACGAACTTTTCAGCCGATCTGTTAATGTACACTGAGCAAAATACCATAGTAACCGTAGCCTGTTTTCCATCGTCATTTCAACTATATGCTTAAATAGTAGCAACAATCATGATATATGACTATTCACCATCTGTATTGTATAAATTACTAGACAACAAAGACTACGACTTGACTAAACTATTTGTATTAATGACTTTTCTGGCATAGTCATCCTGACAATGGTAGTCATCTCAAATATAAGAACAAATAGTTAAAATCACAATTTCTAGTAAGGTGAAATTGCTCTCGAGCCTTGATATATGAGGAGCTAAATAGTTATCGCTACCATGTAAATATGTTCACAATATAATAATGTTACCATAAATAGATACATGGTTTAAAAGACGATTATGAAGTTTGAAAACACTATTCATGTAGTCCATATCAACAGAATTTATGTAGGAAGCACATTATCGTATAGTGTTTTTCAACCTACTATGTATTACATTTGTGCTGACTATACAAATTGTCAATGAACGGGTGTACTGTTATTGTCACAATCACAGTTACAATTTAGCAGAAAATTTCGAACATGGGTAACACATCAGTGATGGATTTGAACAAAATATTCTATATTGTGACTGTGTACTTTGGTAGGTCTTACAGGTAGGTAAAGTTTGTAGCCTTACTAGTTTTCGTCGTTGAAATTTAATTTTTCAACAATTTTCCGGCAACGGTTATGTTTTCCAGTGAAATCAACATCTCGTATACGGTTTATTATTCATTATCGGTCACTGTAGAAACAACATCAAGCGATTTATGAAAAGGAAGATTATCATTTGATTCCCGGATTCAATTCGCTCGAATCCGACGGAAAATCGCAGGTGGGCATCGAGGTTTGCATCTGGACTTGGCTAATAATTTCTTTCCTGCTGCCAATTCCTGCTTCAGGAAAAACTCCATCGGACAGAGCCTTGGATCAACTGATGCTATCAAGCAATGCTAAGCAATATTTCACCAGGTATATTATCATTTGATTTGATGCGAAAATAAAATAGAGTTTAATGAAATTATTTTGTTGTTCTTATTTTAGAATTTAAATTCATAAAACTTTTAAACATTAGCTCATGTTTTGCTGATCTTCAGCATTGTTGAATCAACCACTGCTTTTAGTTCAAAATAACTAGAAGTGAAATGTCAAAAATACCATGACTCTGGTTATAGCAAAAACTACAATGTAAAAAAAATATTCGGTCATGGTTAGGCTAACCATCTCAATCGTATTAGTTATTCATACAATACACTGTTCAATATTACTATTCTAGAGCCGATACCATTCATAGTAAACATGAATTTGACTATTGTTGAAATCATCTGATTTCATAGTCGGCTGAAAACCACTATACGCTCATGGTCAAGTTGGCCCTCTATATAGTAACAGTTACCATACTATTTTTCTGAGTGTACATGTAATAATTGTAGACAAGGATGGCTTTTATCGTATCAAAGAATGCTCCCTCGCAACTCTTCCACTATTAAATCAGTGCCATCAAAGAGAATCGGAAATCATCGCAACAACAAAAAAACCGGCATGGTACATTTAACATAGAATAGACACTAGTGCGAGAGCGAATTTCTCTCGGTGAACTGTCTGAGAATCAACGGCTAGCACGCTGCTGTGGGGATTCTCTCTGAAGCAACAAACGGTCGCTTATTCTCGTTTCGTGATCCGATTCTGTATGGGCAGTGGATAATTGCGATAGAATCATTTTACTATTGCCGCTTATTCTAACTATGTGCTTATAACCTTTGTATAATTTGTGTCTATGAAAATGTATGTGAATGCTCCACACAAGGGTTTTGAAATATTGAAACCTAGTATGAGAATCATCAAGTCGAATCATCGATCTGCGATAATTGTCAACTTGCGATTCTCTCTAGGTAAATTCCACACAGCACCAATCATTATCAGACTGTAATTTTTTTAACGGCCGTGAAATACTCAGAGTATGAAGTGGAGCGAAGAAATGTAGAAAAATTCTCTCGAGGTTCATGCATTGAGAGACTCGAATTCTTGTAGCATCTTCTACCGGATTGAAAATGTTGTAGACAATATAGATAAAAATCGCGCAGCTTCTGTCAAATTTTCAGCAATCACCAACACTGATTGTAGATATAGAATTCAAAAAAAATCTTATACTCAACCCTTAACACTTTTGGAACTACGTGAACGAACAGAGGAAAGAATCAGGATTACCGACCTCGATGAGACTCGACGACATTGACGCATCTACCGCGCCTGGAATTTACGCAAACATTTTAGTACTGTTTTCTCTTAAGAACATCTAACTGATCAAGGAATGTCTCCTGCGGCGAATAAAGTCCCTCTCCGTTCTCCAATTGGATGCCATCCTATTATCTCAACTGATACTGTGAGCTCAGCATGTGCCAAGTTAAAACGGTCATCTAGTGCCCGATGGTATCCCATCTGTGGTAATAAAAAACTGCTCTGGCAGCCTATTAGTTCCACTATCCATTATATTCAACTGCTCCTTACGTTCAGGAACTTTTCCGGAAATATGGAAGAAATCCTATGTGTTTCCTGTTTATAAAAAAGGAAACAAGTGTACAGTATCCAACTACCGCGGAATAGCAACTTTGTGCGCCGTATCTAAACTGTTTGAAATTATAGCTCTAACTACATATCTGAGACTCAACATGGTTTCATGCCGAATCGTTCGACGTCTAACAGATCGGCTGAAAAGTTCGTATCGTTTCTATGAGAGGGCGCCACTAGAATTAAATCCATACCATTTTCAGTTAGTACCAACCTTCAAAAGATACGTGCATAAAGTTGACAGCTGTCTGATTATTAGTTTGTGAGATGTTGCATTTTGAGTGAAGCTACTTTTGTTATTGTGAAAAAAATGGAAAAAAAGGAATTTCGTGTGTTGATGAAACACTACTTTTTGATGAAAAAAAGTGCCGCCGATACCAAAAAATGGCTTGATGAGTGTTATCCAGACTCTGCACCGGGCGAAACAACAACTCGTAAGTGGTTTGCAAAATTTCGTACTGGTCATATGAGCACCGAAGACGATGAACGCAGTGGACGTCCAAAAGAGGCTGTTACCGATGAAAACGTGAACAAAATCCACAAAATGATTTTCAATGACCGTAAAGTGAAGTTGATCGAGATAGCTGACACCCTAAAGATATCAAAGGAACGTGTTGGACATATTATTCACGAATATTTGGATATGAGAAAACTTTGTGCAAAATGGGTGCCGCGTGAGCTCACAATCGATCAAAAACAACAACGAAAAACCATGCCACCGTATTCTCCAGATTTGGCCCCCAGTGACTTTTTCCTGTTCTCAGACCTCAAGAGAATGCTCGCTGGTAAAAAATTTAGAAGCAATGAAGAGGTAATCGCTGAAACTGAGGCCTATTTTGAGGCAAAGGACAAATCGTACTACAAAAATGGTATCGAAAAGTTCGAAGATCGCTATAATCGCTGTATCGCCTCTGATGGCAATTATGTTGAATAATAAAAACGAATTTTGGCAAAAAAATGTGTGTTTCTATTAAACGATACGAACTTTTCAGCCGAACTGTTACAAATTTAGTATCCTATACTTCCTTTATCATACGTTCGTTACAATCACGACTACAGGTAGATTCTATCTACACCGATTTCTCCGCTGCGTTCGACAAGATTAATCATCAAATAACAATCTCAAAGTTAAATAGACTAGGATTTAACGGGTCATTTCTGAATTGGCTTCACTCATATCTTACTGGTCGCGAAATGATAGTGAAAATAGGAAACTGTACAACCTTACCATTCACCGTTACCTCTGGAGTTCCTCAAGGAAGTCACCTTGGACCGTTTATATTTTTACTTTATCTCAACGATCTAAATTTTTCGATCAAGTGCATGAAACTATCGTTCGCCGATGACTTCAAATTATTTCACAAGTTCCTACAAGAGCAGTTGAATAATTTGACTAACTGGTGTAATATCAACAGAATGGTTTTGGACGCCTCCAAATGCTCCGTCATCTCTTTTATCGCAAACAGTCTATAGTCAGTTTAGACTATAATTTCACAAATTGTTCTGGAACGTACATCGTATGTGAAGGACCTTGGTGTCCTGCTGGACTCTAAGTTAAATTTCAAGGAACAGATTGAGTTTACCAGCTCCAAAGCCTCCAAGCTGCTAGGATTCATTTTCCACGTTACTAAAGAATTCGATGATGTACATTGCTTGAAAGCATTATATTGTGCCTTAGTTCGCTCTACGCTCGAATACGCCTCGGTTGTCTGGTCACCGTACTACCAAAACGATATCCAAAGCATTGATGCAATCCGTCGAAAATTTGCTCGATTTGCTCTGTGTCGGCTTCCTTGGAGAAACCCTTGGAACTTCCCAAGTTACCATACCAGATGCAAACTGATTGACCTCGATTTGTTATCTGTCCGTCGCGACGTCAGCAAGACTACTTTTGTGGCTGATCTCCTCCAATCAAGCATAAACTGCTCCGAGCTCTTACAGCTTTTACAAATAGATATCCATCGCCGTAATCTTAGAAACTATTCTTTTCTTAGGACCCCCTATGCTAGAACTAGTTATGGGTATAACGAGCCTTTTGCCAGCATGTGCTGAATAGTCAACCACTGTTCCAATTCATTCGATTTTAATCTATCACGAAACGTTATCAAGAAATTGTTCCTAGGGTTACTATCTAATTAGTTTTAGTTTTAGTTAGCTTAGAAATGCTATGTTTAGTTGAAATGTATCATTTGGATGATTGTAATCCGTTGATGCTAAATATGAGGAGGTTTTATGCCTGTTGGAGAGCAAGTTTGACAAAAAAGAACTCCTCCGGGCTTATCCCTGCTCCAAATAAACAAATAAACAAACCTTCTAAACCAGTATTCGCATATTTTGACTGATGGAGAATGACTCCTATATGTCTTGTACAAAATTCAATGACATTGTGCTGGGTTTTCTACGCCACAATGTGAGGAGTATACTGTAACTGGATTTATCCTATGATACTCCAAACAAAGAGTTAAACAATATCTAGATGTCATCTATAATACCAAATGCTGAACAGCGTCACATGGTAGCTCTTAATTCATCAGCTATTCCATTGCCAAGAACAACCACAAGCAAAACGCAATTCTCATTAAAGTTTTACCTAACTAACTTTCTCTAATTTTAATTTTTGTGCTCAGCGCAAAAGTTTATCAGCGTTTGTGGTTTGCATTTCAGCTTAGTTTCAGAACGGTAAGATCATTCCCGGAGACTTTTTCTTGCGCAACCAAGAATAGCTGTGTGCTGTTTATGTAGTAGCAGCAGAACACAAATGCTTTGATGATTTTAAACTATTTTTGTAACATTGAGTGCCAACATAAATTAAATGTTTCAGTTTTTTAATATTAGGTATGATCGCAAATAGAAAACTCATAAGTTTTTTTTATGATTTCATGCCACGAGAGAGAGAAAAAACACATTCTGCTAGCAGGATAGACATTCCGAATTTCTTCAGCTGCCGCCTCGGTCATAGCGCAGTCAACCGGCAATCATCTAACAAAAGCTGCTCCAACCAACACTTTTCTTTACATTAAATTATACATCCTCCAGCGAAGCAAGCGAATTTCTTCCCCGTGCCCATCAGCAGACACTTTTTCCACCCACTCAAGCGCGAAATGAAAGTTTTTGGCCTCAGGAAAATGCTGCTTCTGTACAGCCGCATGAAAATCAGCCACATCAGCATCTCCCATAGTATCACAAGCCGGTCTGGCAGCAGCTGCTGTATTTTTGATTAGCTCGCAAGGAAACAATTTCTCCGTATTTTTCTCCATTACTTTTAGTTACAGTCTGCGAAAGAGTCGAAAGTTTTTTGATGAAGTTCGGTGAAGTACAATGCGGCTCCATCGCGGTTAGCGATATAATCTGCATAGAGAGTGGCGTCATCTGGTTCCTGTTTTGGGCGTTCGGAGTCTAATTTTCTTTGTAACATGAGCAAAAAGAATAGAAGTCGAATAGACATGCTGACAGCCAAGTGGAAAATATGGAGGATGCTGTTTATCAAAAACGATGTAATGTTGACGAGGATGTGATATTTTCAGTAGAACAACAACAACAACAACAACAACAGCCACGTAGAGAAACTTGCTCGTCAATGTTTTCCAAACAGTAACAATTCGAATTCCAATGGAACTTGCATGGAAACTAATAATAAATTTGTTTACAAATTGTTTTTTTTTTTACTTGAATAAACGGTTGAATCTAAAAATACAAATAAATTCGTCATAGCGTTTCCGCAAACCAAAGTCTTACACACAAAATCCAGTGTAACCAATCCAGCCAAACATTGTTTGTTGTGAACGCAGCAATAAGCATTGACTGCCAAAACGTCAATTGATGCTGTCATTTCGCGATCAACAAGCCGTAACAGGTTTATAACAAAACGATTATTTGGTAGCAAGTGCAGGGTTGTTACGAAAAAATTCAAAATCAAAACGCGCGAAATCCGCGCGATGTCAAAAACTAAAACGCGCGAAATCCTCGCGAAATTGAAAACTTAAACGCGCGATATCAGAGTGAAGCGTTAGACAACTATTTTTATGCAGGTGATAATTTCCGCAGAACTTGAAAATTCACTTAAATATGATTTAAAAATCTGCACAAGTTTGTCATATGAACGCAATAAGTAAGTCCGCATACAACACGTCACTTCGAGAAATCCCAAGAAAATGATTGCATTTTTATTCTACAGCTTTTTCGATGTTCTTAGTTAATTAATAAAAAATAAAAATGCTTACAATTGTGATATTGAAAGAAGTTAAACAGATTTCAGCGAAGACATTTTTTTTTTGCTTCAACATCTTGCTCGGCCAGCATTTCCTTCTTGGTAAGAAGAATTTTAGGGTAGACCACATCAGGATGATCTGATGTACTCTTTTTACTTTCAGTTTCAATTATAATAGAGCGTTCTCCTGTTGACAGATTTTACTCTGAATGTCTTTCTTTTCCTCCTCATCTTTTGCTCTTTTATTTTGATCAGGGAATTAGTATCTGTCAAACTTGTTTTCCAGCAGGCATAAAACCTCCTCATCTTTTGCATTAATAGATTAAAATCATCCAAATGATACATTTCCTTAAATCTAGTGCTTCTATAGTAACTAAATCTAATGAGATAGTAACATAAGAAACGATTTCTTGATAACATTACGTGATAAATGAAATTCGAAAGAATTGAAACATTTTTTTAATATGCGGCACATGCTAGCAATGTGCTCGTTATATCCATAATTAGTTCCAACATAGGGAATCCGAAGAAAAAAATTAGAGGGTTGTATTCAAGACACGACCGAGCACAATAACATTAAAAATAGAATATTTCTAGGGTCTTCATAATCAATACAAAAATAAAGATGATAATGATGATGATGATACACTAAACTAAAAACTTATTCAATTGAACAGTTTCACTTTTTCTGTACCATTTAATTCCACTTGTTAACAAACTTATAAAACCGATACACTGAAGAAGGATGTAAGTAACATTCCGAAATACGCGTATCTGTATTGTAACGTTTGTTATGCTTCATTAAAGTGTAGTGACTTTGTGAAAGTGTAATAACGTGACAGTGAAATAGTGGAATTAAATGGTACAGAAAAAGTGAAACTGTTGAATACATTCCACTAACAGCTCCAGGTAAAAAATAGTTATTCAATTGACTGATTACAAACTTGCTTAGATTGTTAGCGAATGATAAAATTGACAATTAGATTCTTTCTTGATAATTGATTCTTTTCAATTTTGATTCCTTTCCACAAATTTTTACATTGTTAAGTTTTTGAATAACGTCCTTTAACTAGAAGTCAATTATGATGAATTCAAAGTTACTTGAAAGCTCAATTTTAGATACAAACAACCTATAGATTTAAACCTGAACAAATGAAACTATTTTATTTTATGATAATAATTTTCGAGAAACGTAAAAACTGCATATTAGATCCGAAAAATTTATCGCCGATAATTCTGAATTGGCCTGATAGTTACCAGAGAACCAAGATAAAATACTCAATTCAAACCAATTTTTCAATGCTATGCAATTGAAATATTCAAATGACGTTATCTCATTAGTTTAAGTTAAATGTTTAAAGCCTGTCGTGCAAATTTTGCTTTAAGAATGCGATTTTCATCATACTCAACATTTGTGACCATATTATTGAAGAATAGCATTCCATTTATTACGTTCTTTGTGAATGTGTTTTCACTGAGACGATATCTTCCATCAGACATCAATATCCTTGAATGCGAAAATCTTTCAATTTCTGCATTGGAATGCGAAAACGCAATCACATATATCGAAAAAAAAATTGTAATTCCTGGTAACAGCTCTGTTGAAATAGCAATTTGTATTACTCGAGATCGAAGAGCATGAAATCTAAATTTTGTTCACTGAACATTTTCTAGAACCACCTTTTAGTAAATTTTGGTTTTATCAAGGTGAAAATACACCAATTCGGTCAGCTCCACCAATTGCTGAAACGTTCGCCCATCTTTAAGTTTTCAGGGTTTCATAAAACTCACAAGCTTCGAAAATTTGCAAAGAATTTTTTTTATTCGAACAAATGATTCACAAATGTGGAATGATGTTTTTTTAAATTCGCGCGAAATCGCGCCATAACATCAAAATCTTAGCAGAAACCGCGCTAAAGCCGCGAAAATCGTGAAATTCGCGAAAACCGCGAAATTCGCTCGACCGTAACAACCCTGCAAGTGCTGATATAAGTCTGGTCTCGTTAGCAGTTAAAATATAAAAATATTTTAACAAGTATCAAAAAGAGAAATAATTTAGATACGATGTGTTGATCGCGTAATGTTTGCATTGGTTCACAGAAATGTCCAGCGAAGAAGATAATTATTTATCGATTTTTCAGTGAAATGTTGACCGTTGGGAGTTGCTGAAACGTCAGCTTACAGTTTTTGCTATATGTAGGGGAAACCGGGGCTGATTGGGCGAGTGTCTGTTCTTAAAAGGTTATTAAAGACTGTCCCAGAAAGTATGGACGCAACCAAAAACCGCTACCATTTCGCAATGGCTCAGAATCTTTCAATTTTTATGGCTGCGTCCTGTTGTTTACACTTTTCTCTAACCACTTGTGCAGTTGTATTCGTTTTCATTAGTTTGTTTCGAATTGCGTGGACTTTCAGCAGAACAACGTCGAAAAATTGTGTACAAATGGTGCACAGAACGCGGACTGTCACTGAGAAAGATAGCAAAAATGAAAGGAGTAAGTGAAAAAGCCTACGTGAAACTCGATTACAAATCCAAATTTGGTAAGAAAGCTATGGTCTGGCAAGCAATTTGTAGTTGCGGAAAGATTTCGAAACCCTTCATCACCACTGCTTCAATGAACAGCGAAATATACATCAAGGAATGTTTACAAAAGCGCCTTCTATCCATGATTCGAAGCCACAAGGTAGAATGGTATACTACCAAAAATGTCACTTTCGTCCCAAAAGATATGAATCCACCAAATTGCCCATAACTTCGACCAATTGAGGAATTTTATGCATTCACGAAGGCATATCTTAGGAAACATGTCTCGGCAGCCGAAACCATTCAACAGTTCGAAAAAGATTTGAAAAAAGTGTCAAAACTTGTTGCCAAGAAGTCTGTACGGAATTTAATGAGAAACGTTCGCAAAAAGGTGCGCCAGCTAGTCTACGCTGGCTAAGTAGCAAATGTTGAGAATAATATTCTGTTGTTGTAGTCTAATATTATCAGTATATCGAATAAAATTTGAATATCTAGCACTTGTGAATTATTTACAGCGATATCAAAGTGCGTCCATACTTTCTGGGACAGTCTTTATTCTTTTAGAGTGCGTCATGAAATACCTTTATCGTTACCGATTTTTTGTTTGTCAAATTGGTGATTACGGAGAACTAGTGATCACGGAGATTGGATTCGTGATTTAACTGGAATGGTGCAGTCGGTGAGATTGTTCCAGTTTTGATTTAATATTTTTTTGCACAACTTTTCATTTTTGGCATAATCTTATTTCATGTTGGTATCTGCTTTATCCTTCCCCGTGAATGATCGAGATAGGGGCTGCCGGTAAGGCTGGTTATCATTAGTAGTTTTTACGTTTCGTCTTCGACTCATCAGTGCATCAGCAGATTATGTTGAACTGCTGATGCAACTGTAAAATACATTAACTTTACGTCTTGATCCGGGGGTTTTGCATCAGCAGTTCAACATAATCTGCTGATGCACTGATGAGTCGAAGACGAAACGTAAAAACTAGAAATAAGTCATGTGCACTTTGCACAAACTGGCTACCCACGAGGTACCAAACCCCCAAATGATGGTTATCTTTGCTGATGAGATGTTCAGTTTGAGTTAGTATGGTATCAATTCCTAATGCTGGCCCTTATTACCGTTCTCACTTCCACTTTCACATTCACTTCACTTACATGTCATGTTGATAATAGCAACAAGCTCATCTAAGTATTTACATTTTTCTCTGAAGCGACTTTCGTGATAAAAAAAACCTACATTCACTACAGTTGGTTTTCACCGTCTAGTGATACGCTGCTATTGCTTAATAGTTGCTTATCAGCAAGAAAACAAGATGATATCGAGGTGCAATTTTTCAAGATCGTTGTTACAACCCAAGGCAAAATGTTATAGAACAAAATTGTTCATAAAAATGATACTCGGCTACTAAAAAACACAGTTTGGAAATAGCTGTTCTACACTGAGGCAAAAAATATATAAAATTTCATAATGATATCGTATGGTTTTTAGACACAAGAATATAGTATGCGTGTCATAAGACCGTCTTATGAAGTCACAAAAATTGGAATTCCGATAAAAAACCTTATTAAATTTATACATTTTGCGAAATTTCTATGACAAACATAACTTCTTTCATTTACTGTGGGAAGGCACACTGCTTAAGCTCTAAGATGCCAAGGGCATTTTCTAATTTTAATTAATGACTAACTTAAAACTAGGGTATTATCATTAGGGTAGTGGCGAATTCCGGTCGCAATGGTCGATTCTGGCAGATTCAGTCTGCAGCTGGCGATCGGCAATGGTCGGTGGATTAAATATGACACTAGTGTCTTCCAGATGACGATTATACGTTTCAATAGGTCCGCGGGAAACACCCCCAGGTCACAGAGACCCGGCGGGTGGCCCACGTCACTTCACTTGATTATACCTACTACCAGTATCACGCATAGTGAACTGATCACTGTGGTGGAAAAAACTATTTTTTTCAACAAAATGTTGGTGGGCTATGTTCATAATGACATCAAGTTCATCCCAGTCATTACTTCTGTCTGAAGCGACTTCCCGGTAATAAGAGCCAAAATCAAAATTTTCCCCGGATACCTGCGTTTGATACAGTTCCGATTATGGACCCAATTCAGAATTACTGCGAATTGATTTTTCAGTTCAATTTGATGCGATCGGTCCTGATATCTCTTTAATTTTACTTGCCTTATTGAGGATACAAATGAAATTCGATCAAAATATCAATACGTCGTTATTCAGAATATTACATAACCTCCAATCGAAACCAAAATTTCAAACTATTCACATTCATCAACCCTTCTCTTCCTATAATTTACCGGATAGAGATATTTCATATTTATGTTGTCTTTTTGTCGGTCAGGTTATGCATGAATCAATTCCGCTTAATGTTTGAATTATATTTAATACTATGTTCACACTATGAGTTAAAACAAGTTTTAACTCTGATTTCATGTTTTAAGCGAAATAACATGTTTTACTTTTGCGTTATTTCATATTCAGAAACGTCACATTAAAACATGTTTTCCCGAAATAACATGATATAATTGTCAGTAAAGCACAACCCTGCTAGCATTTTCCTTAACATTTCGACTATGTCAATTGACAAGCTGTTCAACAACAGCAGTTTTCCATCAAAGTAGCCATGTAATCACAATAAAACAAAACTGGAAACTGCTACCAACGTTGCCAGGTATACCGATTTCTCGGTATTTTTACAGATTCTTGCCGTCTATACCGCAATACAGATAACTCACGAATCATACAGATAAGTACCGATTTTGGTTTTTAGCCTGAATAGACATGAGAAAAGGTTGTCGTGGGATCTTTTTTTGCTCACCTCTTGGTGACATTTTCTACAAATTATGTAGAAGAGACTCTGATACCGATATGGTACAGATAGATTTTTGCGCCGAATACAGATTTTTGGAAAAACGACCTGGCAACGCAGACTGGTACAACCACTTTTGTTTTTGAATTAAAAAATGACTTTTTTGGTCATTTGCTGCTCAAAAATATTCGAAACGTTGGCAATAAGCGTGAAACGAAAATATTCTTCATAGCTAGGAGATATACCTGGCTTATTTATTAATTTTCGGATGTTGTCAAAATACTTTTCTTTCCTACCTGCGACGTAGGCATTTTTGCAGTTTGTTTATAAACAAACTCAATACCAAGTAATATTTCATGAGTATAACATAATCTCAGTGTGAACTGTGCACTTTTAACTTTATATTACTATCGTGAAAACATGTTATTTTCTGCAGGTGTGAACATAGTATAATAACAATGTGATTTATCGTCGATGTTCGTTCGGACTATCAATCCGTCCAATTGTTTTTACACACAAGCACCGGATGGCTGTGGCATTTTTTGCGATTTACCTTCGATTGATTATGCGTAACGACCTATTCGAAAGCCGCAAGCAACCACGTGGGCATCTTTGTATCATCTTATTTCTGTATTCATCCATTTTGCTTGCTTTGGTCTGATTTAAAAAAAAAGTTCGATTGCGCTAGTTGTGCTTGAAAATTTTAGAGATTTTCTCAAATACTTTGTTGGCAAGTTTCTCTTCATAACAAAACAAATATAACCGAACAAACAAAATTTTTCATTGTGAAGTGCTGCTCAAAAACAGAACGAATTTCGTTATCCGTATATTTACACTACAAACGATATGTTGAAACGAGAAGTAAACTCTATTTCACAGAAAAAGTGCTTGTTTCAATTTTCATCTTCAATCGGGGAGGATAACGCTTTACCATGCCTTTGATATTTCTCATTCCACCCACAAAGCTTTATTTAATTACTAAATCCTACCAAAAGTAAATTTTATTCCACCTTCAGTCTCCAGCATCAGTAATGGCGAGGTAAAGAACACAAGGCCATTCCACCCCGTTGTGGGTTAGAGATGGGCAATTCGCTCCTGAGCTGTTCCAGTGAATCGAATCATTGAAGTGAGCTGACAGCTCACAGCTCTTTTCAAAAGAACCGCAGCTCACCAGCTCACTCTTTTGCTACCCAGTTCACTGCATTATGACGCAGGGAACACGCTACGAGCTGATCGGATCTTCGGCTCTTCAAGAGATTCAATTTAGTCGACATCAATTAAAGATAAATTATTTCGCATGGCATTCATTGCATCATTGCAAATCAATGATTCAATTTTGATCATGCATTTGAAAAAAATCGGTGCATAAGAAAAACGGCGCACAAAATGAACCTTAAGTTCAAAATAAAAGAGCTGATGAGCTGATACATCGAATCGATTCACTTTGGTGAGCTGATCGGTTCGGAGCTGTTCACCAAAATGAGCTGTTTTGCACGCCTCTATTGTGGGTGGCAAATTTTGGAATAAAAAAATCAACACCATATACTTAGTGTTCAAGATCTGAACAAACAATACCGACAAGGATGACACGTTCCCATGAAAGAAAATCCAAGTCGAGAAACAATACCAAGGAAAGAACGATAAAAAGGTAGCTGCCGGTGTAGTGCTCCACATAAAATATAAGTCATCCGATGTTTCGCTCGCCCCTGAAGAAGCTGGAGCATTTTGCCGTCTTCTTCTAGCGCCACCCATCTTTTTCACACAGACACTTGAAAAAACGGTAAGTGTATACCATCCCGCGTTTGCTCCTGAGAGGAGGTTCTCCGCTTGAACACACAACTATGCTACGAAGTACCGGAAAAAAACATTTTCTTCGTCGCCGTTTTTTCGCCGCACGAAACCTCTCATTACATGGGACTTTTTTCTCTGGTATGCGAGATGAATTGGAGATTTTTTGCCAGCTCAACGGTGAATGCGCGCGCGACCTGGTCCTTCGGTCGGTGAGTTCGTCCTCCGGTTATTGCTATCACAGTTACTCGCACACATCCAGAAACCGATCCAAGACCGAAGCCAAGACGAGATAAGAGAGCTGCTCGGGAGTTCGCAATCCCCGCTTGCTATGATAAGAGGACGGAAAAAAATGAGCGTCGAGAACGACGAACAAACTATAGCGAACTAGCTGTTTTTTTTTATTTTGCCGTACAAATGATGATCCCTCTCGGTGTATTTGGTATACTCGGTATAGGACGATATCCTCCCATTACCATTCCTCCATTGGTTCGCATTCAAGGATATAGTTGTATGAGTTTTTAGCGGTGTCAGGAGAAAATATAAATGGGAAAACTTTTTCTCCAATCCGCGAGCGAGAAGATTTTTTATTCGTAGCGAGTGTTGAAAGAAGCAAATGATAACACCGAAACCACGTACACTGTAAAAGTTATCCTGATAGTGGGAGGGCATCCAGTATTTATATAACTTTAATTATTCGATTTTTTCTCTGTAGTTTTTTGTTCGTTTTTCATGATAAATAGTTTTCATCACTAAGCGGATTTGATAACATCATGTTTTTCAAAAAGAAATCTTTCAAGGCTGATGCACTGCATAAGTTTTCACCTTTCCGACTTCGGTTTAGAAATGAGTTGACAAAATTCATTTCGTCAGAGATGGTTGAACCGCTTTCCATAAACTTTTTTGTATCGCATAGGTACCGGTTTGTGCTAAAAAAAACAAAACGTTTCGTCTTCGATTCATCAGATCATTAGCAGTTTATGTTGAACTGCTATCGCAACCTAACGGTTCAACATAAACCACTAAGCAGACGTAAAGTTGATGCTATTGGCAAAACACTCTTCAGAACTAATTGGCTCAAGTGGCACGTAACGAAACAACGAAAGTTTGTGGTGGTTTGTTAGTCGCCAACAGATAACATTAGTGGTTTAAATTCCCCAGACAATCAGTAAGCACTAATAATAGCTGGTAAATCGCATTTTATGAGCACCGAAAATTCTATTTATCGAAAGCAGTACCAGAGAACAGGTCACAGGGAAAATAAAACTTCAGCTAATAATCTAACTAATATCATCAGGCAAAGAATGAACGATATCAAAACCAGGGAATTCTCAAACCGTATCAGTAAGCTAAATAATTATTCTAAACCTTTTTGGAAATTGTCTAAACTTCTTAAAAACAAGCCGAAACCGATACCACCTCTTCATCTGGATGACTATTTGCTCGTAACACCGGTTGAAAAAGCTACTGCTTTAGGTCAACATATTGTTAGTTTCCACCGTCTCGGTCAAGACATGGTCAGTCCTCATGAAACTACTGTTTCAGCCACTGTCGAAACTGTTGATAGAATGCCTTCCATTTTTGCTGCTAATCACAGAATCACAGAAGAAGAATTGAAAAAATCCATCAAAAGGTCAAAAAATATGAAAGCTCCGGATGCTGACTCTATTTTCAACATAGAGCTCGAACACCTTAGCGTTAGATTTTTCCAACATCTTGCATCTATTTTCAACCAATGTTTGGTCCTTAGCTACATCCCCTCTAGTTGGAAAATGGCCAAAGTGATCCCAATAAAAAAGCCTGGAAAGGATCCCACCTGTCCGAAGAGCTATCGTCCGATCAGTCTCTTATCTTCACTGTCAAAAATGTTAGAAAAAGCAATCCTGTCCCGTTTGTTAGAGTTTATAGACACCAATAACACTTCTCCTGAAGAACAATTTGGGTTTAAAAGAGGTCGTTCTACTATTCACCAGTTGGTCAGAGTCAAGAAATAAAGCTGTTTCGAAAACATCTGGCATGTTTTTGTTAGACGTTGAAAAAGCGTTTGACAATGTCTGGCACGATGGATTAATTCATAAAATGCATCATCTCAACTTCCCAACCTATCTAGTCAAAATAGTAAAAAACTATCTGACAAACAGAAGTCTTTGTTTCGAAGTCTTTGTTGACAACTTATCATCAGATCCTTGGCCCAATATTATTCAATATTTTCATGTCAGATATTCCGGCACTTCCGGGTGATGGCGTACTCTCACTGTTTGCCGATGACACCTCCGTCATCTACAAAGACCGCGTATTTCGTCCATTAGTAAACAAAATACAGAGATGAATGGATGTACTGGTTGATTATTTCAGCAGTTGGAAAATATGCATCAATGGGTCTAAAACTCAAGCTCATATTTCCCCACTCTAAATCTCCCCGACTTTTCCCACCTGAGAATAACAAAATTAAAATAAATGGCTCTGAAATAGCTTGGTTGAATGAGGCAGTTTATCTAGGACTGACCATGGATAGCAAGTTTCTCTTTAGGTCAGGTGTTTTAGGTGTTGACAAAATAGTGTTAGAATGCAACATTTTATTGAGATCTCTCTATCCATTGATTAACAGAAAATCTAAATTATCAACTCAAAACAAACTAGCTGTTTATAGGCAAATAGTTTATCCAGTCAATGAGTATGCAGTTCCAGTTTGAGAAAATTGCCCAAAATGTCATAAAAATATGCTCCAAGTCGTTCAAAACAAATTTTTAAAAATGATTCTGAATCTACCTCCATGGACTAGAACGTCTTATGTACATACAATTGCTGAACAAGAAACAATCGAGCAGAAATTTGAAAACACTCACAATAAATTCAAAACTAAATGTTCAACTTCTGAACATGCCATTATTAGAGCGCTTTACAGCTAGGGTTAGTTTAGGTTAAGTAGATAAAAATATACAATTTCAAGGATATAAGTCCAAACATGAAATAAAAGTCACTAACAATTTAGGACTGAAACAATAAGAAATAAAAAATTAAAACATAGACTAAGCAGATAATACCATAGATGTAAAGTTATAAACTGTATCACTAAAATGTTGTAGCCACTGTTCCATGTTATGTCGTTTCGCCAATTTACAACTACAATTTTGAGTGCACGGCAGTTCGTGCTCGCATCGCATCCGACACAGTCGAAAATTTCTTACGGTCGCGACGACAGAAACAAAGACAATACAGTGCAGCGAACAATAGAGTGTACGAAACGGGCAAATACAATTTAACAAAGCCTGAAACTTGGCCTACAAGGCCAAATTCAATTTGTATTGATTTCAAGCGCTGCAAAGATAGACCAGCAGCAACCGAAATTGCTTAAGGAACGAATGCATCTAAACGTTAATGGTGTAAGTGAGATTCAATTCAACGAGGTGTCTAACTGTGTGTACATTATGTTCAAACGTGAAAAGGAAGCAATTGCATTTGCTTCGGTTAATAACGGGGTGCACAGTATTGATCATGACATTGTTAAATATAAAATCCCTGTGTACAATGGTGGACAATGCCATAGAAGTACGCGTGCATGACCTTCCCCCGCAGACCAGTGATGGGTATGTTCGGGAAAGTATGTCGCAGTACGGTGAAGTTCTTTCCATCGAAAGGGAAGTATGGAAGTATTTTTCCCGGGTATCAGGAATGGCGTGCGAGTGGTACGTTTGCAACTACGTAAAGCAATTCCATCCTACATCATTTGTGATCAAGACGGGATACATCCGTGTAAAACGTTGATTACGTATGAAAATCAATTGGTTACATGCCAGTTTTGTGAACCACCTGCACACTACGGCAAACCTTGCACTGAAACTGCGAAAACAAACAAAAACAAGGACAACCGCTCAAAAACGGAAACTAGTGAATGCAGTGCTCCTGTTTCAAAAACACCTTCACCATCTAACCAACTATCAACTGCAATCAATGTACAAAGCGCATCTACAGCAACTGTAAATGAACCCAAGACTGCGATCAACAATGAAAACAAGGAAACGGAAACCGCTCACAAGTCCAACGATGTAGCAATGGATGATATGAGCAACGGACAAAATGACCTCCAATCTTCGCTAGAAGGAAATGGAAGCTCCTCCCCCCTAGAAGAAGTGTGACAAAGAGATCCAACAATAAAAACATTATATTATGTAACAAAAACATGGGTGAATCGGCCACGTAAAGCTATACGCAAATTGGCCTGAATAAAAATTGTTATAAAAAAAAAGCTTGGCGAAGAGAAGCTTAAATATTGAAATCCGTATCGCAAGTATGTACAAAGATGTATACATTTGGGATATTGGTATAATTTCGTCGGCTATAAAACAAAAAATGTTCGGTTTTGATTCTTAATAAAGATCAATCTAAACAGACTCTCGTGCATTTGCGGATTCAAAAGTGTGACGATTTATTGAACTGTTTCATTGTAGATCATTAGAAATTTTGGTTGCCTTGTTCCACATCAATGCAATGGCTCGAACAACCCCATGGGGCTGATCCTTGTAGTTTTTCAAACGGAATTAAAAGGTGACTAGGACTCAATCCAATAAGAATTGTCGGTCGCACATCCTTATAGCTTTTCAATGGAATATCCTTTAAATATGGATATTCAGTCTGAAGTTTTTTAGCATTCATTGATTGCTTAGGCAGTTCAAGATTGCTGATTGTCCTTACATTCCCTATCGGATTCGCTATGAATTTTCAGGTGAACTCTGCGATTCTCCTCCTCATTTCTGGTGACATTTTGTATCCATTAAAGTGTTAGTGGATCAGACCTTCTTGGTAGTTCTAGTGACGAACCGGCATCCAAAAAATGCATACGTATCAATTTTCTTATTCTCGTTGCGCAAAGTTGCGGGTACTATTTGGTAGAAAACGGTTTGTTTGGCGTGTTCGTGGTGATTATTTAATCCCACCTCTTGAATCTCGTCATCCTCTCTTCTCATGTTTTTTTTAGTAATAACGGGTAATGTTTTTTGTTGCATCCATCTATTCCGCAGCATTTCTGCATTTTCTGCAGTCTCGCATGTTATAATTCTTGAAGGCAAGACAGCTCAAACATAGTCCTGAAAACCAGAAACCAGATTGTTTCTTTCGTCTGGTTTCAATTCTTTAAATTTGGTGCATTCAGGTAATTTATGACTACCGCCACACCTATCGCATTTATTCGTATCCTTGCTTCGATGCATATTTACATGCATTCTTGATATTCGCTCTGGTTCCTTATGTGATGCGTTCATCATCTTGCTAGTTATGAGGCTTTAGCTATTCGTTTAAATCTGACATAGTTTTTATCGGTGTTCCATCCAGATATATAGTTACGATACCACCTGGCCACCAACAACAACAGCTAGCCATAGGGCCCTGCCACCAGTCAAGCATCGTCAGCAGAACCCGTAGACTTCAAACCCAACATGTCGTTGCTAGCCAGAACCAGTCAAGCACCATCAGCCGAATTCCCGATCACCAACGTTCCAACCAAACAGCCATAGGAAATGTGTTTACTCAACAATAATAAGTTATAAAGTATAGTGAAACAGATTTATTTGGGCAGTTTTTAGTTAGTAGCGATAGAAGTGAAATGTAAATTTACTTTAGAAGTAGAATAAAGTATTTTATTATGATCATCAGATAAAAAATCTCATAATTATATATCTTCAGTCCATTTTACTTGCAGGCCATGTGGTAACTTTCGGATCGTGTCCTCCACAAGTATGTGGTACATTAAGGATCAAATGTAAACCAAGTTTAATCGTGTTGGTAATTTGTATGAATACGACTTACTTTACTATGGGACGCCTTTTCAAAATAAATGTTTGACCATAAATATATCTTGTTGTATCTAGCTAATCAACATAATTTTTGCTATATGCTGTCGGAAATATGATCATCAATTTATGATAACATTTTCAATTGTATGACATAATCACAAATAATTGAGAATAAAAGTTTTCTGAAAAGTTTAATATCAACGAGTATCTAAGAAAAAACTCATGACACCTTTCTCGTACCTGAGTAGACATAAGAGGTTAACACTTGATATATTTGCAGTTGACTGAGCGGGATACAAAGCAAGTGCATCGTTTCGGTTGGTTCAGGTGCAGAGCTCAGTTCCAATTCCAGTATCAAGAATTCAATTCAGTATTGAATCAATTGCGAGACGCTCATAGAGCCCGTTTCCTTTCAAAGAAGATCGATTGCGTCATCCTGCTGCTGGTCGTTTGCATTGGAGAAATATATAGAACGATGGAGAACATCATGCAAAATCAGCCCTTTTAATGGCTTCAAATACTATCTAAAGTACTATAAAGATTGCTTTTTTGCAAATCGTAGATAAAAATCAAGTGCCAGTCTAGAATTTTTTTATTTACTTTGGGCACTTTTCGCAGTGCAAAATTTGCACCAAACGAGTACGAGTTAAGTCAGTATTTGACTGCTTCGCGTTCGAGAAAACGGCTGCGAACAGTGTTTGACATCGTAGATAAGTTGCGAAATTCACATAATCAACTAATACGAACGATTATCTTTTTTTCGTATTCACGTCCACCAGTTAGGTCTCAGGCATTACCACATTGTTCCTATTTGGTACGTATGTCATAGATATATTTCCAACACAACAAAATTACAGATTGTACGAATTAGTGAATTTACAATGGATAGTATTGATATCAATGGATGCAATTTTCATTTAGTTTTAACTGACGTAGGTGAAGGTATAGGTAATAATAGTCGTGGATTCCTTGGAGGAAAATATATCTATTCGAAATTATCACATTGTACTTATAATATAAAATCAGCATGTTATTGTGAAGTCCGTATGAAACTAGGTAGACGATATAACAATTTTACGGTATATTAATGTTGTTTTATAACTAAAGCTTTTGATGTTGTAATGATATTGAACGCAGATTAAATAAAACAAATTCACGAACAATTTTACACTTCACGAAAAGCCCAAGGAAAAGCCATCACAATAATTCCTTTTCCTTTACAGCATGGAACACTAACACTTATATGATGCAATCGGTACTACACCTGCTGACACCACAGAATTTATATTGTAACCAGTTTATCAAAGTGGCTTGAGCGATGGAGTTTAAAACAATCTCTTTTAGCAATAATTGATTCTCAAACAAACATTAAGCCTAACTATACGGGTGAAATATTGATTTTGATAAATGTTTCACCAATGATCGATAGAAAATTGCTTACATTTTACTAATGCACATGTTAATTCCCTTATAAGAAAGTTATTTACACTGATTCAGTGCATTTGTATTAGATCGAGCTGCACAAAATAAACTTAACTAAATATTTTCTTTGAAAAAAGCAGTTTTCCGGAAAAATAAATAGTTTTTTCGACAACCTTGCATGTCCATTGCCTTTCGCGTATTAAACTAAAGGTTCCTATTTTGCGGGATTACTAATAGAAGGTACGTAAATTTTTATTTCGCAATAAATTCTGCAAGAGAAAATCCATATAGGAATGTGTTTGTTGCTAATCAAGTGTGTTAGTGGAAAAAAGTTGAAACTGAAGCAATTATCTCAAGCAGTTTTCAGAAAAAACGGAAGAGTTTTAGACTAAAATTTTCGCTTTTCTTGAATTGCAGTTCTGAACAGAATGAGCTGATAGGTGTATTTTTCAATCATATGAGAGATTTATTGATTAAAATCAGAAAAAAAAAGTTAACACTATTCATACGCTTGCAAAGTGTCTTTCATCTTAAATATTCTTCTCTGTCTAAGAGAGATACATTGCGTACGAGATTATCCAATGAATCGGATATCTCTGCTACTAAATTTCTAAGATCTTTTTTTATATTTAATAAATCTGCCAATAATACTTTATTGACTATTTTGGGGTTTCCAAAATTTTCTTCTGCTGCACTGTCTAGACCCACTCTTGAGCCATCGGATGTTTATTTGTTTATTTAGGAGCAGGAAAAAGCCCAGTGAAGTTAGCTTCTGTCAAACTTGTTCTTCAACAGGCATAAAACCTCCTCATCTATTCATTACAATCATCCAAATGAAACATTTTTCTTACACACTAAGATTCAATTGCGTTGTTCGGTAATTTTTTTGACGAAAACTTTCGGTAATCAATAGAAATGACCGATATTTCAGTACATGAACTTCATTTTACAACAATTATGCAAATTTTCACCGGACGATCAGTTTTATGCAAGTTTTCATTACAGAATTTTGTAAATAGATATATAATTTATACGGTAAATCTGAATAGTCGCCGAGTACAGTAAAAACCATACCGTCCGTATGGTAAAATAATTTTTCCATAACCGAACTTCTGTAAATACTGATTGTCGTGAAAATTAACTGTCAAACAGTTATTAAAATTTTGTCTTTTTATTACCTAAACGAAAAAATATCTTGAAGGGCTCGTCGAATGGAGTGTGTTTGTTGTACAAGTGCACAAGTTTTTAAAACATTAGATCTACTCAAAGCTATTTGTTTACTTATAGGCAGAAAATAATTTCATATCGCTACGTCCACTTGCTGCCGATAGGTTTCGTTCGAGAGTTATTCCTGGTGGACTTAACGGATTATACAATGCTCCGAAAGGCGCTCATAATTCCGGTCAACCGGGAAATAAAGTAATATGTTTTCTAGACATTTTTTCTATTTCTACGTGATATATAGTGCAACTTAGTTACGACTGATTCGAATTTTCTTCACTCGTTTCTAAGAAAAATATCCAAATCCGAAAAACCTTATCGTGAACTTAAAATGTATGTTGTTTTATGAAATTCGAAAATCTATTCAAATTCAGAATTTTAACCAAAATTAAACAAACGAATGAAGAAAATTCCAATATGTTGTGGCTATGGTTTTATTTCACGAAAAAAAAGGTCAAATGTTCCGTCTGACCGGAATTATGAGTGCCTTCCAAAACACTGCAATATGCAAGTGGACAAGTGATACAAAATCATTTTCTGCCTATAAGTAAACAAAACGCTTTTATTGTTCTAATGTTTTTAAAACTTTAGCACTATAATTATTGCAAAATAAGTCTCATGTACCGAAATATCGGTCATTTCTATAACAGATCGGCTGAAAAGTTCGTATCGTTTCTATGATAGGGCGCCACTAGAATTAAATCCATACCATTTTCAGTTAGTACCAACCTTCAAAAGATACGTGTATAAATTTGACAACTGTCTGATTATTAGTTTGTGAGATATTGCATTTTGAGTGAAGCTACTTTTGTTATTGTGAAAAAAATCGAAAAAAACGAATTTCGTGTGTTGATGAAACACTACTTTTTGATGAAAAAAAGTGCCGCCGATACCAAAAAATGGCTTGATGAGTGTTATTCAGACTCTGCACCGGGCGAAACAACAATTCGTAAGTGGTTTGCAAAATTTCGTACTGGTCATATGAGCACCGAAGACGATGAACGCAGTGGACGTCCAAAAGAGGCTGTTACCGATGAAAACGTGAAAAAAATCTACAAAATGATTTTCAATGACCGTAAAGTGAAGTTGATCGAGATAGCTGACACCCTAAAGATATCAAAGGAACGTGTTGGACATATTATTCACGAATATTTGGATATAAGAAAGCTTTGTGCAAAATGGGTGCCGCGTGAATTCACAATCGATCAAAAACAACAACGAATTGATGATTCTGAGCAGTGTTTGGAGCTGTTATATCGAAATAAAACCGATTTTTTTCGTCGATATATAACAATGGACGAAGCATGGCTCCATCACTTCACTCCGGAGTCCAATCGACAGTCAGCTGAGTGGACTGCACGCGATGAACCAAACCCAAAGCGTGGAAAGACTCAACAATCGGCCAGTAAGGTTATGGCGTCTGTATTTTGGGATTTGCATAGTATAATTTTCATCGACTGCCTTGAAAAGGAAAAAACCATCAACAGTGACTATTATATAGCGTTATTAGAGCGTTTGAAGGACGAAATTTAAAAAAAACGGCCTCATTTGAAGAAGAAAAAAGTTTTGTTTCATCAAGACAATGCACCGTGTCACAAGTCGATGAAAACCATGCTGAAATTGAATGAATTGGGCTTCGAATTGCTCCCTCATCCACCGTATTCTCCAGATTTGGCCCCCAGTGACTTTTTCCTGTTCTCAGACCTAAAGAGAATTCTCGCTGGTAAAAAATTTAGAAGCAATGAAGAGGTAATCGCTGAAACTGAGGCCTATTTTGAGGCAAAGGACAAATCGTACTACAAAAATGGTATCGAAAAGTTGGAAGATCGCTATAATCGCTGTATCGCCTCTGATGGCAATTATGTTGAATAATAAAAACGAATTTTGGCAAAAAAATGTGTGTTTCTATTAAACGATACGAACTTTTCAGCCGAACTGTTAGATTACCGAAATTTCTCGTCAAAAATATCACTGAACAAAGGAATAAAATCTTAGTGTCGATTCGTGAATTCAATATGATCCTTGAAATTTAACTTAGGAGGACACCAAGTTGTTCGAACCCCGACCTAGAAGGATTCGCAGTGTCAGTAGGACCGTAGCACCAGCCATGCAATGGTTCTGTACACTCTGAATCGGCTGCGAAGTCTGTTGAAATAGAATGTCAAATTCCACTACAGGAATGTAGTACCAAGGCTTTGCTAGGACACCAAGATCTTTTACCGGCGATCTGCATTCGAGAATTGTTTAAGAAAAATTATAGTCAAACTTGACTGAAGACTAATTACAACTAAAAGAAATGACGGAACGTTTAGAGGCATTCAAAACCATTCTGTTGATATAACACCAATATGTCAGTTTATCCAATGACTCCTGTAAGAACTCTGAATCAGTTGTTGATTTTATGATATGAAATAGTTTGATGTTATCAGCAACCTCATGCACTTGAGCGAAAAATCTAAAGTGAGATCAAGTAAAAATATGAACGGTCCAAGATGACTTCCTTGAAGAAGTTCAGAGGTAACGGCGAATGGTGAAGCTGTCTATACGGGATACTGATGACTTCGTTGAAGGGGATGATTCATTGTTGTTGTTGGCTGTCACAGGTGTACTGGGAAGCATCGTTGTCCTTTGGTGTAGTTGTCTCCTTGTCCAGTTTATCACGTGGCTTACCGTAGTGAACAGCTTTTTGGCAATATTGACATGTGGCCATCTGATTGTAACAAGTGATTGTGCTTGTAACACGAGATTCTTGTATCCTGACCGAAAGTCACATAAGAAGGTATAGGCCTCTTCAAGTGCATGCGTAACAAACGTACGCCATTTAGAATACCGGGGAAAAAGTTCTTTCACTTTTCTTTTTCGATAGAGAGAATATCTCCGTATTGGGACATAGTTTTGCGAATATAAGGATCGATCAAAGATAAATAATAAAGACATGTACGTGCTTATAAATATTTCCAAAAAATGTGGTTCGTCCCCGGTACCTTCTGAAATGACCGCACTCACCGCTTGTTGGAGCGCGAGATTAATTGCATTGTTATCATTTCAACCAAAGTGTGCCATAAAATCTCAATATATACAAATGAGCTACCGAATCGAAAGGATTCTCACGGTTTGACATTTCGACCGTCCCACGACAAAAGGGCCTAACTGCAAATGACAGTTTCTCTTTGTTTACTTTTTCTTTCACGATTTACCGAACTGATTTTATATTTGGCGCTTTACTCTTCGCAAAACTTTCAAGGTATAACTACAATCTTTTGATTTATATTGGAAACTTAAGAGAATTTGCAATAATGGCTCCGTAATAACCGAAAGAGAAAGTAAACAAAGAGAGGCTCTCATTTGCAGTTGGGCCCTTTTGTCGTGGGACTATCGATTTGCATTATGAATGTATGATGGGAACTCAGCAGTGCAACCAATTTATCACCATTGGTGCCAGTTTCACGGAGGACCGTAGATGTGCGCCGAAAAAAGATCGTGACTGTCATGTCTGGAAATTCGTTTGTGGATCGATGATGCTTGAGGGAAGATCATGCACACGCACTTCTATAGCTCTATCTTCCATATAAACTGGAATGTTTTACCTAATGTTTTCGTGCTCCACATTCCTATTGTCTTTTGCGAATTGAATTGCATCCAACTCTTTATAAAACTGGATGTAAACAACATTATTTGTCTTATTACATTGAATAAATGCACACGTTTAATGTCAAGATGCATTTGCTCCTTAAGCAAACCTTCAAGTTCTCGTATCGAAAGCTCGAATTTTGCACTGCCTGAAGTCAACAATAATTGTATTCTTTCGTAGCGGGGGTAGCTTTTGTTCGTTTGGTTCACTCATTTCGAGATCGTTCTATTGATCACAACACAATACTGTACTTGGTTTCATCCGTCCCGAACGTAAGCGGTTTTGTTTTATCGACTGGCTTGGATGAGATGTGAAAGCGAACTGAAATCCTCGATTTGATTTAATTATTAAACTGGTATGTAACAATTGCAGAAGCTTCTTTGCGATTGGTTCTGAAAAGAATCTGTACCGCTTATTTGTAAATACATTAAAGTTTAGTAATTTTAGACAGATTTCAGTTCTGGAGTAGAAATGTACCCTAAAGAGCGTTTACGTATAGAAAAAGACGCGAGAGCGTTCTAGGGTTTATTGAAATTTCGACCTCATATGGCAAATCTGTTCAAAATCAGTTGAATCGTAGATGTTCGAAATCTGATCACTGTTATGGATATTTCCGTAATAGTGGAAGTTTGATTGTTACGGTATAAAAAATAAGATAACTCAAGGAAATCTTCGTAATTTGAGCAAAGGTAATATAAGGAAAGTTAATTCAACTACAGGGGCGTTGAAATCTAAAGTGTTTTATTAAGTCCGAGCTGTACATCGAAAAAGTATCCGAGTTCCTGACACGCTAGATATAACTATAAATAAGAAAAAGCAATTAAGAGTTCCATAAGACTATGACTTATGAACCAAGTAGAAATAAATTTCATTACGAGGTAGGTACGCATTTTTTTTCTCTAAATCCCTCTATACATTTATGTAATTACATGTAATTCATGATACTGAAAAGTGACCTTATCTAGCTCGTTTGCTTTGGAAAGCTAGCACATTTTCATCGTCGGTATCCTCTGTATCATATTCATCCCATTCCTCGCCATCTACATCATCGATGGAGTAACTGTCCGTTATGTATCCCGAGTCAAACGCAGATCGCTTGCGACACGCAGTTTTTCTTTCATTTAAATATGCTCTCGAGTCACTCAGCTCACGCCATAAAGTATCAATTTCTTGGAGTGAATAACCTGTTAGTTCTTCCATGCTTTCAGACCATACGTTACTCACATGTATTGAAAAACGTGCGGCGGCCAAACAAGCAGAAGCCAACAACGACGGCCGAATATTGTTCATTTTAATATCCACCAATGTTATGTCCAAAAAATCTAACACTAAATTAATTGCATCTTCACGATGCTCGTGAAAAACCTTCTCAGGTGTTGAAGGAGGAAAATCATGTTTTCCAACGACGTTGAGTAGCCAATATTCAACAAAAGTAGCCGTTGTAGGAATGATGAGGTTCCAGTTGAAAAATTTCAGAAGGAGCACTTCCAGCACGATATAATCATTTGATGCATATTGATTCCGGATGAGCTTATTCATAATCTTCATCTTTGGAACATTTGGTTCGTTCTCTTCAATTTTTGCTGCCAGTATAACGCACGATAATGCAACCAAATTTAAACGATTATCTGTTATATTATGATTATCCATGAAGGTATCCAACATATAAATCGCTGCAGATAACAATTCTGTGATATTATTCAAATATTTAGTTATGTCGAAGTGAAAACATACCGAGGTGAACTGTTGATCTTCGCAAAGTACAAGTTTTGCACTCGCCAACCAAACGAACAAAGTTAACCAAAGCATCACGATAACGCAACTGAGGAGACGTATAACGAATAGTCAAACGATTCAGTTCCGATTCTTGCAGGATCCAAACAATTTCATCGCTGTATTCAGTACAATGTTCCGCAAAACCTGGAAGCTAATATGAAAATAATTAGTAAACGAAAACATGTTATTAGAAAATGTACTTACCGTAGGATATACACGATAGCTTTGTTCCATAGTATGGTATGATTCTTTTTAAGTTTTCGATCTTTAGTTCAATAAAGTATCGCAAGAAAAACATACACATGAAATTTTGGTTCAAACGGAATGAGCATCATAGCTTTCTTTGCAACATTTTATTTATTTTGTCGAGCGAGAAAAACGAAATCTCAATCCCACATGAGTCATGACAACACATTACCACGATGCAAAATTGAGACGGGTTATCACATTCGTGAATGTTGAGTACACGCTCGTTCAACTTTACTCTCAAGTAAACAATTTGTACTCACTTTTGCTTACTTAGTTCAAATGTCAAAAAATGAATAACATTGATTTGGAAAACTAGGTATCAAAGTTTGCGAATGCGAATAGGAGAAAAAGGATACAGGTGAATATTTTAAATTTTTCTTACTTACAATGCCTTATATTTCTCCTGAGTATCGAAAATCAGTTTTTATTGAGATAATATTGTCTACCGAACCATACCCGGATCTCTTTCCTTGTGTCTGATGGTTAATTGTAAATAAATGAATAATTCAATAAACATAGATTTGAGTTGATTAAGTTGGCCATTTAAGCTAATTTTTCCTTTTCTAGCACTGAGTAAATGTTACTCAAAATTTGGTAATACCATCTTCACTCGAATGTGAATATATCCATTTTTCTATCTATATAGTAGTTATACCAAATACAAATAATAATACCCATAAGTCCCATACAAACGAACCGCCAATGTTTGGTTCACAGCCTGAACAAGTAAGCCTAGAAAATTACTCCCTTCCATTGCGATAGTTTGAAAATGTGGAAGGAGATAGTTTCTGGCAACGCTTTATGCTAGTTGCTACGGTGCAAAACAAACTTGTTTGTTTATGTTTATCGTTGCTGTATTAAACTGCAACAATCAGTCTAAATATCACCGGCACTAGCACAAAAGATGAAAAATGAACACAAACACCCACGAATCTACAAATATCAATACAGCTAGTAGTATATTCATGGTGGCTTATCCATTCTAGATTATTGTTTAACTTACATTTCGCTTGTGATCTTGATTCTCAGATAAAAACTGTTTGTTTATTTGTTTTTCACTATAATAAACAGTAACTATGATGAACTTGTTCTTACCCTTCAGTGTTGCTAGTTTTATAGAAATCTCGTTAAAGTACATTGTCACTCTGATTGATACACTATCAGACAATGTACCGCACGATGCAAAATGTGTCCTTGAAAATTTGTCGGAGTACTCCGTATTATAATTTGTATTTGGTTATACTTCTAGCGAAACTCAGTGAAATTGTACTCACATTACACTCAAAATAATAATCATATTATAGTTACGTGAAAAGTTATGTGAATATTTTCCACCCTACTTTTCACGTAGATTTTAATGGACTGCCATTTAAAAGCTGTTCAATGCATAATCCAGTAAAAGTTACGTGTTTCATAGGTAAAATGTAATGTACTGTTCATATAACATTTATCTATCAGTTCATATCAAATTTAGATACCAGAAAATTACTATTTTATATATTGGTTGAAGTCAAAAGGGAGATTCCAGATTTTGATATAAATCTATGAAATGAAAAATGCCATGAAATATAAAACATTTATTTCAGAAAATTGTCATATAATTCCAATGGCTTAAAAAGCATCTAATAAGCCCGTGGTATCTCAAATCGACAAGCCTCCAGAAATCGTTTATGTTGTCACTGCCATCCAACCGAAGCCGAAGTCGAGATCCAAAAACTCCCACAACACTACCGATGCAGGTTGAAGTCGCATTACATGGTTCCAGTGACTCTAGCTTCATACCGACGGCCTGTTTGAAGCATTCGGCAGAAGCGGGTAAACTTCCGGACTCACGTAGGCACTCGGTCCAGTTGAACACATGGAAACTTTCATGCTTTTTTTGGTCCGGTCGATGGAGTAAAAAATTGTAATTAAATAACTTTTCTCGCAAATATTTACACTACTTACACTTCGAGGGCCAGTGCTCGCCATTTTCAAAATCGAGGTTTTCACACTGGAAATTCACGTAGATTGTTTGACGTTTGGTCAATTCACGTAAACCTTATGTGATGACTTTATTCATTTTAGGGGATGTTCGTATAACATTCATTTTCGTCACGTAAAATATTCAATTTGACATTTGAAACCATTCTACGTGATTTTTCAAGTGAATCGAACGTGAATTTTTATCCGAGTGTAGAATAACATACACTCAAAATAATAATCATATTATAGTTACGTGAAAAGTTATGTGAATATTTTCCACCCTACTTTTCACGTAGCTTTTAATGGACTGGCATTTAAAAGCTGTTTAATGCATAATCCAGTAAAAGTTACGTGTTTCATAGGTAAAATGTAATGTACTGTTCATATCACATTTATCTATCAATTGATATCAAATTTGGATACCAGAAAATTACTATTTTATATATTGGTTGAAGTCGAAAGGGAGATTCCAGATTTTGATATAAATCTATGAAATGAAAAATGCCATGAAATATAAAACATTTATTTCAGAAAATTGTCATATAATTCCAATGGCTTAAAAAGCAACTAATAACGTCGTGGTATCTCAAATCGACAAGCCTCCAGAAATCGTTTATGTTGTCACTGCCATCCAACCGAAGCCGAAGTCGAGATCCAAGAACTCCCACAACACTACCGATGCAGGTTGAAGTCGCATTACATGGTTCCAGTGTCTCTAGCTTCTACCGACGGCCTGTTTGAAGCATTCGGTAGGAGCGGGTAACCTTCCGGACTCACGCAGGCACTCGGTCCAGTTGAACACATGGAAACTTTCATACTGGAATGATCCGGTCGATGGAGTAAAAAATTGTAATTAAATAACTTTTCTCGCAAATATTTACACTACTTACTTTTCGGGGGCCACTGCTCGCCATTTTCAAAATCGAGTTTTTCACACTGGAAATTCACGTAGATTGTTTGACGTTTGGTCAATTCACGTAAACCTTATGTGATGACTCTATTCTTTTTAAGGGATGTTCGTATAACATTCATTTTCGTCACGTAAAATATTCAATTTGACATTTAAAACCATTCTATGTGATTTTTCAAGTGAATCGAACGTGAATTTTTATTTGAGTGTAGAACGAGCATGTACAGTTATATCGATACGCAGGGTTGCCACATTCAAGTCTGCATTTTTATTAAAAAATCTGTAAATTTGTATCGGGGGATATAAATTCTGAACAAATCTTTGGCTATATCATTTTTTACGAGCATGGCGCCCTAAGGCAAGTCCCCATCGAATCTTGTGCTTAGAAGTAAAAAGTGCGCATCCATACAATTCACATGAATGTGGTACCGTGCGAGCTGAAAATTTCGCTCCAAGCTGACCGGGTCTGGTATAATGTAACATTATGACCGAGATCATTATCTTTTCATCTTATCAGGAAAAAATTTTGAAAGCATAGAGAATTACCTATAAAAAGAAAAATTGAACATAGAAAAATCATCATTAGCAGATGGGGCTATTTGTAGTGTTTGCTGTCCTTGATATTCTTTTTTATCCTTTTTTTTCAATTAACACAAAATCTGGGTAGTGGATTTACTTCGTGAAAAAAAGCAGTTCCATTATTTAATATGTATATTTCAACTCGATTATTATTCAAGTTTTTATTCATACTGTCAAAAATAATGTGTAAAATTTGTAATTTGACCAAAAATCTGTAATCTGTAGATACAAATCACAAATAGAGTAGCCATGTTATTTTTTTCAAAAATCTGTCTCTCGCCCAAAAATTTATCTGGATTTGTCTGTGCCAAACTAGAAAATTTTGACCGGGCTTAAAAAAAATGGTTTTACCGACGACACGATAAGACACTCCGAATAAAAATCGGAATAATATGTGTTCGTGAGCGATTTACCACCAGTTACCACAGATATAGCGACCCCTTGTTATTTATTGAAAATACTATTTCCAGCAACACTTTTCTGGTTGCTACAAACGTAACCAAGGAACCTATTTTTCAACACGAATGAACAAAAACAAACTATTCTTCCATTAGAAACTTTGTCGCTTGCCATCGCTAGCAATTCGTGATAATATTGTAAAATAAGTAAGTGATAAACTGTGTTGCATTATCTAGATCGACGGAATCATATATTTCGTTACCTAGGTAGTGATTAACATTATTTTAAAACATGTAGAAATAATGAAAAACACTTTTTCTCAGTATGTAGTGCTCTGTACTCATATCACAAATTTCCAAACAATTAAGAAACCAAAGAAAGAAGCCTTTCCTGTAGAATACGTTTATCTGAATGCACATACAACAAATAGTACAAAGTGCAGGCGGCGCCCATGGCAAGACAAGCGTTAGAAATTATAGAATCCAAACTTATTCTGAATTAGACTCCATAGACCCAGGACGATTGAGAATGTTGGAATGTTGGAATTCATGCAGCAGCTCACAGGCTAGTTCAAGATCACGATCAACACCACATGTATATCGCTTCTGAACCAATCGATCTCCGTTCTTTAACTCGTTTACGACGGTTTGGATTGAATTCTCGGATATCTTTAGGTGACCCTGTTCCCTGAACTCAAGCACAGACGTTCCCATTCTCGTTCTGTAGAACGGTGCAATATTAGTAAATGCTCTGCTTCACCAAAAGACGTGAGCGAATAATTCTTGATCGATACGAACGGATTCATTATGGCGAGGTGGTTCACGATTCTAAACCTGTCAAACTTTCTACCTTACAATTCTTTGTGATGTTTTTTCATTAAATGCTCTGATAACAAGTGTTTCTTTATGTTTATTGTCTTCTGCATTTTTTTTTGTTTCGATCATAGCGGTTTGAGTCTCAAGGTTATTCACTTCTTCGGACCAGAAAAACTTTCTGACCCTATGTGCAAGGTTGGGAATCGCACCCAGGTGGGCTGCATGAAAGGCACATCGCCTAACTCATCACGCTACATTCGTCCCCCAGTCTTCTGTATTGATTACTAAGCCGTTTCCACGTTTACGCTTGATGATATCTTAATGATGAATTTAACCGAAAAGTTTGATAAAAATCATATTTTTTCACACAAATCGGAAGTGAAAGTAAACAGCGGAACAGTAATTTGATGTCAAGACCTATTGAAAAATTGATTGCGAAGTACGTCCAAGTTCGGTAGTAACCAACCGGTTCGCAGGAATCACATTTTGTTGCCGTTTCGAGATTAATTATATGTTGCAATTAAACAACATACGTAGCCATGGATGACTGTTATTTAAAATCAACAGCTTTCGACCTGTGTTGCCAGTTTTAATATCTTTTCAAGCAATTTCGTTTTGATATTACCGGTTACTGAGGGGTAGTTAAATTTGCGATACAGTTTTGATAGACGAGGGGCAGGTCGTGTCGTCGGTTTCACCACTTATCGTATAGAGGCCAAAACCGTAAAAATCTGGTGAGATCTAACAAATCTGGAATAGATGTGTAAAATCTAGTAAAATTTGTAAAATCTGACAAAAGATTTGGTTAGTTAGAGTGTCTGGTGAAACGAGAAAAATCTGGCATTTGCCAGCTAAATCTGGAAACCTGGCAACGCTGGTTACGATTTTTTCTGAACAATCTGTAAAATACAGATTAATCTGTATATGTGGCAACTCTGCCGATACGCTCTTCTTAAAATTTAATGACGATTTTTCTCTATTGACTTTTCTGACAGCTCACTTACAACCACATATCTCGGATAATTTTTCAAAAGGGTGTATAAGCAAGTGACAGTTTCTCTTTGTTTACTTTCTTCCTATTAATTATCAAGCGGTTTCCACGTTTATCACTCAACTCTTTGCATGAAATGATACCCGAAACTTTCGACTTTCAAACAGAATAGTGATATCAAAGAAAATCTTTTTAATCACATCACAATAATCGAAAGAGAGAGTGATTAAAGAGAAACTGTCACTTGCTTATACGCCCTTTTGAAAAATTAACCGAGATATGTAAATGAGATTGGTTTGTTTTCATCGGAAAACGCTGGTATTAAACACGATTCAGCCGATTAATCAACGTCGGTCGACGTCAAGATTAATTTGAGATAAACCAAAAGCTGCAGATTTACGGACAGTTTTTCGTGAATCTGAGTCGAAAGTCGTAGTTGTGCCCAATGGAATTAAATCGAAATTTGATAGGGAATTCATTGCGATTTCTAACTTAATTTCGATTCCAGTGCAACATCCGATTAGGACTCAAAATCGCTTGTTACATTCTAATCAGAATCCATCTAGGTATCGTAATGAACTTCGTCTCAAATTTCGAACGATTTGAACGGGTTTAGTTCCGTTTCGGCTCATTGACTGGAAACTTTTCATAAAACGGAACATGTTATTTCCAAACTACTTACAATTTAAGAACTTACTGTTCTTCATTATTAGAGTTGAATTTTCCAGACTTCAGAAATGCACGTTCAACTTTTGGTCAGTTCGCTTGATTTTTAGGTATTTATTCTATTGATTTGAGGCGAGGCTAACATAATATTTACTCACATTGACGTTGTAATTTATTTCACGTGATTTTTTTAAATAATTCGTTCTTAAACTTGTTTGATTTTACCGACACAAAACCCCAATTAAATAGTCCAGAATTTGATCGGATCGGCTCGGCAAGGGTCGAAGCTGATAGTTGCATCTGATTCGGAATTTGTTTTTGTTTTTGATAGGGTAACGTGGCGCCGTCATGACATATACGAGTACTGTCCCAACTAAAGGAATATTCGAAACGATTAAAGAATCCAATTTGAGTGTCCTGTCTGTTAATATGTGATATTACCGTCCTTCACGACGTAAAATACACTGGTGGCGCAATAAGACAGTTTTGGTTGTGTTGGTAATTTTCTCACGAAATTAAGTATGGCGCGCCGGGATTCAAGCATGTAAACATAAACAAACGACCATTTAAGATCGGGATTTCACTTCTAAGTTACTCCAGTTGTCGCGCAGCCTGGCGAATCTTTGGCACTAATTGAAAATCTGGACATTTTTTCTTCAAGGGCTTGCAAGGTAACGTCTAAATATAGAAAATTTTACACACATCCGATTCTGTTCATTTCGTTGCAGGAAGGATTTGGTGGATCGCACTGTGGTATCTATTACAGTTATTATGGATAATGGAGTGATTGTGCTGTGGGTGGCATTTCAAATGCAGGTGATGAAAACGATTGAAACATCTCGGAACAAAACACCGCATTTAACTGTCAATATTTTCGCAAACAGAACCAACTCTAAATATTTTCATAAAAGCAACTCCCGGAACGTCATTTGCTTATGTTTTTCTTCTTCACGTCTCTCTGTTATTCCAAAATAAAATGACAACCGCACTAACACATAGAAAAACGTGATCACCAGGGTATTTTACATCGTGACCGTCCTTACACGTCGACAAACCGACACTAAACCGTTGAAGGAACAATTCCCTCTCAGCAAGCGGTTCAATTTTGTTGGTCGTTGAGCGCGCATTGAACGACATACTGCACAACATATTCGTTCAGTTTGTTGGAACGGTTTGTTGTTGTTTTTTCTATTCAATTATTGCCGAACTTGTCAGCAGAAATTTTGCTGTTAGCTCGGCAAAAGTTATCATGAAATGCCGAGTCATCAGTAATCGAAAAAAGGAAAGATATTTTTTTTATTTTTGGATGAAATTACTATCACAAAAGCTAATGTTGGTGAAAGGAATATTTTATGATGGTCATTTCAATTCAGCAAACCAAAAAAGCGCAAACACCAAACGAAAACATCACGGCTAGAGACAATTGTTTCTAGTGCTCCTCACGCCTTTACCTGTAAATAAGCGGATATAAATATATATACATATATATATATATATATATATATATATATATATATATATATATATATATATATATATATATATATATATATATATATATATATATATATATATATATATATATATACACATATATATATATATATATATATATATATATATATATATATATATATATATATATATATATATATATATATATATATATATGCAAATTAGATAGTTTTCGATAGATAGTATCTTTTAACAAAATATACAAATCTTTTCCCTTCATCCAATTTAGATGTTTCCAAGTTCCACGAGCAATGGCGACGTGATGCTTGGAAAATCGAAAGAAAACATTAGATGACAAATGTCTCACCGAGTTTCAGTAAAAGCTAAGTCGCTGTTCGAAATCTCGGTAAACGGTTTTGCTGATCTCGGTATATTTGTTGTTTACTGACACGTTCAGTATCATATGTTGCCAAACTTCAGCAAAAGAACTCGCTTTACCGGGATATCAGCATATAACTTTAACGATTTTCGGAAAAGAGCATGTTAATTACTGAATAGTCAGTAAAATTAAGTGTTGCCGATATAATTCGGCATTTCATTATGCCGAGCTCGAGAATCGGTTTTAAGTGTGTACAGGTATGTAGTGTTAGTTTAAAAAAATAAGTGGAAAAAACTTCGGAAATTCTCCAGTAAAACTAGTCCAACGGGGCTCCATTTCTCATATTAAAATTGGTTTAACAATGGAATTCTGTCTGCCGGGTTTGTTGAACGAAAAAAATTGCATTCGGTTCAACGGTCTGTTTCAAAATCGGCAAAAGAAGGTCCCGTGTTGCCCTCCCGTTGAACGATTGATTGGACGTTCATTAGACTAATGATTCAACGTATTGGACCAACGAAGGACCACCGTTAAACGTTTTTTTTCTAAGAGGGTTACTACAGAATTACTTACAATCTAAGACAAGACCTGACAACTGGCTTCTTATTCTTCCTTTCGAATCATGCTTCTCGTCATGTTCGCTCTGTGGAATAAATACCAACGTATCGGCTACAGTGTAGCCATATATTTACAGATTTTTTAATAATTTCATGCTAAGAAAAAAATATTTATTTAATTTAAATTTTTTATACTCAGTTTTTGATTTATTTATTATTTATTTATTTATTTATTTAATAAAATCCTTCGGATTGATGTCTAAATGAACTAACAGAGTGGGAGAAAGCCCATCTGAGTTGAAAAATGTATATCATTCTCAGATAGGCATAAAAACCACTATCTTTTAAAATAATCACAAAAATTAAATGATAACTACACAACTACTTAAACGCTATTACAAACAACTTATAACAAATTAAATTATCCATAGTCAGATTATTTCAGATCGCTTGATTTTTTTCAACGAAGCGGCGGGAAAGCTCTCCAAACTCAAACATCTCTTCTACTGCAGTGAATGTTCTTATGCATGCAGTAATTCACTCGTTGTATCCGAATGCAGTCCTATGGAATCTGTTCTGAAGCAGGTTTGTGTTACGCAGTGATCTATTCGGTATTCGAAAATTAAGGTCATAAAGCAATTCAGGAGCATCAATCTCTCCGTTGATCAACTTAGCAATTATCAACGCCTGTGGAATTGCAATAAACATAAAAATGTTTTGGTGAATGCATTTATTTATTATATGTTAAAGCCTAAAAACAATTAATTGAGCTTGGATGACAAAACACGAATTATCTCATGTTGAACTCAAAATCGATTCCATTGGTGACGTATTACCGGATGTATTGGAAACCGGAAAAAGTCAAGTTGAATAGAAATGCTTAGTGCGACCACAGTGTGGAACACAACAGTTCATTCTTCTCGCAAAACTAAACACATTTTCGAGTTTACACTAATTTAACAAATCTTTTTTTTAATTCACTAGAAGAGAAAAACGGCTTGATACTGATTCAATTACAAAGTGCTGCCACTATAAACATTTATTACAAATGAAATTGAAAAAAAAACTTCCTCTGAAATTTTTCATTTTCATTGGTGAGCTAAAATTCTACATTTTAATAAACATATTTTCTGATTTTCTTTATAAAAGGTGATTTTTTTGAGGTTAGGATTTTCATGCATTAGTATTTGCTCAGATTTTTTGAGGTTGTGGTTTTCATGCATTATTATTTGCTCAGTATGCTCTGACATTTCATCATGAATAGACTTACTAACGAGCAACGCTTGCAAATCAGTGAATGGGCCCTAGAAAAGTTGGCAGAAAATCCGCTTTTTTATCGACAAATTTTGTTCAGCGATGAGGCTCATTTCTGGTTGAATGGCTACGTAAATAAGCAAAATTGTCGCATTTGGAGTGAAGAGCAACCAGAAGCCGTTCAAGAACTGCCCATGCATCCCGAAAAATGCACTGTTTGGTGTGGTTTGTACGCTGGTGGAATCATTGGACCGTATTTTTTCAAAGATGCTGTTGGACGCAACGTTACAGTGAATGGCGATCGCTATCGTTCGATGCTAACAAACTTTTTGTTGCCAAAAATGGAAGAACTGAACTTGGTTGACATGTGGTTTCAACAAGATGGCGCTACATGCCACACAGCTCGCGATTCTATGGCCATTTTGAGGGAAAACTTCGGAGAACAATTCATCTCAAGAAATGGACCGGTAAGTTGGCCACCAAGATCATGCGATTTGACGCCTTTAGACTATTTTTTGTGGGGCTACGTCAAGTCTAAAGTCTACAGAAATAAGCCAGTAACTATTCCAGCTTTGGAAGACAACATTTCCGAAGAAATTCGGGCTATTCCGGCCGAAATGCTCGAAAAAGTTGCCCAAAATTGGACTTTCCGAATGGACCACCTAAGACGCAGCCGCGGTCAACATTTAAATGAAATTATCTTCAAAAAGTAAATGTCATGTACCAATCTAACGTTTAAAATAAAGAACCGATGAGATTTTGCAAATTTTATGCGTTTTATTGTTTAAAAAAGTTCTCAAGCTCTTAAAAAATCACCCGTTACTTGGCATCATTGCTCGCGTACCCTACAAGTTTTTTCTTTTCACAATGTGCGGGTAGCAACATCAAAATCAGCCAATCAGAAACTGGTCCATTTTGGAACAAAAGCAGCCCCCCAGTTGTCAGGTCTTGTCTTAGCTTACAATGTGAGTAAAAAAAATTAGGTTATGGAATCGTTCAAAGATTTTGAGTTTTTGCACTTCTGTTGAATTTTAAGTAGAATTCATTCCGAATCTAAGAAATAAGTATAGACTCAGAATCTACATAATGCATGTCATTTTTAGTGAAAAACCATTCATTTCGACTTGTCATCAATTTATTCATCGATCATTTTTCCTAAATATCAGATTTTTGTGTAAGTCCGAAAACTTAGATTGATTTGACAAAAATTATATCTCTTAGCCAGTTTAATCAAACTAGATAGGAATCATTGAATATAACAGTGTTAAACGTTTGGTGTTTTACCATAATAATTTAAAGATAAATTTCCATTTTCGAAAGATGATCAACTTTTCATCTAAAATTTAATATTTCAGCATTTTGGTATTCCAGAACGAACATAATTTCTATCATGCAGCAAAAACAAACCAGCTGCCGCTCTTGGAAAAGGATCACATTAGCATAAGCATACTTCTTATACCTTCTAAAGTAAATCCCCCTGTGCAGTGGGTGGGTGGCATTTGGGAGACGAAAAGGAAAAATTTCAAAATTCAAATATACTTTTCTTCTCACACCGACGCTTCTGTCTGCTAATGGTGATGCTGCCTGGTTGGTTGGCTCATTTGCTTGAGAGGAAAGGAAATAACTGTGTGTGTATGCGCGCTCGCTAGTCGAGATCGTGAAATGGGGTGAAATTTTATGTTCGAAAGGCACAAAAGCTTCACGAGGTAGTTTCGTTAGAGTGGGAGAAAATCTGAGGAAGCTTAGATTTCATCGTTTGAGTGAAGGAAACGGCATGAACGAAGTATATATTTTTCTGTTCTACTTTTTTCCACTATTTTCCAGCCAGTTTCAGAGGGTGGTTGGAAAGCACAGACAGGATATATGATAAATATGCTATCCTGGCACGGTATGCGAAAGAAAGTTAGCATTTCGGAACGATAAATGAAAAAAACGGTGGAACGAGTGACGGCTGTTTAAGGAGTATCTCGAAAAGGAAATGAGCGCTTTTTGAGGTGTGAGGAAAAAATATGTAGCTGCGGTGAATTAGTGTTGGTACCTTGTTCTGCGTCGGCATTCTTACTTTATACAGGAAACCATTTCTGGTACGAGGCAAAGCTGCTGGTCTAATTTGAACTCGAGGTGGTTTCTGACGGTATACGATGATGTTGATGAAAAAATAAGGGAAGACCAACGATAACACGAAGATGGATGGGCGGAGGATTCTTCTACTATGACGATCGAATGAAAGCGGAATACTGATGCTAATAAATGTAGAACACAGATCTAACGAAAATTTTCCTTAATTTTTAGAAACAACGCGATAAATTTGAAAGTGTTATTTTGGTATTTTTCCTTAATTATTTAATTTGGAAAACGATCCCTGGAAATTATGTAATACCTGTTTTATTGAAGTTAGAGTTTGGAACCGAAATCAAAATTCAATTCAGTGCAGATGAACAGCATTGTTGATCTTTATAGCAACATGAAACACTAGAAACGTAACGATGACTGGTACTAACCGAGAAAACGAACTGGATCCAGTCAGTGATGAGTTCTCTTGTTTCTGCCATTTCATCCTTCCATTTTATCTGATGTTTGGTTTACCAAGCTAAACCGCTTTTTCAGCAGGCGAAGGTTGCGATTAGTTTGAAAAGGTCCATGCGGTGATAACAAGCCGGAAGTGGCAGGGAAAACGATACGAGAAGTAAAACATTGTACATTTTCAAAAGAAAACGCTCACCCGGTACCGACCCAACTGGGAGTATAGACGACAAGAAAGATGAGCCCTCGTTCTCCAAGGTTCAAGAAGGTGGGTGGCATTGACATAGCACACAACACATCTATTCATCTGCCCGCGCTGCAGCATTTGCCATCATTGCGGGAAAGCTGGGGAAACGGGATCTAAAGTAAAGCTTACAAGAGGTTTTTTCTACTTAAAAAAGTCGCTCACTCGGTGTTTTTAGTATCAACATTACTGGAAATGGGCGGTAAGAACGGAAAATCGATATTGCCTTGTTTTTCTTTTTGTGTTTCATCTTTCCTTTTTCTGCTAACGACTGGAGGAAACTGGCCAACCGGAAAAGACCTTCGCTACAGTGACGAGGATTTTTCTTTCTCTCCACGAGCTACCGTAGACTATGTGAAGCGTAAAAGGACCAAAGCTCATTTAGGGGGTTGATTTATGGTCCTAGATAAAGATGAGTGATGTTCTTTGTTCGAGCCTCGGGGATTGTTTCGATTGTGCAGAATTTAAAGGCATTCGAATGTTAATTAGCTTTTCAAATAACCAACACTATAAAACATAGCGCTTATATTGGGTTTCCTAGTAAGTAAGAACTTGAGCATTGAAAAAAAGAAAATATTATAACAGCAGAAATTATCTCAGAAAGCTAGAAAACACAAACAGAAATTCTTTCAGACGATGTTGCTGTTCCTGTGGGTGTTTCGTTCGGTTAAACATCTCATGAAGAAGAAACTGGATCCAAGTCCTACATTCTCCTATCGACTTCGCTTGAACATTATTTTACATCAGATTAATCGCATTCGCTACAGTGTGATGAAATCAATGTGGAAACAGCGGAAGAATTTTCCCTTTTATCAAATTATGTAAATCGAGCTTTGCTGTCTTGTTAGTGGTTGGTATGAGAAGTTTTTCTGGCTTTCTTGTAATTTGTATTCATTCTTTCGAAGATGAGCTTATAACAAGGCCCAAGTAGAAAATGTCACATGTTAGCTGTTAATTTTCTTTATAGTACCGGAACGAAATCCTTGTTGAACAACGTCTAAAACAATTCTGCTGCAAATCACCAACTTTACCATGTTGCACTACATGCAGAGAAGAAAATTTTTAAAAGTAGTCAAATTTGGCGATTTACTCATTTGAGTTGGTTTGACGTAAAGTCACCAGATACGCTCAGAGACAGGACTCGAATGGCATATTGTCGCAAAACTAAAATGTAGAGGCGCTGCTTGTTTAGAGATGATGCTTTCAGCAAAAGCTGTCAAATCGGTAGGAACATTTCTAATTACTCCACCTTTTCAACGATTTCTTATGAAAACGGGCAAATTCATTTGGAAAATCATAGTAGAAGTTGAAGAAAAATTTTCTACTCTGAGGTGGTAATGTTGATCTTAGTTCATTGTGCGAAGTCTACCGTTTATTCAGATTAGTGCATTAAACTTGGTTTGATATCATTTTTCAAATGCCTGAAAATAACAAATAAAGTATCCAAAATAAATAGTAATAGATAGCTAAACATTCTAGTGCTCCAGAAATCAGCATAACACTGGGTTCTGTTAAAAAAATGTTGATCCGAAATAACCTAACCTTACCCAATTTCACACATTTCTGAAGATTTTCCATGTTTAATCGTAGTTTACACTACAAAAAGTAGCAGTAATCACTTTGAAATTGAGTTTCTTCTACTCCGAGTGTACTTTTATTGCTGATATCTATTTGCACTATTGAATAAACGATAAAAAATGTTGCAAATCACTACTGCCGATATGAAAATTTCCGAAAAAATCCTCCTTTTCTTGGTTCCATTTTTATTGGCAGATGTCGCTACCAGAAAATCAGTTTTGCGACAATGTGCCAAACCTGCGTTCTTATATGCATTCCGTGCATACGCGCTACCATTCCGCCACCCTAAACGTTGTGATAAATTCTAGCCATTTTACGATGTTTAATATTCGTCAATCCTGTATACACATCCAGAAATAAAAAACCATCCAGTCTTGAGACCAAGTGAATGAAGTAAAAATACTGGTATATTGCGAAAAAAAGCTATGCATATCATGCTTAGTAGTGCAAAAGCTGTATTTGCCCTTCATTTAAATTTTCAATGAACAAAATAATCCAAAGGCGCTAAAAATGAAGAACCGATTCAAAACGGTCCTGCAAGTCTTGTATGCAAAAATCCAGCAGAAACAGAACCGTTAATGACCGCTAGGCGAAATTCTCTGCCGGAAACGGTTGTTGCATTCTTGCCAGACTCGTGCGGGAATTCTGCCAGCATTCCGGCAAAACCTTCTAACAGACACTGCCAGGCGTATGGGGGGAAATCTGTCAGATCTACGGAAATCTGCGTAGATCTACGGATTCGTAGGTTTTCTACGGATGTGCGGTTTAGAGTTTTCATGTTCACAGATTTTTCTGTAAAACCACAGATTTTTTGCCAATTTTGCCACACAGATTCTGTGTCACCGAACGCAGAATTCATCAAAATTCACAGATTTCTACAGACTTTTATGAATATTTCATAAAAATGGCATATTTTCAAAATGTTTTTCACAGATTATGATCGAAAATATGCAACACAGATGGTACACAGATTTTTCAAGTTGAAACACAGATTTTAAAATGGAAACTCTGGTGCGGATCCGTAGATAAAATCTATCTCACATTATCAAACCCGAATGAAGTCAGAATCGGCGAGAAATTTTTATTCGGAATTCTACGTAGAAATCATGTGGAATTCCAAGTAAATTCCACCTCCAGTGCAACAACCGATTCAACCGATCTAATTTTGGGATCTGTCGAAATTGAGTGAGAAGATGCGGACTGAATTGTCAATTCGTTTTCTTCTTATTCTTTCCCATTTTTAAAAAAATTATAACTGATATATATATATATATATATATATATATATATATATATATATATATATATATATATATATATATATATATATATATATATATATATATATATATATATATAAATTTAAATCTTCAAGTTTTTCGAAATTTCCAGTTCTTTCAGAATTCCAGCATAAATTCGCTGGAAATGAACCAAAAAGTCCTACCTTAGTCAGCATCATCCAGTCCTCTAGCTGGAGTGTAATAAAATGGCGTAAGTCATCTAACTTAACGGCATTTATACTGTTACTGTCAATCGGGTTGATCGAGCACCCAACTCAGGCGAAAATTCTAGCACTTAACCGATCGAGCACTGAAAAATCGAGTAGTCGAGTAAGAATTCATTTCGGTTAATGTGCGATGAATCTAGAAATATTTCTACGGATATCTACACTCTTACCAGTCGCTACCTAATTTTGAGTCAAAACTCACCCAAATTGATTTTGGTGCATCTCCCCAATTTTAGGTAACGAGTACTTACCTCAAAATTTAGGTAAATGTAAGTTTACCCAAAATGTTATGCCATGGCAAAATACGCAACCTATTTCTACGATCAAGTCAAAGTTTGAGTACGATCTAATTTTGGGTAGCTTATAGAAGAACTCGATTGAGTGATTTCTCCTCAAATATAGGTAAAAATGATTTCCAGTGTACGGAAATTGGTATTTTCCAACGGAAAACTACGGAAACTGTTTGCCTGGCTACCAGGAAAAAGGTTTCTTCCAGCTTTGCATCGCTTTCCGAGTTTCCGAGGAAAATGTCAATCTAAGGAAACGACACTACAACTATCTGGTATCGCTGCCCACAAGCAAGTCCTGGTATACAATCAAGTACCCAGAGGGAGATTTTAACCTTAAGGTCATTCGCCTCTTCGGGCTAGAAAAACTCTCTGGCCCTATGTGCGGGGTTACCCATGTCGCTATACCCGTTCGTAATATGGAAAAAATGTTCCATTTGACCAAGCGTTTCACTCGACATTATCGTGAGATGGGAAGCGGTACGTTGAGTTAAAGAAGCTAGAAAGCGTTGCATATGAGTTATTTTGTGGAAATTATGAATGTTAAAAACCGGTATAAGGGTTAGATACTTGCGGTAAACGAGTTACGAAGCGTTACTTTTTTGTAAGTTATAGGCGTTACGTTATTTTTTAGTAATTTATAGGTTTTACGAAGTGTTTCTGGCATTACTTTCGAGTAAGTTAAGGCGTTACGGAGCGTTACGAAACCTTATTTGTTTGTAAGTTATAAGCGTTACGAAATGTTACATGCGTTACCTTTTAGTAAGTTATAGACGTTACGAAGCGTTGCAGGCGTTACTTCGTTGTGAGCTATTGGCGTTACGAAGCGTTACATGCGTTACATGCGTTACATTTAGGAGTTATAGGCGTTACAAAGCGTTACATGCGTTACTTTTTTGTAAGTTATAGGCGTTACGTTATTTTTTAGTAATTTATAGGTTTTACGAAGTGTTTCTGGCATTACTTTTGAGTAAGTTATAGGCGTTACGGAGCGTTACGAAACCTTACTTGTTTGTAAGTTATAAGCGTTACGAAATGTTACCTGCGTTACTTTTTGTATGTTATAGGCGTTACGAAACGTTACATGTGTTAAATTTTTGTGAACTATAAGCGTTACGAAGCGTTATATGCGTTACCTTTTAGTAAGTTTTAGACGTTATGAAGCGTTGCAGGCGTTACTTTTTTGTGAGCTATTGGCGTTACAAAACGTTACATGCGTTACATTTTAAGAGTTATAGGCGTTACGAAGCTTTACATGCGTTACTTTTTGTAAGCTATTGGCGTTACGAAGGGTTACATGCGTTAGTTTTTAGTAAGTTATAGACGTTACGAAGCGTTGCATGCGATACTCTTTATAAGCTATTGGCGTTACGGGGCGTTATTTTTAGTAAGTTAAATGCGTTACGGAGCGTTACAGAGCGTTACGAAGCCTTACTTGTTTGTAAGTTATAAGCGTTACGAAACATGCGTTGCATGCGTTACTTTTTTGTAAGCTATTGGCGTTACGAAGCGTTACATGCGTTATTTATTAGTTAGGTATAGAAGTTACGAAGCGTTACATGCGTTAAATTTTTGTGAGCTATAAGCGTTACGAAGCGTTTCATGCAGTACTTTTTAGTAAGTTATAGGCGTTACGAAGCGTTACATGCGTTACTTTTTAATAACTCATAGGCGTTACGGAGCGTTACGAAGCCTTACTTGTTTGTAAGTTATAAGCGTTACGGAATGTTAACTGCGTTACATTTTGTGTGTTATAGGCGTTACGAAACGTTACATGCGTTACTCGTTTGTAAGTTACAAGGATTGCATGCGTTACTTTTTTGTGAGTTAAGGACGTTACGAAGCATTACATACGTAACTTTTTATAAGCTATAGACGTTACGCAGTGTTACTCGTCTGTAAGTTACAAACGTTACGAAGCGTTACATGCGTTACTTTTAGTAAGTAGGACGTTAGAAGGGTTACCTTTTTTATGTTACAGGCGTTACGAAGCGTTACTTGTTGTAAGTTACAGATGTTACGAATCGTGTCATGTGTTACTCTGTATAAGTTTTTGGCGTTACGAAATGTTACATGCGTTAAGATTTTTGTAGACACTACCTGCGTTTCTCTTTTGTAATTTATAGGTGTTACAAATCATTAAATGCGTAACCTTGTTTGTTTGTTTTAAGTGTTACGAAGCGTTACATGCGTTACATTTTTAATAGGTACAAGCGTTATGACGCGTAACATCCGTTACTCTTTTGTAAGTTGTGTGTGTTACGAAGCGTTATATGTGTGTTATATAGTTACAGGTGTTGAAAAGCATTAAATTTTTGGCATCCCAGTTCATACATATTGAAGAGACTTATTTGCAAAATCTACTGGATATGTCCAAATTATTAAATGATTAGAAACGATCCAACAACGACATGGAATCAAAATCGGCACGATGACATATCTTATCGAAGCGGAAACTTGTATCTAATTCTGAAGGAAAATGAGCATAAATATTATTCAAGTGAATTATCCAAAGTATACGGGATCTTGGTAGAACAATCGGCACAAATTGCTAGGTTATTAAAACATATTTTTCTAGTGGTTCTACGCTACCGATAGATCGACGGCGATTATTTACACATTCGCGTGGTGGTGGATGATTATGAACTGTATCTCTATCGGAATGACTGTCAAGGTCAACAAACACAAAACTGTTTGAGCAAAAGAACAATTCCCGTAGAAAAAACCAGAACAAGTGACCCTCTAAGCATCCCATTTATCTTCATTTACTTCCATTTAAAATCAAATAAAAACCATAAATCTGATACTTTCGGTTTTTCTGTAGCAAGCAGACGGTCACTTTCATACCACTTTTCGCGCTGGTGCTGGTGCTGATACCAAGAACCACGGTTGCGGCCAAACGACATCATCCCCAAAAATAAACCACCCTTCTCGTAGCCTCGCGATGGTCATTGCCTTTTTTGTCGATGTTACTATTTTTCCGCTTATCTTCCTATTTGCGCTTGGTACAACAGCCACCACCGACACCGTCTCGAACCGACCAGGTTTGCGGACGAAAAAAAAATAGAATGCAGTCCCAACGAATCGTGACCACTTCGTCCGGGAGGGCCCGCTTTCGTTACGGATATGGTAAACTCGCTAAATTTGCAACAGATCTCTATCTACTGTTATGGAATCAGACAACAATCAGCTACTAAACCTTGTCCACTTACTCCTAGGGGTGGGGAAGCTACAACAAGAGAACGTTAATGTTCTTTTTTTTCCAAAGCTTTCCATCTGTTGCCCAATGGCTTGACTAGGGAATCTGTTCTCATCAATGGCCCAACCCACGCACAGATGGCTTTGTTACCTCCCGTCCTGGATTTCGTGGTCACTTTTCGTCGGATGAGGTGGTGCATGCCAACACGTAAAACCGCGAAAAAACCTCTAATTCAGTTAATGTAAACCACTTTCCCAAGAGTTCCCCAAGGCAAACCGCGCACATTTGTTCAGTATTAACGCGAGGGGGATTTTTTGTTTTGTCGCGCACTGATCCTTTTCGAGTTTTTTGTCCTCGATTCAAGACAGTCCGAGTACAACGTAATTACAAGACCATTACCAGCGAGATGGACATGGGAACCGGAGCTATTTGTAGCTATCATTTGGGTTGTTGGCTGCGTTTCATTCTGTAACCTTTTTTTATGACCTATGTAATTTGTAAACTGTTGCGTTGATGAGCTCTCGGGTTCAATATAATGTACAGGAGGAGGAGGTTTAATGCATCATTTATTTGTGTCTTTTGTATATTTTCTATCGATATTTTTTAAAAGAGGATAATGAGATTTGGTGATTGATTACGACGAACGTTTTTTGTATGTATGAACAGTGATTTTTTTCGTAATTACAAGCAAGCAAAAACTTTATTCACAGGAAACAGATATCCAGGCTCCCGGATGAATTGTGGGTAAAATTTTGAATGAACAGCTTGCAATTGTTGATTTTTGTCTTGGCTGTTTCAACTAAAACGTCATTGATTCAACTAACATTTCTGTTGATTATCTCATAATCAGATAGGATAAAAAATTGTAGTATTCAATGCTGTCGGTTGTCTCAGAATGTAAAACAGATTCCAAATATTGTTTCCGTTGGATCAGCAATGTGCTAAACCTATTTTTTTAATCGCACAATTTGACGTTAGTGTTTTTAGCTGATAAAAGGAACGAGTTTCAATAGAGTTTACTATATGTTTTAATGAAGTTCCAATGCAATTACTGTGTTTAAGAACAATATAAGCTGTTGCGGTGAATTGGTATTATTTTGAGTTTTTTTTAAGTTTTACCTTTTTTTTATAAATATCCAAAATAGGTATAGAATTCGCTCACACTTTAGAAAAATTTTCCGAGGCGGAGGGCCGAATGTCATATACCAATCGATTCAGCTCGACGAACTGAGCAAATGTCCATGTGTATGTGTGTGTGTGTCTGTATGTGTGTTGTCAACTAAGAGGTCGAGATCTCAGAGATGGCTGGACCGATTTTGATCAAACTAGTCGCAAATGAAAGGTCTTCCCGTCACCCTGAACGTTATTGAATGGTTTTAAGATCGGATGTTTACTTTTTGAGTTATACGAAGTTTCATGTCAAAATTTTCAGTTTTTATGACAGTATCTGTCACATTTGACCTTGAAAACAGAACATATTTCAGACTTAGATTCCGCACGATAAAACCTACCCAACAAACCGTAGATTGTTAAAATCCGTCCATTTTAAACGGAGATATCGAAATTTTTGTTTAAGTGACTTTTTCCCCTATTCCAGCAGTAGAAGTTTTAAGCGCTGTTTGGCAAAGAAATGCTTGGGAGCAACATAAAACACGATTTTTTATACTGTTACATACATTTGTTTCTGAGTACCCAAAAGACTGTGTACAGCATAATATTTTGCCTAGGACCGATTTTAGCACGGTTCGTTTTTGGCAACATAATCTTTCGAATATGACATGTAAACGAGATGATGGCAGAATTTTCGAGTTGAAAGCAATTCCATAATTATATTGATTTAAACTTTTTACAGCAATAAATGCTGGAAGAACATAACTCCCATATACCATTCGAATCAGTTCGTCGAGATCAGCAAATGCGTGTATGACAAATAATTTCACTCAATTTTTTTCCGAGATGACTCAACCGTTTTCTACAAACTCAGATTCATATGAAAAGTCGTATACTCTTCAAGGGTCCTGAATTGTGTTTGGTTCCGACCTCTGGTTCCGGAACTACAGGATGATATGTGAAACGAAATTAAAACTGTGTAACTCATTTTTCTCGTAAATGGCTGAACCGATCTAAGATGTGCTAAATATTGAACAAACTATCAATGCTCGAATGCTCACAATCAGCTCTTTATCCTTAAAAATTAATTAATTTTCTTAATCTAGTTCATTATTATTATAATCAATTCAAAAGGTCTGGCTCAGCAAAAATGAATCAGTTGCATTGTCCGTCTTATATATAATTACTGTTAGTTTAAGTCAAATCAGCCGAATAGTGCAAACTTTGTTGAAATTTATAGAAATGATATTGATTTGAACAAATATTTCATGCTGTTTACTTAGATTCAAATGAAAGGTACTATGGAGCTCTTGTCGTGTAACAATAGAGCCCCGGGGTTAGACAGAATTAAATTCAACTTGTTGAAAAATCTGCCCGACTCTGCCAAAAGGCGCTTGTTGAATTTATTCAACAAGTTCCTCGAGGGTAATATTGTCCCACACGAATGGAGAGAAGTGAGAGTTATTACTATTCAAAAACCTGGAAAACCAGCCTCCGATCACAATTCGTATCGGCCGATTGCTATGCTTTCCTGTATTCGGAAATTGTTGGAGAAAATGATTCTCTTCCGTCTAGACAATTGGGTCGAAACAAATGGATTGCTTTCAGGTACACAATTTGGGTTCCGCAGGGGCAAAGGAACGAACGATTGTCTAGCGTTGCTCTCAACAGAAATTCAAATGGCATTTGCTCGTAAAGAACAAATGGCATCAGTTTTCCTCGACATCAAGGGGGCATTCGATTCAGTTTCCATTAACGTTCTATCTGAGAAGTTGCATCAGCATGGTCTTTCACCAGTTTTGAACAACTTTTTATATAATCTATTGTCCGAGAAACACATGCATTTTGAGCATGGTGATTTGACGACAAAGCGATTCAGTTACATGGGTCTTCCTCAGGGCTCATGCTTAAGCCCCCTTTTATACAACTTTTACGTAAATAACATTGATGAATGTATCAACACATCTTGCACGCTAAGACAACTTGCCGACGACAGTGTTGTGTCTATTATAGGACCCAAAGCTGCCGATCTCCAAGGACCATTGCAAGATACCCTCGACAACTTGTCGACATGGGCTTTTCAAATGGGTATCGAGTTCTCTACGGAGAAAACTGAGCTGGTTGTATTTTCAAGGAAGCGAGAACCTGCGCAATTACAGCTTCAACTAGGGGGTGAAACCATAGCTCAGGTTTTCACATTTAAATATCTCGGGGTCTGGTTCGATTCCAAAGGTACCTGGGGATGTCACATTAGGTATTTGAAACGAAAATGCCTACAGAGAATCAATTTCCTTCGTACAATAACCGGAACTTGGTGGGGCTCTCACCCAGGAGACCTGATCAGGTTGTACAAAACGACGATATTGTCAGTAATGGAATATGGATGTTTCTGTTTCCGCTCCGCTACGAATATTCATTTCATTAAACTGGAAAGAATTCAGTATCGTTGTTTACGTATTGCCTTGGGTTGCATGCAATCAACCCATACGATGAGTCTTGAAGTGCTGGCGGGCGTCTTACCGTTGAAAAACAGGTTCTGGGATCTCTCATATCGACTGCTAATCCGATGCGACATTTTGAATCCGATGGTGATAGAAAACTTTGAAAAGCTCGTCGAGCTTAATTCACAAACCCGTTTTATGTCCTTGTATTTTGACTACATGGCTCAGAATATAAATCCTTCTTCGTTTGTTCCCAATCGTGTTCATTTTGTGGATACTTCTAATTCTACTGTGTTTTTCGACACATCCATGAAAGAAGAAATTCGTGGAATCCCGGATCCTGTACGCCCTCAAGAGATCCCAAAAATTTTTAATAATAAATTTAAAGAAGTCGACTGTAATAAAATGTTTTACACTGACGGATCATATCTAGACGGGTCCACTGGCTTCGGTATATTCAATGTAAATTTCACCGCTTCCTATAAACTCAGTGATCCAGCTTCAGTTTACGTCGCAGAACTAGCTGCAATTCAGTATACCCTTGAGATCATTGACACTCTGCCCACAGATCACTACTTCATTGTATCGGACAGTCTCAGTTCCATTGAGGCTCTCCGTTCAGTGAAGCCTGGAAAGCACTCACCGTATTTCCTGGGGAAAATACGGGAACAATTGAGTGCTTTATCTGCAAAATCATACCAGATTACCTTGGTTTGGGTCCCCTCACATTGTTCCATACGGGACAATGAGAGGGCGGACTCGTTAGCCAAGGTGGGCGCACTAGAAGGTGATATCTATGAAAGACCAGTCTGCTTCAATGAATTTTTCAGTTGCTGTCGTCAGAAAACTCTAGCTAGCTGGCAGAATACATGGAATAGTGGAACTCTGGGACGATGGTTACACTCAATAATCCCACAGGTATCGACGAAAGCTTGGTTCCGGGGGTTGGACGTGAGCCGAGACTTTATTCGTGTAATGTCAAGGCTCATGTCTAATCATTATATGTTCAGCGCGCATCTCCGTCGTGTGGGGCTCGCTGAGAGTGGTGTCTGCGTTTGCGGTGAGGGTTATCATGACATCGAACATGTTGTTTGGACATGTGTCGAGTATTGTGATGCCAGGTCCCAACTCATAGGTTCCCTTCGGGCCCGAGGTATACCACCCTTCGTACCAGTCCGCGACGTCTTGGCAACTCGAAATCTTCCTTATATGACTCTCATCTATAACTTCTTGAAAACTATCAATGCTCAAATTTAGTGCTCTCCCTATCTCTTTCTCGTCTACAGCTCTACCGCACTCTTCTTTACGTTGCTGGAAGTATGGCCTGTGTAAACGATGCTTCGGAGCATGCACCTGCCTTGAACTGACTGAGTTGCTGGAAGCTACCCAAAAACGTCACATCAACGTCAGAACACACCAACGAAGCATCCCAATCCAGAATAATCTCTCCATTGCTACAAGCTGAAAAACATGAAGATTCATCGAACGCAAAATGTGTCTAAAAGATGTATGCCACAAACCAATGATGTATTCAAATTTCAATTCAATACTGTGTAGGTACCACCCTCCCTATGTCCCCTTACTAACTGGGGAGTATGCCGCCCCGTAATACGGCATCCCTTTCTCTCTCCCTAACAACAAGACAATCGGCCACGTTAAGCTAAAGCAAATGAGCCTAATAAAAATTTTATTTGAAAAAAAAAAAAGGTACTATGGTCCCATAGCCTGCTATTGAATTTCACCCCGATCCGACTTTCGGTTCCAGAGTTGCAGGGTAATATATGAAAATTTGAGAAAATACAGTGCGATTAGTCTTCTCGGAAACGGCTTAACCGATTTTCACAAACTGAGGTCTTTATAGTTTCCTGAAAATTTCAAAAACATTTTATCAAATCCGACTTCCGGTTCCTGAGCTGAAGTGTAACAACAGGTACAAATCCCATAAAACTGTCTGATAAATTCTTCCAGTTTGCAAAACTTGTTAGTTTGTGGGTATATAAACTTAATTCGGCACTTTTCCCTTTTCCTGTTCCGGAAGCTCCAAAAGTAGTGAAGAAAATCTCCAAATTTTAATTTTACTAAACAAAGCCTTTTGGAACTGAAACACAGCATAAAAGAATAGTAGCAGCCGCGATGTGAAAAAAAGTTAGACGTACTAAATATCAAATGCAATAATTTTCTGTTATCGAGAAATATTGCAGATAAATCATACATTATTACATCGAAACAACGTATTGAGTATATTCCTTCAGCTTGACTAAACACTGTGTACGGTTCGGGTAGGAATTTTTTTTTTCGTGTAATAGAACCCTTAGAATAACACCGAAATTGCATCGTAATCGCTGCAGCAGTGTAATACAAAAATGCATATAATTTGTGTTTCAGAAAGTTAACACTCAAACGCTCGGGTTGGGATTTTCATCGATTATTTTTTCAATAATTTGTAACTACTGAATAAATTGACCGATCGTGATGCATTTGGTGTCAGAAAAACCGGGTATTCTTTAATTTCATTCTGCCTTAATCGATGTTGATATGGTAGAAAAAACTGATTATATTGAAGAAAATCGTAGTTTCTGTGAAACGTTCGCACTTTGGACATTCTTCATTAAATTCTGCAGTTACTTTTGTGACATTCCTGGTGGCAGCTGTCCAGTTTTTTTTAACTCCTGCATGTTTTGGGACACTGTACCTTCCTTCCGAAAGTGCCGCTTGACAATTGCTCAATACCTTTCAATTGGCCGAAGATCCGGGCAGTTCGGTGGGTTGATGTCCTTTTCCACGAATTGTACATTATTTTTTGACAACCACTGTAGAACGGAGTTGGCGTAGTGGGCTGAAGCCAAATCCGGCCAGAAGAGGGAGGAGCCTTATGCTTTCTGTACAGTGGCAACATTCTCTTCTTCAAACATTCGTCCTCGTACACCTTGGCGTTAATTGTGCCCTTCGTGAAGAAAATCGACGACCGCAAACCACAGGTACAAATTGCTTGCCAGACCAACACCTTCTGCCCAAACTTTTCCATCGCCACCGTGGTGTCAGCGTCGTCCAGGTCCTGGTACACCGATTTCGTATAATATTGCGGTCCAAGCAGCGCTCGAGAGTCTTCCTTGGCGTAGGTTTCGTCGTCGATCAGGATGCATCCGTCTTTATTCTGTAGAATCCGGTTATACAGTTTTCGCGCTCTTGTTTTGGCCTGAACTTGCTGTACCAGGGACTTTTTCGGCACCTTCTGTTTCTTGTACGTTTTCAGGGAGTTCCGAACATTGATCCGTTGAATCATCCCGATGCTGGTGTTGAACTGCCTGGCCAAGTCCCGTGTCGACGCTGATGGATTTTTCCTGATGTACTCAACCACTTTTAAGTCCCGGCCGGGCTGGCTGGGACCCGTTTTCCTACCGGACCGGGCAAATTCTTCATGCCGAACTTGTTGATAATATTTTTGACAATGGTGTGGTGCACTTTCACCCGTTTTGCAATTTCGTTGTACGTGACACCACTTTCTGAGCACCAAGTGTGCTTCTTTCGCGTTTCCGGATCCATTCGACTCATCATTGAAACAATTCTTCTTCTTCTTCACTTCTGGTGGCGTCACCTCACTTGAGATGACGCCGATTGATGGCACAGCGATTTAGCTATATTGCCAGTTAGCTTTCGTTTATAGTCCAATGGACTTTCTTTTCACTGGACTACAAGTGAAACCCTCGCTATGTGACAACGTGGAGTCACCGAAGTACGGATGAAAATCCTTTCTTTCTCGCGAAATACTCGAATTTTCACCGCACTAACACGATACGACGTGTTCACTCGTTGAGGGTTTCACCGGAAGTCCCATTGAAACAATAAACCGTACCGAAACCAATCGATTGCGCAGCTGTTATTGACATGTAAACAAACATGTCACCGCAAAACACGCTGCAAAAAGTTAAGCCATTTCAGAGTAGTAACTGTTTGAATATTGCTAACTACTTATCGATACACTCCTTAGAGCATTTTAGCTTTTTTTGCGGCCCGTGAATGCATATTAGAGGTAACGATGAATGTATTCAAATCGATTAGGACAGCAGGAACATTAGTCACAGCGATTTCCGTTTCTTCAATTGAAGTCAGATTATTTGAAAATTTCAAATGAGACCAAATCACATTTTACAGTAATTCTATAACCTAAGTAAAGAAACGTTTGGCTTTCTTTCTGTTCTAAGAAACTAAATTAAGTGTTTCCAAAATTAGTTTTGAATCGTATTATCCGCCTTTCGAAACAACAATATCATTTCCATGGGGCTGTGCTAAACAGAAAGTCGAATACACAGCCATACTACCTTCTTTACCACCGCTCGCATTATTAATTTCACATTCTAAAGACGTTGAATCTTTCGACTGTATCCCTGTCGAACTTGTGTCGCACACTTGCTGCTCCCTGGAAGTAGACCCGTTTCCTAATCTGTGATGTGCTTTCAAATGATACTTCATATATTTAACATTCTTAAAGCGCCGGTCGCATAGTTTGCATGGCACTGGAAGATCATCACTGTGAAGAGATTCATGTATTTGTCGGGCAGACGGCGAACTAAAGTCACGATCACAGATCGAGCACCTATGCGATGGACCAAGTGGTTCACTACAGGTAAAATTATGCTCCTTGGCTTCGTGCAATAGTATCAGCTTTCTTCTCGTTGATCCTTTACCGCAGAAACGACACTTGAATCGATACTCTTTGGTGTGTGTCTGCTCGTGGCGCATCTTATCCTGTTTTGCAATGAACTTTTTATCACAATAGGAACACTCGAAATTTCTTTCGTCAGTGTGTGTCTTCATGTGCAATTTTAGACATATTTTTCCCTTGAGCTTTTTCTGGCAAATCTCACATATAATTTCTCGCTCTGCGACGGCTTCCTCACCCAGTTGCTCAGCGTGGGCAATTTTTAAATGAGCAGTCATACCATTTCGTTGTGAAAAGGACTTGCCACAGAACTCACACTGGTAGCCTTTCGATTGCTGATGAATTTGAACATGGATTTTCAACTGTGCCTGTACCTTGAATGCTTTGCCACATACATCACACGTGAAGCAGGCCTCCACGTGCACGCGTTTCTTGTGATAGTTCATATCCTTTATGTTGGCGAACGGTTTCTGACAAACATCACAATTGAACTTATGGTACTCCGGGTGCGAGGACCGATGACAATCCAAACCATGCTGACTAAAATATTGTTTTTCACATATCTCACATTTATACTGAGGTTTTCGATTCACTAAAATGCCCTTGAAGCACGAATGCAACTGTAGTTCGTCTGCGTTGATAAACCTTCTTTTGCACGATCTGCATCTTTCCACTTCACTGTCCTGGATTGCAATCTTGTGAACATGTTTGTAGTGATACAATAAATTACGCCAGTCGCTGAAACTTTTATCACACTGATTGCAAATATGTACCCGGTTCTTTTTAGGAAGAACATCGTCCTCATTCCGAACACCGTGCCTTTTTTCTCGATGAACACCCAGCCAGTAATGATGAACAAACGTTTTATCGCAATCGTCGCAATTGAACTTTTTCGGGTGTGACTGTTTCTTGACTGGTTTGGCTTTCCGACGAGCTTTTCGTTTTGCCTTGATCTTTGCATTAGGTATCTTAGTCGAAAGCTCAACTGTTGGATTGTGTTCTATTTTTATTTCAGTTATGAGGTCTTGTTCATTCGCCTCATTTATCCAGTCATTTTCGTGACCATCAGACTCCGAGTTGTTTCCGTCAAATTCTCTGACATCTTCATAATCTGAAATAAGTTGTTCATTTTCCTCTTTCACGCTTATAGCAGGATTTTCGATCTGAAATGTACAAGTGACTGAATGTCCTACGTTGTGCATAGCTAACGATTATGAAAACATTAGTATGATACTAACCATGTTTTGTTCACAATCCAGTGTTGTGTCTTCATCCAGTAAAGTTCTTTTTTCGATTATAGTTTCTTTGATATCGTCAGTTACAACCTAAAATTATAAACGTTCTAGTCACTCCTCGAACCATCGAAGTTTTACAGCAAAAATCACTCACATTATCATTTGAAATTCTCTCACAGCCAGTATTATCAGCATTACCTTCCAAATCATGATTGGCATCTTCGATTATTGTCGCCACGGTATGCACAGAGTTTTTATCAATTGGATCACTGTCTATCATACTGAAATTAGTGTTTTCTATGTTGTAATTTGAAGTCCTTATATGAGTATCTTCCAGAACAGCAGACTGAGTTTGAATATCAGATTCAGATTTCGATTTGTGATCCATTTTCTCTGTCAATTGCGCTAAGTGTTCTAAACCCAGAAACGGATTATATTTGTTTCTCCTAACACGTGCCTTTGGCTCCTTTGGTCTATCGGTTCCGTCTCTTCGCCGACCTTGCTTGCCAATCACTCGCTCTATACCTAAAATCTCCCAATGTCGACTCTTTTCGTGGTTTTGTAATGCTTTCTCAGTTACAAATTGCAGCGAACAATGCGTACACCGGAATTTGCCTTCATGTACTCGCACGTGATGACTAAGGGCACGCTTACTCTCGAAACTCTGGCCACAATAGTTGCACTGATGTTCCTTTTCCGGATGACCAAGCTGAATATGTTTCTCTAGCAACTCGAGCTTTCGGAACCGTTGTCCACACTTTTCACAAAACAATCCCGTTTTTCCGTTCGCACAACCTTGTTCATGTGTTCGCAGGCTTTCGATCCTAGCGTAGGACTTTCCACAGACACTGCATACATGCGGTCTTATCCCATGCGTAGTCATGTGCAGTCGTAGATTTCCTTTGCGAGCAAATATCATCGGACACTCCTGGCATTTGTATGTCTGTCCAGCACTGTGTTTCAAAATCATGTGCACCCTTCTACCTTCGCGACTCGTGAAAACTGCATCACAGTTTTCGCACGGTAGTGTGTTCTTTTCATTTTTTATACCAAAATGTTTATTCAAGTGCTGCTTGTAGCTGGCCAATGTTTTGAGAATCACTGAACATGTCTCGCATCGATACTGTTTATTGTCATCTTCGCTATGTGTCTTTTCATGTGCCACAAAAGCATGCTTACTTTTGAAAACCATGTCGCACTGTTGACAGTGATATTGTTCGATATTTCCGCTTGTTCGACTGGAATCACACTTTTTGTGGATGGCAGTAGCGTGACGTTTGCACAACTGTTTCGAACTATAAGATTTATTGCAAAATTTACAGTGGAAAGACTTTATCTGTGAATAAAAAACATACTATGTGGTAGAAATCAAACAGCTACATATAATAAACAATAATGTTCACTTCATTAATAACATATTTTGTACAAAAAAAAAATGTCGGAATATAATAGTGTAGCGCCCTAATGTTTACAATGCCGGTTCGCATCCCTCAAAATTTCTATTAAAATCCTTCCACAGTTAGTTTGCTCTATTGCACAAAAACTGTTTCTGGCCTATTAGAAAATGTTTTTAACAGAAAATTGGAACCATTTCACTCGAAAATTATCGTTTATTTACCCCGTCACTGCTCAAGCGAATATCGAAAGAATCATCCTCGGAGACATCGCGTGAAATTTTCTCATCCTCTTTAGTCGACGATGAATCTGTAATTTCACTCATATTTCATCTGTTACGGTGAGAAATGATATCACTAACAGAAAACTTTATAAATCACTATTCAGAGAACGTTGAAATCAATTTCTTAGTTCATTTTATTTAAGATATATTATAACAGCAACGAACGTGTGTTTACGTTTGATAATGTTTAATGTTGTTGTTGGAATCAGTTACAGGGATGCCAGATCTTTTTTTCAAAAATCTGTGATCAAGCCAAAAACCTGTCTGTGAAAATCTGTGCTCGTTTCCCGTACCATAATAGCAGATAGAAATAAAAAAAACCTCTGAATCTCCGCTATGTACTTTTTGGTGCTAAACTGTGCTCGATTTCAAAAATCTGTGATTCGTTCCAGAATCTGTGCAAATCTGTGATCATTTTCAGAAATCTGTGAAAATCTGTGTCATTTTTAAAATCTGTGCAGAAAATTGAGGTTTCTATGCCCGGTGAAAAATGAACGGTGGCCCTACTGAAAAATTGGTGGCCAACACGTTTCCTGATGAAAACAAAACAATATATAAAAGCGATTCACACGCAGCATCAAGCGGCTATCACCTGAATGGAACGATTACGGAACAACAACATTAATTGTAAGCAATTCATATGAAAGGACACTACGTCAAGTTCACGGAACTTTTTAACGTCGGATACGTGAGCAATATTCGGCTAAATAAAATTAATAAACCAATCTGGACGTCGACCGAAGTTGATTGATCGTCTGAACTGTGTTTAATGCATTCGTTTCCTGATGAAAACAAACCAATCTCATTTGCATTTGTGGTTGTAAGTGAGCTGTCAGAGAGCCTAATTGAAAATCTGTGAAACACAGATTAATCTGTGAAACACAGATTAATCTGTGAACCTGGCATCCCTGATTCAGTTACACTTACGCAGGGATCAGGGATGTCAGGTTCACAGATTAATCTGTGTTTCACAGATTTTGATTTTTCTGCACAGATTTTAAAACTGACACAGATTTTCACAGATTTCTGAAAATGATCACAGATTTTCACAGATTCTTGAATAAATCACAGATTTTCACAGATTTTGGAAATCGAGTACAGTTTAGCACTAAAAAGAACAGAGCGGTTGAAGAAAAAGGTACAGAGCGTGTTGGTAGTGAGACCGATCAGCTGAAATGGTACGGAAAATGGGTGGTGAGACCTTTTTTTTTTTGCTCACTAAATTTGATTTTGAACTGCTATTGGGGTACGGAAAACGATCACAGATTTTCACAGACAAGTTTTGGGTTTGATCACAGATTTAAAAAAAAATGACCTGGCATCTCTGATCCCTGGTCCTTAAAATCTGCAAAAGTGTATCGCTCTAATAGAAAATGCTACATCGCAATATAACTTGTTTACTTGTAGTGTAAAATATTTTCGCCGGTTCGTAAAACTTCTTAAAGCTACCAGTGAGATTCTTATCGTCTACGTGCAAAATAAAATGCCGAAAATCTTCACGCCGACAAACCAAATTCGACACACCAATGTGGCAGTAGTGCGAATTAAAAAAGCCGGAAAACGGTTCGAAATAGCTTGTTACAAAAACAAAGTAGTATCTTGGCGAACCGGGGCCGAGAAAGATCTGGATGAAGTACTTCAAACGGTCGCAGTGTTTACCAATGTCGCGAAAGGTGAAATGGCCAAGAAGGAAGATTTGGCTAAAGCATTTGGGAAGGATGATGTCATCGAAATTTGTAAGGAGATTCTAGCGAAGGGTGAATTGCAAGTTTCCGAGAAGGAGCGACATGATCAGCAAGAGTCGATGTTCCGTGAGATTGCTACCAATGTGGCTGATCGTTGCATCAATCCGGAAACGAAGCGTCCATATCCCGTTTCTATCATTGAAAAATCGATGAAAGATGTTCATTATTCGATAAAACCACACCGGAATGCCAAGCAACAGGCTCTAGAAGTAATCAAACTGCTACAGGAAACGATTCCGCTGGAACGAGCAAAAATGCGACTGAAGGTGGAACTTCCGAGAAAGGAAGCAAAACGTTTGAAAGAGAAAATCGCGAAATTGTGTTCACCGGTTGAATCAGAGCAGTGGGAAGGCGATCTATTGGTTATGACCTGTTTGATTGATCCTGGACACTACCGGGAGATGGATGAAATTATCCAAAAGGAAACGAAGGGACACGGTGTATTAGAAGTACTCAATTTGAAAGAAATTAAAGAAGGTGAGGAGGTTTTGGAATGAATACACATGATGGCATATTTAAACGATGTTTACTTCATGTAAGAATTTTTTTATTGATGTTAATATATTCAGCACAGTCATACTAGTGTTTTCTTGATATCCGAATAAAAATAGAAACCGCAGATCTTGCAAGGCGGGCCTTGAAGTAAACAATCAATTACGCAGCCATTTCAGAGAAACTACATACTTCTAGAAAAATACTAAATTATTTAGAGCAAATTCAGCAGCTGCAAGATTCATACCCGCATGGCGTTTTGGTTACCTGGGTAGCCACGGGCACCAAAAGGCTACCAAAACCGATTCAGTGACGGCTGTCAAATCCAAAATGACAAAAAAAATCGGCCGTCGTCTAGTGACCCGCGAATTTTCACTTTCGTTTTTTCGTTGCATATGATGGTGAAGTCATTTTCAGACGTTCTCGTGGGAGTAAAGTTTTCTAGGATTCATTGTTTCTTTAATGACATTGTAGCCCAGCTGTCGCAACCAGTTTTCCTTGAATTACTTCTGAAATATTTTAGGTATGTCGTTAAATGAAAAGAAAAAAACGATACAAATGTTCACTATATTCTATATTATCTCCACAGAGAGGATAGCGATGTGACTTACCAAAATTTGTTATATTATGCACGCACAGTTACAAAATAATAATACAATAACTATCACGAGGAGTCCGGCCTAAACGGAGACAGTTCGAAGAAGGTAAAACTTGTTGTATCTGAAACGCAACTACCCCTGAATGTTGTTATCTCAATGCGAAATGTTACAGATCAATTTGATGCACTGAAAGAGCAATCTGAATTGGTTTCAAAGTTTTTGGTTATGATGAAAATCTCATTCCCGACTTCCGGAAAGGAATAGTTATTGGTGTCATCGGATCGGTGGGTGCTGGTAAGTCATCTTTGCTGCAAGCAATTCTAGCAATCCGATGGAAACGAGTTGGTGGTGAATGTATAAGCTCTGGTACGAGATATTGAAGCTAATCATCTTATCGCAGAACCGATATGTTTCTGAAGCCAAGGATGTTCAAAGCGATCATCACTTGTTCGATATATGTATCGAGCCCAGGAGCCAGCTAGGTAAAGCTAAAGCTTCACGAGTTTTAGTGTAAGGTTTTAATGTTTGTTCGACGTCTCTTCTAGGGTAATATGACGGTGCTGGGGTACTTTATCGTTGGACCACCGGTGCCACTAGATTCGTAAATGATTCGAAACTTTCAACATCGTCGTGAATTCGTTCACATTTCAATTCATGTTACCACTAATTTGATACTTATTCAAAATTATACCAGAATGTAAACATGAAAATTTTCTTTCATTTCCTATCATTAACATCCGAAATAGGAATAAAGCAATCAAAACAAGCAAAGGCCAGCTGGCAAGCTTCTTGGGATAAAGATGATCTGGGTCGGTGGATGCACTCAATTATTCCTAAAATATCGACAAAGGCATGGTTCAGGGGACTGGATGTGAGTAGAGATTTCATTCGTGTGATGTCCAGACTCATGTCCAATCACTACACGTTAGATGCACATCTCCTTCGAATTGGACTTTCCGAGACTAATCATTGTGCTTGTGGCGAAGGTTACCGCGATATTGACCATGTTGTTTGGACATGCGTGGAGTATCGTGATGTCAGATCTCAACTAATAAATTCCTTGCGTACCCAAGGTAGACTATCCAATGTCCCAGTTCGCGACATTCTTGCTTGTCGTGACGTTCCTTACATGAAACTTCTTTATTATTTCATTAAGTCCATTGGAGTTCCAATTTAAATTTTATTTTATGTTAGATTGTTTTCTCTTCCATGAGCTCAACCAATAGCCAGCTATCTTATATTAAATAAAAGTGATGAACTGATACAAACAAACCTGAAATAGTTATAAGATCATGTACAAAATAAATGTATTTCATTTAATGTAATTTATAATAGCAACTCGCTTGATAAAAACAGTGTTTAGATTAACTAATGAATACCAACATACTAATAGGATATTCGAAATGTATTAGGTTTAAAGTACTATGTATTGTAGATGCCACGGCGAAGAAAAACTTATGTATATTGCCTATGAAATAAACGTATTTATGAAAAAAAAAAAAAAAAACAAGCAAAGAAGAATCATTACCGGGTTTCTTGCGGATCTATTCACTCTGGCTGCCAGCGGTATGGCAAACAGCTGGCAACCATGTCTCCCTTAGAACCGATTGGAAAAATCCTGGTGGAAACGGTTGTATCGTTTGAGTTGTATATCTGGCAGCGGTGAGGCAGTCGGTCACCAGAATGTCTGCCAGCCATATTGTTCCAGCTGGCAGCGTTTAGTCAGCAATCTGCCAGCCATGCGTATGCGGGTATGGGTGGTCTATAATGTAAATGAAACTGAAACAAACGTATCCCCAGCAATTCGTTTTAGTTTTATTCATTCGACCAGTTCTACTGTCAAATTTAAAACTGGTATACACTGTCGTTCTATTTTTTCTACATTTGAAACACAGATAAAACGCTGCTGGGGCTGCCAGATTATTTTGTTATAATTTCTAGATTTAAATTTTAAAACTGACATAAATTATGCATCTAGAACTAGAACACTCCTGAATATGCCCTTAGTCTATTTTTTCTCAATAAAGAAAAAGAAACGTTAGCTCGTGAAAATTGACTTGATGTGGTTACACTCAGAAAAATAAGATGGTAACAGCTACCATATGGGAGGTTATTTTAACCATACGCGTATAGTAGTTTTCAGCACACAATAAAATCAGATGAAGTTAACAATATGCAAGCTCACTTTTACTATGAATGGTTTTGGCTCTAGAATAGTATAGTATTATAATATGAACAGTGTATTGTATGAATAACTAATACGATTGAGATGGTTAGCCTAACCATGACCGAATATTTTTTTTACATTTGTAGTTTTTGCTATAACCAGAGTCATGGTATTTTTGACATTTCACTTCTAGTTATTTTGAAACTAAAAGCAATGGTTGATTCAACAATGCTGACCATCAGCAAAACATGAGCTAATGTTGAAAAGTTTTATGAATTTAAATTCTAAAATAAGAACAACAAAATAATTTCATTAAACTCTATTATATTTTCGCATCAAATCAAATGATAATATACCTGGTGAAATATTGCTTAGCATTGCTTGATAGCATCAGTTGATCCAAGGCTCTGTCCGGTGGAGTTTTTCCTGAAGCAGGAATTGGCAGCAGGAAAGAAATTATTAGCCAAGTCCAGATGCAAACCTCGATGCCCACCTGCGATTTTTCGTCGGATTCGAGCGAATTGAATCCGGGAATCAAATGATAATCTTCCTTTTCATCAATCGCTTGATGTTGTTTCTACAGCGACCGATAATGAATAATAAACCGTATACGAGATGTTGATTTCACTGGAAAACATAACCGTTGCCGGAAAATTGTTGAAAAATTAAATTTCAACGACGGAAACTAGTAAGGCTACAAACTTTAGCTACCTGCAAGACCTACCAAAGTACACAGTCACAATACAGAATATTTTGTTCAAATCCATCACTGATGTGTTACCCATGTTCGAAATTTTCTGCAAAATTGTAACTGTATGTGACAATAACAGTACACCCGTTCATTGACAATTTGTATAGTCAGCACAAATGTAATACATAGTAGGTTGAAAAACACTATACGATAATGTGCTTCCTACATAAATTCTGTTGATATGGACTACATGAATAGTGTTTTCAAACTTCATAATCGTCTTTTAAACCATGTATCTATTTATGGTAACATTATTATATTGTGAACATATTTACATGGTAGCGATAACTATTTAGCTCCTCATATATCAAGGCTCGAGAGCAATTTCACCTTACTAGAAATTTGTGATTTTAACTATTTGTTCTTATATTTGAGATGACTACCATTGTCAGGATGACTATACCAGAAAAGTCATGAATACAAATAGTTTAGTCAAGTCGTAGTCTTTGTTGTCTAGTAATTTATACAATACAGATGGTGAATAGTCATATATCATGATTGTTGCTACTATTTAAGCATATAGTTGAAATGACGATGGAAAACAGGCTACGGTTACTATGGTATTTTGCTCAGTGTATGAATAACTACTACAATTGGAATGTTTAGCATAACCGTGAAAGCATCTTATTTTTACATTGTACTTATTGTTTTAACTAGTGCTATGGTATTTTTGACATTTCACTTCTGGTTCTTTAGAAAAACGGAAATCTGGTTAATTTGACAATGGTAAAGATCATTCGAACATACAAAAATGTTCAAAATGTTATATTAATTGAAATGTCGATGCAAAAATAACAAGAATACATTAAAACCTGCTTTATTTTTCCAATACATTTTTCACTGATTTAACATTATATATAAACATTATCTATAAAATTTAAAAAAATTATAGTAAGAGTTTATTTTTTAACACCTGTAGGCATTCAAAATCATCAACTCGTTGTTCTCTTTAACATATTTCTGTTATGAAATCGTTCGGGTTTTTTACCAGCGAATTTCTTGGAGAATAATACTGTTCCTATAAAAGTGTAGAAAAAACGTTACATAAAAATTATTAATAGAAGTATTTACACAGAAGCTTAACGGAAAACTTAGCAAATTTTTCAGATATTATTTTCGAAAAACCTTCCATATCCGCTAAAGATATTCACGTGCCGAGTATTTACGATGCTCCGAATAAAGCTCTCTATGTTTTGGGGGCTGATGCCAGGTCCCAACTCATAGGTTCCCTTCGGGCCCGAGGTATACCCACAGACTAACAGACAGGACACTCAAATTAGATTCTTCAATCATTTTAACGGTCATTTCGAATATTTCTTTATTTGGGACAGTACTCACATGTGTCATGATGGCGCCACGTTACCCTATCAAAAACATCCTGTCTGTCATCTAGACTGTGTTTATTTTTTTCATTTACCAACATAGTTGCCATTCATACAGAATTACCTGTAATGTATTGATTTGTATACGTCCACGCGAATTTCATGCAGGATACAGATTTAATACATATTGCCAAAACTATATACATAATTGTGCCTACTTCTCATCCTCCAACGCAATACAAAATCGAACCCGTTTTGGAACAAAAAACAACCAAAACAATAAAAAATAGTCTAGATGAACAACGTTGAGTCAAATAAATGGTTACCTTCAAACATCGCGAAAAAGTTAAATATATTATCAACGTAATCCAATAATTTATTGTGACGATTCATTTTCAAATATTTTGATGAAATCAGGCATCCCTGCAAGCAGCTGATCGGTGTTGACAAACGAGGAGAAACCAACTAGTAAAAAAACTTTTACATAACACAAGGGGTGTACAGATAGTAAATAGTTCGCGCAGTACAATATAGGTGGAGCTAGTGCATCACGAAAAATTATTTTATATAAGAATTTACTCATACTGTCATGTCTGTTAGTCTGTGGTATACCACCCTTCGTACCAGTCCGCGACGTCTTGGCAACTCGAAATCTTTCTTATATGACTTTCATCTACAACTTCTTAAAAACTATCAATGCTCAAATTTAGTGCTCTCCCTAACTCTTTCTCGTCTACAGCTCTATCGCACTCTTCTTTATGTTGCCGGAAGTATGACCTGTGTAAACGATGCTTCGGAGCATGCACCTGCCTTGAACTGTTTGAGTTGCTGGAAACTACCCAAAAACTCCACACCAACAATCTCAGCCAAGGATTATCTCTCTCGTTACAATCTGAAGAAGGTGAAGATCCAGGAAATTCAAAGTATATCTAAAAGGTTTGTGCCACAAACACACTTAAATTTTATTACTGCATCTCGGCAAAAAAGTGACGAGATTTGCACAGCCGAGAGATCGATAATCATCTCTGCAACATAATAATTACTGAGAATCTCGGCAATACCAAATTTGTGAACTGTCAATTATTGCCGAACTTGTCAGCAACAATTTTGCTGTTAGCTCGGCAAAAGTAATTATGATCGAATAATGAATATCCGAGTCATCAGTAATCGTCCGTAGAAAGGATTTTTCTTTATTATTGCATGAAATAAATATCACAAAAGCTAAGGTTGGGGAAAGGGGATGTTTTATTAATGTCCGCTTTAATGCAGTATACAAAAAAGTAAAGCAAACCTCAAAAGAAAACATCACGGTTAAAGACAATTATTTCCAGTGTTCCTCAACACATCTACCTGGAAATAAGAATACTTTTGTAAGTATCTATATGAAAAGCAGTTTTTTATTTTACTTATCTTTTCAAGAAATATAAGAATCTCTTACCTTCATCCAATATATATTATTTTCTCGCTCCTCCAGCAATGAATACGTGATGTTTTGCACATTTGACAACACACATTAAATGACAAGTGTTTCACCGAGTTTCAGTAAAAGCTAAAACACTATTCGAAATATCGGAAATAACGGATTTGCTGATATCGGCATATTTGTTGTTTACTGACAAGCTCAGCTTAATATTTTTCTAAACTTCGTCAAAAGAACGCGCTTTACCGAGATATCAGAATATTACATTACCGAATTTTGGAAAATAGCTTATGGATTACTGAACAATCAGTAAAATGTCGTGTTGCCGATCTAATACAGTATTTCATTATGCCAAGCTCAAGAATCTGTTTTAAATGTGAACGAATGATATATTTATATTTCCAACCCTTCTTACATTCCTTTACTAACTTTTGGGGAGTCCCTTCTTCTCCTATAACAACAAGCCAATCGGCCATGTTAAGCTAAAGTAAATGAGCCAAATAAAATTTTATTAAAAAAAATTAGAAACACACGCAAAAACAAACCCTATTGTCCGCTTTTCCCGAAAGTAACTGGCAACTACGTTCCAAAGGAACGCAGCCTAATTTACGAATTCTTTGACAGTTCACTCAAAATTGTTTACATTCAATCAGCTACGAGTTAATTCCTTTTCACAATATTTTTATTAGATTATGCTTCAAATTGCGGTAAAATTTTAAGCTATTTTAGTTAACATGATGCGAGGGCGTTCGGTAGCATTACAGTTATCAGGTCGTGCTAGGAGCTGTTCATCTACCCGACAAAATGCTACAGAACTAAAGAAAGCTGAGACCTATGGTACGGACCAAGAGCAACCACGTAAAGGCCGTGGTAGAGGACGACCACGACATCCAAGGCCTGAAATTTTGATTCCTGATAGGCCTCCAGATGCAAATGAAGATCAAAATCTACCAAGTAAAACTGCCCAGCCAATGTGTGAGAAAACGGCAAACACAAAAAAGGTATCACATCCTGAATAGTAATTTAACCGGTTTCCATATATTATATGTTTTTAGAATATCACTGGTCGTCATAAGGACGATACCAAATCTAATGTAACATGTGAGATCTGCGGAAAGTTTTTCAAGTTTCGAGCTACCCTAAAGCAGCATGAACAGATTCACTACGGAATTAAAGAATTCGAATGTGAAGTATGCCACACGCGATTTCTGCACAAGGGAACCCTAAAGGTTCATCTTCGGCTACACACAGGAGAAATGCCTTACAAATGTCCGCACTGTCCGAAACGGTTTCGAGGGCAAACAGCTCTGGATTGTCATGTGTTTAGGCACACAAAACAGGGCACAAAATGTCCGCAATGTTCTTCTATTTTTGCCACACCTTCGATTGTGAAACAGCACATTCGCGAAGTCCACACGACAGAACGTTCACACACTTGCCAGATTTGCGGTGTGACTTATAAGCATCGAAAAAGTCTTCGATTGCATCTACGCAACCATCAGAAACGAGTTTGTCCCGAGTGTGGCAAAGTTTTTCACAGTATATATGCAATGATGACACACCGGAAGGTTCACGCGCAGGATCACTTCCAGTTCAAATGTACTTATTGTGATCGAAAGTTTGAGAAGGAGGTTGAATTACAGTCGCATAATAAACTAAGATGGAGAGCATATCAGTGCGATATGTGCTGCCATAGTTTTAACAAGGCTGAATATTTGATCAATCACAACCGACGGAATCACTGGAAGGAAATGGGCCTTGAACAGTTGAAGGTTGCGCCTCCGAAGAACGGTTGGAACAGAAAAGGTGTTCCAAAAATAAAAAAAGTCGAAAAATCAGTAGCAAATGAAAATTTAATTACGGAAGTATGCCAGCGAACCGATGGCCCCTTGGAAAATAACCAGTCGTCAGATGTGACTATGCCGGCAGGCTATCAAAATGACGTTATTATTGAGAAGCGACCAGCAGAGACTACAGCAGAAATCAAACCGGCCGGTCCAATCGAGCATAATAACGAATTTGATTGTAAAGTTGTAGAGACATTTGAAAAACAAGAATCTGATTTCGATTATGATTGTACTGCAAATGATGACCTGGGATTTGCTGGGAACTCAGATACAGATCAAATCTCATTCGACGATATTAAATTTGAAAGTGAAACAACGCAAATACAACAACCTGATTCGATTTTCTTCAAAGCAGAAATCAACGAAAAAGACGATGTATTTAACACAGAAGAACCAGTTTTAGATGAAGTCACTGATACTAAAGAAGAATGCCAGGAAAAAGATGACGTGTCTGAGAGTGATGATGATGTGCCACTAGCGGTAAGCTTTTTAAACTGTTTTAAATATAATAAGACAAATAAATTCATTAGACGGCAACTTTATTTGTTTGACAGAACTTACTTTCAAAGAACAGTAGCAAAGGAATTCCTACGATTTCCAAAGATAAGAAAACTAAGCGTAGGAGAGGAGTTACTGACACAACAAAAGAAAAGACTCCACAAATTAAAAATGAAGTATTCAATGAGACTGAAGAAGACAGACTAAGTGGCGAAGCAGAAAATCATTCCATAAAAACAAACCTTGAAATTAAAGCCGGAAAGCAGAAGCGACGTTCTCGGCTTGAAACAGGAAACCAATCGCAGAAAGAAACGAAAATTAAAGCGGGACTCTACTGTCCTTACTGCGGTGAATCTTTTGCGGGGCGAACATCACTCAAGCAGCATAAGGTGGAAGTACATCCAGATATGAAACCGCATAAGGGGGTTAGTTCCGACTTCTTTTGCGATACCCAAAATATTTTCCAATAAATCCAAAACTTCTCATTTCAGCCTTTTATTTGTGAAGTCTGTGGCAAATCGTACGCCACGGTGGCATCGATGGTAGTTCATCGGGGAAGTCATGCCGAGTATCAACGGTTCAAGTGTGACGAGTGTCCCAAAGCGTTTACCTACCGGTGCTATCTGGAAAATCACAAACGAGCCGAGCATTTGCACGAACGACTGATTTGTCCGCTCTGCGGGAAACAGTTTAAGTACAGTCAGGATCTGAAAGTGCACACCAAACAGCACGAGGATGACAAACCGTTCAAGTGTGACTTGTGTCCATCGGTGTTTCGATACCCAAGTGCCCTACGTTGCCATAAGGCACTTCACGTGGAGACTGTTTTTACGTGCGACATTTGCCAAAAACAGTTCAAATACGCCAATAGTTTACGGGTCCACAAGCGTTTGCACACCGGTGTCAAGCGCTTCCGATGTGAAATTTGTGATCGAGAGTTCCACACGAAAGCTCCGTTGGTACGGCATTTGGCGACTCATTCGGTGGAACGCGAAATGAAGTGCGTTGTTTGCGATAAGATATTCTATAAGAAAATAGAACTTGTCATTCATCAGACAAAGGAACATCCGAACAATCCTGTTATAGGAAAAACCATCAAAATTCACGTTTGTCCGGTGTGTGGGCAGGAGTTTACCAAGAAAAGTAATTTAAAATCACACTCGTACATCCACGGTGATGTGTACAAGTACAAGTGCGACCTGTGTGAAGATCAAAAGTTTAAACAACATGCTGGATTACGGCATCATTTAACGCACTTCCATAAGCTCGAGATACGCAAACGGCAGCCAAAGGATGCAAGCATTTCGAAAACAAACGACGAAGATGTTTGCTCCGCAATAACCGCCACCCTGGCACCGGCTGTTAGTGTTTTACACAATGGAATTGAGTTTATGGTGCAGCGGGTTGAGTGTGAATAGTGTTATAAATACACGTGTTACGTGCTTATGATCACAGCCTGTCAATATAGTTTATTAAATTAATGCTTTATTATTTCTTTTTGGAAAATGATCGTCGGATATAGCTAAGCGATAGTGTGAATGTTCAATAGTTCAGAAGTTCATTAAGATTACGAAATTTACTACTATGTTAACCTTCTTCGGCTCCGTTCGTTTCGTCCACTCGGCTTTTGTTTTTCAGCAAAAAGTTGGCCAAATACTGTACCGGATCCTGTGGTCGCTCTTTAGCCAGTGCTTTGAGTCCCTGTAGCAGAATTGGATTTACGGTCTGGTCCAGATATTGTCGGGTAGGTAGCGATTGCAGGTCGCGCCCGGTGAGCTTGCGTCCGTTGTCATTACTCGATTTGTTTTCCTTCTCCATTGTTGTTAGTTTTATCTGTCAAATATATAGCATAATAAAAACAGGGCATGCGAAATTTCTCGAGGAGGCTATGGAATATTCAACCAATGAATTTTGTCCTAACTCAACAGATCCATTTCGAATATTTGAACCTTCCCTGAGTCACTAACATTAATCCTACCTATTGAACCCGCCCAAACAGTAGTTTGTTGAATATTCACTATAAAATAAATAATTGGTGCAAAAATATTCCTAAGCTTCTATTCCTTGCGATTTTGTTTATAGTCAGTCGTTGAACGCAGCCTGTTTCTGACGTTAGTGTTTGGTCGAAATAATCGACGAATCTTTAATCGATTTTTGCTCAACATACGCTCATATATGTTAGACTGGTTCTGAAGAACTGTCATTAGTTTCTCTTCATTAAGATCCTGAAGTAAAAATTTGTGTGAAAACATCAACGAGCAATAATTGATGGTTTAATGTTGACTTGAATTTGGATCGAACTATATTACCCAATTCGGTCAAATTGTCCATCTCTGTTCCTAGTGATAGTGTTATCAATCGTAATGGCTGAGCTGCTAATTGATCCGAACATACGCGGATGGGTGTTTCTACCGATAGTGGTCATCACTTTCCTGGTTGGTATTATCCGTCATTATTTTTCGATATTGATTTCCTCCCAGAAAAAAGTCGAGCTAACCCAGATTCAAGACAGGTAAATGAAAATATATTTTAAGTCGCTCAAGCATTAAGTTACCGTCATCTATTCTATTCTGCTCACCAGTCAAGCAATGATTCGGGCCCGTCTGCTGCGTGAAAACGGAAAATACCTAACCCCGCAATCCTTTGCAATGAGGAGGCATTATTTTAACAATGAGGAAACTGGATATTTCAAAACTCAGAAAAGAGCACCACCGAGCCCAAACTCAACGGCTATGTTGTCCGATCTGGTCAAGGGTAATTTTATCAACGTTCTCCCGATGATTGTGATCGGTGGATGGATCAATTGGATGTTCTCTGGGTTTGTTACCACAAAGGTTCCGTTCCCGTTGACCTTGCGTTTCAAGCCGATGTTGCAACGTGGAATCGAACTAGCCTCGCTGGATGCAGCTTGGGTGTCATCTGCTTCGTGGTATTTCCTAAATGTTTTCGGGTTAAGAAGCATCTATACGTTGGTGTTAGGAGAGAACAATGGTAAAGGGTTTCTCATAGTTCATTTCATTTATGGTTATAAAACATCATTTTCCACCAACAGCCGCGGATCAAACGCAATCGATGCAGGATCAAATGTCCGGTGCTGCCGTTGCAATGCCACAGGATCCGAAGGCGGCATTTAAAGCCGAATGGGAGGCGTTGGAAATCACTGAATATCAGAATGCACTAGCGAATATCGAGAGTGAACTTTTGGCTTCTGCTACTGCGACTGGGGAGGGATCGAACGCTGTCCATCAGCAGCAAAACCGGGACGATGGAGTGCTGAGAAATTAACCCTTCGATATAAAATGCCAGTAGTTTAATGTAAAATTGTTGATTTTTTTTGCTAGATAATCCTACTATTCACGTTGGCGTGTAAAGTAAGGGTGGAAAATGTTCTATGATGAATGAATCGATTGAAAATTTAAACTATTTATGTTAATTGTATCAATATTTCAAACTAGCTAAGTTTTTAAACGATGATGGTGGGAACACTAGCTTAGTTAGTCTAGTAAATGACTATGATTGTATGTACTATTATAGCTCAAAGGTAAATAAATACAATGAACGATTAAGAAAATTTGTGATTACATTTCGTGGGAAGAAACTACTTTCACCAGACTGTAGTTTGAGGATTTTTCCATTGACCATTGAAATATCGAAATATTTTTTCTTCTATAAATTTATATTTTCCAGTTCTACGAGCAGGCGTCATGCTATGCCAAATCGACCGGTGACATTAGATGACAAGTGTCTCGCTGAATTTCAGTGAAAGCCAGCGAAACTTTTCAAAATCTACGCAAACGGATTTGCTCATTTCGGTATATATGTTGTTTACTGAGAAGCTCAGCAATATATTATGCCAAACTCCGTCAACAATCGAAATATCAAAATATAATTTTAACGAATTTCGGACAAGTACATGGGGACTAGGCGTCTCGTTATGTTGAGCTCGAGCATTAGTTTTAAGTGTGAGAACATCCTGCTCTGCAAAACGTTCTGAGTAACCCAAAATATTTCTTTTTGCCATTCTAATATACAGTCAGTCGCAAAAATGAGTGCACAGTTTACTTACTGTTAATCAAATCTGTGTGGCTACAAACTGGTATATAGTAATCAATGCATAGCAAGCCATGACCATTGTGGTGAGACAACTGCTTAAGGTCCAATAAATCATAGAACAACTTATATCATCATTACACCACGGACTGCTGTACAGGTAAGAAGTGCATCATCCTGGGTGATTCCGTTTTCGTTGAGTAATCAACAATTCACAATGGCGATCCTTTGCCAGGTGCTACAATTTTTATTGCTGCAAATAATAAGAACCGCCTGTGATATAATAATAATTTTTGTACACCCGAAAAGGAATCACCCAGGAAACAATTATGGATATTCGCCGTAATCTTTTAGACACAAAGTTTTCGCTTTGAAAGAAAAAGATCTGACCTAAGAGATTGCGTAACAGTTAAAATTGAAAAAGGCGGATCATTATGGTCGCGCATTATGAGCGGACAACGAAAGTCGCGCAATAAAGGATAAAAAATTGATCTATCTTTGGAAAAGCGGATCATTAAAATCGCGCATTACAGAGCGGACCCGGAAGGTCGTGCATTAAAATAAAAAAATATATAAAAGCGGACCGGAAACGTCGCGCACAAAAGAAGCGGGTGACATGGCCGCGCAAGGCAAAATGGCGGATTTGATAAATCGCGCATTACTGAGCGGATCGACAGATCGCGCACATTCATTTCATTAGCCTTGATAGTGACATAATGAAACATACTCAATTGTGTTTGTTGGAGTATCAAAACATTGAAAACATGTGAAAATGAGAAATATGTCCGATTGATTGGAAGAATGAGCAGTTTATATGTAAACAGGTAAACAGTTCGATAAAGAACTTTCGGTGGAATTCTCAATGTGTGAGTGGTGTGAGTTTCCCACCAAACAACACATGAAGAAGAAGAAGTACGATAAGGATATGATGCGTTTAGCAACGTCGTGCACTTCGATTTCGGTTACGAGGACTAATTTTGACAATGATGTTACAAAATAGATATATACTTCATGAATCGTTGATTTTTCTGTACCAATTCAATAAGTAGTTTAGAGTAAATTCACTGAGAAAATACCTACGTCACTAGTATGAACCCAAGCAATCAAAAATTGCATATTTACTAAGAATATTCACATTCTTGCTACTTAAAATTACACGCCGAAGAGAACCTATATTTACAAAAAGAAATCCGTGTAATATTGCTTGCAGCTTAGGAAAACACGTAGTTATTTGTTGACACGGGAACTACAGAACCTTTCCGAGTGAACTTCCTCATTTTTTAGGAGTACGAGTGTAAACTTTCCTGCTACATAGAAGCTGAACGATGTATTTTAGAAGCTGTTTAGAGGTTAGTTCGATTGCGTCACGCGAATTTTCAAGTGTGGATAAATACAGGGTGATTTTTTAAGAGCTTGAGAACTTTTTTAAACAATAAAACGCATAAAAATTGCAAAATCTCATCGGTTCTTTATTTTAAACGTTAGATTGGTACATGACATTTACTTTTTGAAGATAATTTCATTTAAATGTTGACCGCGGCTGCGTCTTAGGTGGTCCATTCGGAAAGTCCAATTTTGGGCAACTTTTTCGAGCATTTCGGCCGGAATAGCCCGAATTTCTTCGGAAATGTTGTCTTCCAAAGCTGGAATAGTTACTGGCTTATTTCTGTAGACTTTAGACTTGACGTAGCCCCACAAAAAATAGTCTAAAGGCGTCAAATCGCATGATCTTGGTGGCCAACTTACCGGTCCATTTCTTGAGATGAATTGTTCTCCGAAGTTTTCCCTCAAAATGGCCATAGAATCGCGAGCTGTGTGGCATGTAGCGCCATCTTGTTGAAACCACATGTCAACCAAGTTCAGTTCTTCCATTTTTGGCAACAAAAAGTTTGTTAGCATCGAACGATAGCGATCGCCATTCACTGTAACGTTGCGTCCAACAGCATCTTTGAAAAAATACGGTCCAATGATTCCACCAGCGTACAAACCACACCAAACAGTGCATTTTTCGGGATGCATGGGCAGTTCTTGAACGGCTTCTGGTTGCTCTTCACTCCAAATGCGGCAATTTTGCTTATTTACGTAGCCATTCAACCAGAAATGAGCCTCATCGCTGAACAAAATTTGTCGATAAAAAAGCGGATTTTCTGCCAACTTTTCTAGGGCCCATTCACTGATTTGCAAGCGTTGCTCGTTAGTAAGTCTATTCATGATGAAATGTCAGAGCATACTGAGCAAATAATAATGCATGAAAATCATAACCTCAAAAAATCTGAGCAAATACTAATGCATGAAAATCCTAACCTCAAAAAAATCACCTTTTACTTAAAATGGACTGCTTAGAATGCCATTCACCAGCTTCGTAACATCTCCACTATTCATCTTATATATTAAACTCATTTGTTAGAGTGTGATCCGCTATCTATGTTAGATGCATTGGCTCAAAGGGTGAATCGAAAATTGATGCATTCGCTTCCAGTTTTCGCGTCAAGTTACCAGCAGTATTTCACATTTTTCGAACGAATTTTTCTGAGATATTGCTGCAAAAGCTATTGCACTCGATTTAACCACAATTAGATCCGCAATCCAAAAACTCACGTGGTGACTCCACTAATCAAATGACTTTTGATACAGTGGCTCTTATTACCGATATCACTACACGGTGAAAATCAAGTGAAGTGAATGTAGGTTTTTATCACGAAAGTCGCTTCAGCGGAAAATGTAATTAGTTCGATGAGCTTGTTGTTATTATAAAATGATTTTTTTTACTTCAGTGTTTACTTCACTGAGCGTGATACTGGTAATAGGGAAAATCAAGTGAAGTGACGTGTAAGTGAAGTGAATGTGAAAGTGGAAGTGAGAACGGTAATAAGGGTCAGTAACACTATAAATAAAATCTTTTTAAAGCAGCTGTTCAAATATAGCTATGGGACCAACTTGTGCCAGATGTATTTTTGACGATTATAAATTATTCAACAGCTTGTCATATCACAACAGATATTCTTCACAGTGTCGCGAATAGCCTAAGGGTTTGTTTGGCCATTCGAAGCTTGATATGGGAAATTCATAATAGAACTGAAATTTAAATAAACGTATCTCCAGTAAGGAAATTTTATTTATACGAACAGTTCTCTTTTTTCTGTTATATTATAATCTCAAGATTTAATTTTCAATTCACAAATTATGCATCTAGAACTAAATACTCTTCTAAACATGCTCTAGAAATAGCGCATGTCAATACGGTATATGCCAGATAGATTAAGCTCGATTTTTTTATAGAAGAGGGTGGATGTGTGGCTACAAACTGGTATATAGTAATCAATGCATAGCAAGCCATGACCATTGTGGTGAGACAACTGCTTAAGGTCCAATAAATCATAGAACAACTTATATCATCATTACACCACGGACTGCTGTACAGGTAAGAAGTGCATCATCCTGGGTGATTCCGTTTTCGTTGAGTAATCAACAATTCACAAAATCAAGTTTGAATGTCGCTAGTCATAAAAAATCTTATTCAGTATTTGGTGTGTCCTCCTTTGGCATGTAAGCGACGCGGCATCGATTCCACCAGATTTTTGTTAATAGTGCAATAATTTTCCAAATATTTTGAATCCGTTTTGAATTTTTTCTTATTTGTTGATTTAACATTTTTCAGCTTGTTCTTCACCTCACACCATAAATGGTCAATAGGATTCAAATCGGGTGATTGAGGAGAAGTTTTGAGCTGTTTCGACACTTTATAGAGCAACCACTCACGTTCTACGTAGGAGGTATGCTTGGGATCATTGTCTTGCTGGAAGTAACAACCCTGTGGCAATTTTAATTTTTCCACCGAAGGTTGAAGATTGTGTTTTAGGATGTTTAGATAGCCCATTTTGTTCATATTCGTTTCAATAATCTCCATAGTACCAGTTCCACTAGCCGCCATCGAGCCCCACATAATTACGCTTCCTCCTCCATGCTTAACGGTAGGGCACAAATTTTGAGATTCCAGCTCCGATTTTGGCTTTCATTTCGTCAGTGAAAATTACATTGTTTCAAAAATCTTGAGGCTTATTCACATGTTCTTTCGCAAATTTCAGCCGCTTTTTGATATTCGCCCTTATTCTGAATAACGACGTATTGGTTTTTCGATCGAATATGGTTTGATTTTGCTAGCGTTATTAGGAATACATATGAAATACGATCGAATAAACTATACGTCGTTCAGAATAAGGGTGATTGGCTTTGGAGAGTAGCGGTTTTTCCCGAGCTACTCGGCCATGTAAATTAACATATGCTACGCATCTGATTGTGTTGGCACTAACAGACCTTAGAATATTGTCAGCAACTTCCACAGCCAACTTCGGAATACTTGTTTTAGGGTATTTTCGTAATGTTCGCACAATCTGCCGCTCATCTCCAGATGTTAGAATACGTTTTCGCTCTGTACCAGCTAGATTTTTCAAAGTCTCTTCGAATTTCCACTTTTTTATGATTTTGAATACTGTCGAATGTGGTCTTCCAATGATTGCAACAATTTCCCGTAACGAATTTCCACGACAGCAAAGACTTATTACATGAGTTCGCGTACTAATATCCGTTTCCTTTTTTGCCTTTCTCATATAGAAAGGTTATGCAATCACTGTGAAAACCGACTTTTGAACCGAGGCCCGGAGATATACCATTCGACTCAGTTCGTCGAGTACGCAAAATGTCTGTGTGTGTGTGTGTGTGTGTGTGTATGTGTGTGTGTATGTGTGTGTGTGTGTGTGTGTGTGTGTGTGTGTGTGTGTGTGTGTGTGTGTGTGTGTGTGTGTGTGTGTGTGTGTGTGTGTGTGTGTGGGTGTGGGTGCGCATGTATGTGTGTATGTAACGTTTTTTTGCATTAACTTTTCTCGGAGATGGCTGAACCGATTTTCACAAACTTAGAATTAAATGAAAGGTCTTGTGGTCCCATACAAAATTCCTGAATATTATTTGGATCCGACTTCCGGTTCCGGTATTATGGGGTAAAATGTGCAAAAAATTGTGAAAATAAGTGCACTAACTTTTCTCAGAGATGGCTGAACCGATTTTCACAAACTAGGGTTCCAATGAAAGGTCTTGTAGTCCCATAGAAAATTCCTGAATATTGTTTGGATCCTACTTTCGGTTCCGGAGCTATGGGGTAAAATGTGCAAAAAAATGAGAATATGTTTTCTAGATTTTCTCATAGATGGCGCGACCGATTTTCATAAACTTAGGTTCAAATGAAAGTTCCTGTGGTCCCATACGTAATTCCTGAATTTCATCTGGATACGACTTCCGGATCCGGAAATATAAGGTAAAGTGTGTTAAAAATTTTATACCATCACTGAAAAGGGCGAAAACCCGTAAAAAGTTTTCTAAATCGTCCTCAAATCTTCTCCAATTGATAGTTTTTATCAGTAGACGGTCAAACAAACTGATTTCGATTATTCTTTTAAGAATCGAAGAAAATTATTTTGAAGAATACCACAGTATTATATATGATAGTATGATTGTTATGAGAAAGGCATCATTACACCACTAGGTGGATTAAAACAGGTTTTTTCATAGTCATTTCAATTAAAACACAGTTCAATTGTAGTCAGAGATGCCATTTATACAGATTTATCTGTATTATACAGATTCTAACATGCGCATACAGATTACATACAGAAAGATTTTATACAGATTTTCTCAACTTAATACAGATTTCACAATAGAATTGGAAAGAAAATAATTTTTTTTAATCTGAGCTCTGTTCGGTAGCTCGAGACGAGAAAAACGTTTAGTAATCAATGAGCAAATCACAAACTGATCTGAAAATCTTAAAATGGTGCTGGTATTTGAAGTTGAGCGCTTAGATCCAACATCAACTTACCAAGACAAAATCATGAAAGTATATGAAATCGAAATTGTTTTAGTTGATTCTGATTGTTGATGAAAATTTAATTTTGTCGTATATAATTGAATTTCTCATTATTAAACCAAGAAATGTTGGAATAACATTACCTCACCTTATTTTCATTACACCAAATTCGGTTTTTTGGTGAATACAGATATATACAGATTTTTCATTCAACGTAATACAGATTTTCTATGAAAATATCTGGCATCTCTGATTGTAGTTAACAATGAATTTGATCACTAGATTGTAGAAAGATTATGCAATCACTGTGAAACCCGATTTTTGGACCGAGACAGGGTGATATGGGCAAACAAAATGGAAATTTGTGCACACTCACTACAGCTATACTGGCTCCCAGCTTCCAGTTCTGGAAGTGCCAGAAACAAGGCTACTCCGTTTGACATAAGATCGTTTAACATAATACCGTTTGGCATAATGCCGTTTGACTGTATTGTCATTCAACAAGGGGCTAAACTCAAAACTTTGTCTGAACTCAAATAAGTTTTACCGGGAGTAAAAAAGTTTAGCAGGGATCTCGCTGGATTAGAAAAGTTTAGCCGAGATCTGGAAAAGCATTATTTTGACATAAGAAGCTGTCAACGTAGTATTTGTTTCTTTTTTGTTTTTTGCCTTTCTCATATAGAAAGGTTATGCAATCACTGTGAAAACGGACTTTTGAACCGAGGCCCGGCGGGCCGAATGTCATATACCATTCGACTCAGTTCGTCGAGTTCGCAAAATGTCTGTGTGTGTGTGTGTGTGTGTGTGTGTGTGTGTGTGTGTGTGTGTGTGTGTGTGTGTGCGCGCATGTATGTGTGTATGTAACGTTTTTTTGCACTAACTTTTCTCGGAGATGGCTGAACCTATTTTCACAAACTTAGATTCAAATGAAAGGTCTTGTGGTCCCATACAAAGTTCCTGAATATTATTTGGATCCGACTTCCAGTTCCGGAATTATGGGGTAAAATGTGTAAAAAATTGTGAAAATAAGTGCACTAACTTTTCTCGGAGATGGCTGAACCTATTTTCACAAACTTAGATTCAAATGAAAGGTCTTGTGGTCCCATACAAAGTTCCTGAATATTATTTGGATCCGACTTCCGGTTCCGGAATTATGGGGTAAAATGTGCAAAAAATTGTGAAAATAAGTGCACTAACTTTTCTCAGAGACGGCTGAACCGATTTTCACAAACTGACATTCAAATAAAAGGTCTTGAGGTCCCATACAAAGTTCCTGAATATTATTTGGATCCGACTTCCGGTTCGGGAGTTATGGAGTAAAATGTGCAAAAAAAAGAAAATATGTGTTCCAACTTTTCTCATAGATGGCGCGACCGATTTTCACAAACTTAGGTCTTGCAGTCTCATATGTAATTCCTGAATTTCATGCGGATCCGACTTCCGGATCCGGAAATATAGGGTAAAATGGATAAAAAATAGTATACCATCACTGAAAATTGGGAAAAACCTTAAAAAAATTTCTAAATCGACCTCAAATCTTTTCCAACTGATAGTTTTTATAAGTAGACGGTTAAACAAACCGATTTCGGTTATTCTTTTAAGAATCGAAGAAAATTATTTTGTAGAATACCACAGTATTAGATATGATAGTATGATTGATATGAGAAAGGTATCATTACACCACTAGGTGGAATCAAACGGGTTTTTCTTTTTGCAACTGCTCAACGCATGCAAAGACGTCATATTAACAAGATATCTCAGCTCATATTTCCCGAACAAATCAGTAAATCCGTCCATCCGTTCTTGCGTGATGCGATTACAAAGAATCTATGCATTTTTATATATATATATATATATATATATATATATATATATATATATATATATATATATATATATATATATATATATATATATATATATATATAATTATATATATATATATATATATATATATATATATATATATATATATATATATATATATATATATATATATATATATATATATATATATATATATATATATATATATATATATATATATAGATAGATATATAGATATAGATTTCCTTCAAAAAATATACACAGCAAAAAACCAACTGTTGAAACGAAGAATCTTTGAACATTTAGAGGTTTATGAGCAAATTGAACCGCCATCTTCCCCTACGAGTTCAATTTGAAGCACGAAGGCCAATCACGTACCCAGAGGGGGGGGGGACAAGATTCCGAAATCAAGAACAGATATATAATTATTTGAAAGGTCAAAGGCATGTGTAGCAGAAATAACAAGACAGTAAACATAAAGAAATGTAATACAATAACAGATAGAGTGGAAAAGGTACAAGGTACACCGAGAATTAGGTACATAAGCAGTCTTCAGTAACATTATTTTTTTACCTTGGGCCCCTCCCGAAACGAAATCCTGGGTACGGGCCTGACGAAGGCGAAACACGAAGAAATCGAAAATAATTTTCAAAATAAATACGAATCTGACAGTTGCCGGAATTTAACCAGGTTCCCATGCTTGAAGAGGCTAAGCGATTTACCACTTTCAATTAAAAACAATTAACTTCAGTATTTTGCTGTAAATTTCATAATTTATTTTTCGCTTTTTCGTTATGTTTCTGTCAATCCACATCGCTTTTTATGCTGTCTTGTATTTTATATATTTGTCACAAACCCTGCACATGTGTGTGTGTGTGTGTACGTTTGAGTTTCCTTCGAAACAAAAAAATCAAACCGCATATTGAGACACTATAGTTATAATACACATGAATGGGTTTCGTCGTCTAATACGGGCCTATATTTTCCTATTTTTGTTTGTTTAGTAACTTACTTCACACTGGGATGTAGAATACTGTGTGTGTGCCTCGGTGTGTGCATGGGTCACATTTATTAGGACATTCAATGCCGATTTTACGACCAACTAAGCTGTCGTCAAAATTGTCAATAATTGCTTTGGCTCGTTTTGTTTTCGGATCAATGAATTGTTTTACGGTGTTGGTTTCAAGGTTTTGTTTTTCTTATCATTCAATAAAAGCTAAAGCTATGAATTTTCTTTCTGTTGTTCACTTCCAATGCTACATTTCTATTGTTTTGTTCTTGTGTATGTGTCTAGAGGGATCTATTTTGCTACCTTCACAGACAGATAGTTTACTTCGCTAGTGTTTAGGGTGTTACTGACAGCATTAATAAGGATGGGTGAGAGCTAGCTCAATTCTTAACCAAGTTTTGCAATCATTCGTACTCTGTGAAGATGTATAGTACTTCAGTAGTTGAACAGTGAACACACTACCAAACATCGCATTGTTATAGACTGTTATTTTAGAAGAAGTAATATGTGTTATGTTAAGATAATTGGTTGAAATTTTTCTACGTTTTTTCGATGATATGATAACATGATGATGATTAATGATAAAAAATGTTCGAGCAGCGGCAGCAGTTAACGCATTGTCATTATTATCGATTGAATTGAAAAAAAAGCAAAGTCCCAAATCAAATTTTGTAGAAGCGTCTGTGATCCTATTTTACAACGTGTATGCTCAATCAATTGTATGTTCTTTCCGTAATCAATTTAACTCCCAGAATCACTAGTTTTACTGAACTACGACTTTCGTTTTTTTTTGTATTTCCGAAGCAAACAGACTAAGGATTATTCACATAAGTCTCGAACTTATAACAGCTTAAACGACAAAAAATGATCTTTTGATTTGAGCGGTTGGCCAATCACACAACCAGAGGGAAGCACGGCGTAATCCTGGCACAGTGACTTGACCACAGAATAATGTACTAACGAACTGATGGAACACAAACGAAATGAAAATATAAAACGGACTTTGCTGAACAGAATATAAGAATTCAGGAACACTTAAACGTAAAATAGTTAACAAACAAGTGGAAGCTTTCGTTTCCCTTAAATTACTTACAGGATAATTTGTATCGGTCTATTTTTTTTCTGTATGTTTCACTCAATTTATGAAGTGTTATTCTCGTACAATTAAAGTATTCTTTGGAGAAAAATTAAATCTTTCTCTACGTCATGCTTTGTTTCGTTTTGTATAGTACTTCTAATGCAGCCTGATCTAAAGCATTCCGCTGAACAAAGGATTTTTGACTTAATCAAACGTAAAATAATCACTAAACTCAATTAACCTTGAAGCAAAACAGTTCCCTTCTTAATATTAGATGCTTAAACCATTCATCTACGAGTTTATCCAGTTACTTAACCTTACATTGGCCAAGGCTGCTCGAAACCAAGTTCAATGTTTAATTCAGTTGCGATTTTTTTTATTAGTTGCGTTGAGCCTATGTCTTGCAAATACATTTTGTTTTTAGTTCATCTTACCGATAAACGACACTTGTGATTCATTGATCTTACGTGTTGTCTTACTGTCTTTCGAAAGGTTAATTTACCACTTTCATTTCCTTAGCAAAATGTGTTCTTACTTGTGAAGTTTTTTTTGTTAAATTACATTATTTAAACTGAAATGACCAGTCCAGCTCAGAGGGTCTTTGCTCGGTCCAGCAAATCGCTAATGAATTTCTGAAAGTAAAAAAACAAAAATTAGCAGTTGATTGATAGAGTATGGTGGTACTGTGTTGAGAGCCGGCTTGCGTTGTATAGAACGTTAATTACAACTTATTCGTTCTAGTACTAGCACGATAGAGAATTGATGTTTAGTGTGCCACTACGAGAGAGAGAAGCATAGGATGATTTTGTTAGTTTGAAAACAGGATATTTAATTATCGGAATGTTTTTCTTCCACCTTGTCCCCATCAGAGATAGTGGATTGCATTGACAGAGGAATAAAATAGGTCACGACTGGGAAGAAAATATTGATTTTTTTTGCGAAAACTGATTAAAAAACAACTGATTTTTTTTTTATTCGGCATGCATGCTGACTAGATCGAAACAAATGACAGTAACCGAATATCACTCACCGATATGTCTTGAGGAGGTCGTTTACATGCGGACAGTAGGCTCTGAAAATATGAAAAAAAAAAACAGTAGTTAGAATTTTCGGGCAAAATATTGTGCTATGTATTTTGCCAATAACCTTCCAACAGTTGCCAATTAGGTGGAACTATGTTATATGAAGCAAATGTATCACGAGTACTTTTTTGGTTTTATTGCAGGTGAGTAGAATGTCAGTTCATTTGATAAAAATACATTTAGAATTTGAAATTATTTAATAGGCTAGAGTTTAAACGATGGCATGAAGGAAAACTTTCCAATAATAAGATAAAAAACTGTGTCATACAAATTGACAAGTGTTTTCCTTCGACTTCTAGCATAGAAGGAAAGGACATTTGTATAGCTTCGGTTCATACTCCTCCAAGAGCTCAAGTTGGACAGCGACAGCCTAATGAAATGGTCGAAGCCCTCCCTGCTCCACGATTGATTCTGGGAGATTTCAATTCGCACGAAATGATGTGGGGTTCCGTTTACAATGATAGCAGATCATCTCTAATATATAATATTTGCGACAATTTTAGCATGACGGTATTAAATATGGGTAGCATGACACGGTTCCCAAGACCTCCTGCACGTCCAAGTGCATTAGATTTATCTCTTTGCTTGACTTCAATTTTTACTAGATTGCACCTGGAAAGTATTTCCTGATTTAGATACACGGTAGTGATCATTTACCAATCATCATCTCAATTAGCTGTAACAAAAGCATTGCTAATTCAGTTAATATTCCATATGATTTGACAAAAAATATCGACTGGATTAAATACCAAAGTAGTATCTCAAGTACCTTGAACTCAATGGAAGAGCTCCCCTCACTTGAAGAATATGACTTCCTCATTTGTTCGATTCTGGAGGCCGCAGAACAAGCCCAAACCAAACGATTTCTTGATCCATCGTCTAACAGAAGGCCTCCAAACCCTTGGTGGGACCTCCGGTAACATCTGATAACAAAATACAAACAAAGAATAAATTTTCTTCGAACAATAACAGGATCTTGGTGGGGTGCTCATCCGGAAGATCTAATAAAATTGTATCAGACAACGATACTTTCAGTGATGGAATATGGATGCGTTTGTTTTCGTTCCGCTGCAAACTCTCATATTATCAAACTGGAGCGAATTCAGTACCGTTGTTTGCGAATTGTCTTAGGTTGTATGCATTCGACACATACAATGAGTCTTTTTTTTGGAGCTTTCATCGCGACTGCTAATAAGATGTGAGGTACTGAATCCCCTGGTTATTAACAACTTCGAAAGGCTAGTTGAGCTTCAATCTCAAACAAGATTCATGACAGTATATTTTAACCATATGCCACAGGAAATCAACCCTTCAAGATATATTCCTATCCGTGTCAGCCTCCTAAATGTCCCTGACTCAACTTTATTTTTCGACACATCCATGCAGCGCGAAGTGCGTGAAATCCCGGAACACCTACGCTCGTTGGAAATCCCAAAAATATTTACAAGTAAGTTCAGGCATATTGACTCTGAGAAAATATTTCACACGGACGGATCACGAATTGAAGAGGCTAATGGGTTTGGTATATTCAACAATAATGTTTCGGTCTCATTTAGGCTTCAAGAACCTGCATCTGTTTATATAGCAGAGTTAGCAGCAGTTCATTATAGTTTGAGTGTAATCGTCACATTATCTCCAAACCATTATTTTCTCTTCACAGATAGTCTGAGTGCAATTGAAGCCATTCGTTCAAACGCTGGCAAAAATGAACCGTTTTTCTTGGGCAAAATAAAAAAGTGCCTGAACGACATATTGAACAATAATTATCAAATCACAATTGTTTGGATCCCGGCTCATTGTTACATTCCAGGCAATGAAAGAGTCGATAGTTTTGCCAAACGTGGTGCAATTGAGGGTGAAATTGATAAGAGACCGATTGCTTTCAACGATTTCTATATTTCTATATTCAGGGGACTGGATGTGAGTAGGGACTTCATTCGTGTGATGTCCACACTCATGTCCAATCATTACACGTTAGATGCACATCTCCTGCGAATCGGACGTTCCGAGACTAATAATTTTGCTTGTGGCGAAGGTTATCGCGATATTGATCATGGCGTTTGGACATGCGTGGAGTATCGTGATGTCAGATCTCAACTAATAAATTCTTTGCGTACCCAAAGTAGACTATCCAATGTCCCAGTTCGCGACATTCTTGCTTCTCGTGACCTTACATACATGAAACTTCTTTGTCATTGTATCAAGTCAATTGAAGTTCCAATTTAAATTTTATTTTATGTTAGACTGTTTTCTCTTCCATGAGTTCTACCAATAGCCAGCTATTTTCAAGAATCAGAACAAATTGGCTCAAATGGCACGTTCCCCGTGATATTTGGAGATTTGTGCCTTGCCATCAATTTGTTTTTAGCATCATTTTCCCGATATATAAGAGGGAAGGATTGAAAGGAAATGGTAAGGGTTGGATTAGGAGGATGGGAAAAATTGACGACACAAAAACACATAAAAGCAAAAGTAAATTTTGCACCCCTAAGGGATGCTGAACAATCTGCTGAGTATCACATTTAGTGGAAGCAGAAGTAAATTCTGAACCTCTACGAGGTCCCGAACAGTCTGTTATTAATAAAACCTCCAACCCCCGAGAGAATTTAGAGATCTTACAAAAGCGACATCATTCTGCACTCCCGGAAGAATGCAGAACGATTCGCAGTATGTACGAGCAGAAGTAAATTCGGTACCCCCTAAAGGATGCCAAACAATCTGCTAAACCTTATATAAGGTGAATACAAAAGGGATTCATTCACTCCAGGAAGAACGATGAACCCTTCTGACTATAGCTCCTTACCACATTGGGTGAGAAACGAGAGAATATCCTTCAATTTTAGCTCCGCATACACAGACTCAACCATGTATGGAGAACCAAAAACCCGGATACGTAGCTGCGTCAATGCGGGACAGTTACATATCAGATGATATGAAGTACCGTAGTCGCATTCACACAAATCACACGAATAATACTCAGCACGTTGAATAGTAGCCATGTGATAATTGAGTTTGCAATGTCCAGTCAGAGCTCTGACCAGAATACTGCAATGATGCTTGGAAAAATGCAGTAGATACTTTGGCATTTTCAGATTTAAATCTGGTAGAAATGCGTTTGTCTGAACGCAAGTTTGCAAGCTGCGCCAGTAGCTGGCATGTTTGGATGCAGCCCAAGAACGAATCTTGTGCTTTATCCAACTAGTTGAAAGTGGTAAAGCTGGTTCAGGACCAACGAAATCATTTATTGCACCGGCTCTAGCCAACTCATCAGCCCATTCATTTCCAGTAATACCAGAATGGCCGGGTACCCATAAGAAATAAACAGCATTTGGAATGCTGAGGAGTCAAATTGAGTTCGACATGCGATCACTAGATTCGACCGTGAGTCATTCGAACTGAGTGCTTTTAAAGCTGCCTGACTGTCGGAACAAAAATAAATTCGTTTACCACAGATCCTCTGCTGAAGTGCCGATTGTACTCCACAGAATTGCGTAGATTTCTGCTTGGAACACAGTACAGTATCTACCAAGTGAATGAGACTGTTCCAGCCTCATTTCACGACAGTAGACACCAGCACCAGCACGACCATTCAACAGAGAACCGTCCATATAACAAACTATGTGTTCATCAAGTTGTCGTTCCAGACAACCAGACAACCATTTCTCACGAAGAGGATAGCTCACATTGAATGTTTTGAAAGGAAAACTGCATGTGAGAGTTAGGTCACTAGGAGCGAGTAAATACTCATCCCACGTAACCATTTGAGACCACAAGCGAGTGTGGCTTGTAGCATAATCTAATGGGTTACTGTTCCAAAGCCCTGTAACCTTAAGACAGTATGCACAAGATAATGCTTCTTGTTTTAGGAACACATGTAGTGGTTTAATGCACAGTAGCGCCTCTAGAGCAGCAGTAGGAGTTGTCGTGAATGCTCCTGTCATCGCCATTAGGACCATCCTTTGGAGATGATTTAGCTTTGACTGAACTGTCGCGACTTCTCCTTTCTGCCACCATACAAGACATCCATATGCTAAAATTGGTCTAACAATAGTTGTGTAGATCCAATGAATATATCTGGGTTTGAGTCCCCATAAATTTCCAAAAGCTCGTCTGCATTGGCCGAAAGCCATGTAAGCTCTTTTAATCCTGAAGTCAATGTGAGCAGACCAATTCAGTTTTGAGTCAAGAATAACCCCGACGTATTTAACTTGATCGACCACAGTGACCTTTGAACCAAAGAACTGCAACGGACGAGCTCCTGTAATTATCCTACGATGAGTGAAAAGCACCATTTGATGTTTTGCCCGGATTTACAGATAATCCAACCTGACAACACCATTGTTCAACAGATCGCAGGGCTTGTTGCATTAAATCAAAGAGAGTGTTAATGCTTATACCGGTCATCAATATATGATAATCGTCGGCAAAACCATAAGTCGGAAATCCAAGGTTATTAAGTTTCCTTAACAAACCATCAGCGACTAGGTTCCATAAAAGTGGGGATAGTACACCACCTTGAGGACACCCACGGACACTCAGCTTTCTAATCTCTGCTTGCCGAAGCGATGAACAAAGAAGTCGATTGCTAAGCATTGCGTGTATCCAATTTGTGATACTTGAAGGAAAACTCCCAAGCAAGATTGCTTTTGTGAGAAAGCTTTTTCAATGTTGTACACAACATCATGTAACAGGGTTGTAGTGGACTTTCCACGCTGGTAAGCATGTTGCATTCCATGTAGCGGATGCACGCCCAAACTAACATTCCCGATATAGTGATCTACTATGCGTTCCACTGTTTTAAGGAGAAATGAGCTTAGACTGATAGTCCTGAAACTCTTCGCTTCCTCATAAGTGTCGCGACCGCCTTTGAGAATAAATTTGACAATTATTTCCTGCCAGGCTCTTGGAATATATCCAGTCGCAAGACTAAAAGTAAGTATTTTCTTCAAAACATGTTTGAAATGTTCATACCCTTTCTGCAGTAACACTGGGAAAACTCCATCCTCTCCAGGAGACTTGTACGGAGCAAAACTCTCAACTGCCCATTTGACCGATTCAATCGTCACAACGCTTCGAGCAAGGGCCCAAGAATCGTAACTACCTGAAAAAGTCTCGGGGAGAGCTGTCAGTGATGGATCCATACATCCTGGAAAGTGAGTGTTAAAAAGATAGTGAAGTACATCACCTTCATCAGACAAGTGTTCACCATCTGAAGTTCTTCTTAACTGACATTAAAGTCCTTAGACTTCGAAAGTAACTTATTTAATCTGCTAGCCTCGTTGAGACTAGAGACATTTGTGCAGAGGCTTTTCCAACCACTTCGCTCAGACGATCGAAGAGCATTTTTGTAAGCCCACGAATGCCTCCGACCCATATCTGCGTCGGTGGTTCTAAGCTCTTCTGCATAGTTTCCTTAGTCTAGTAAGTTCAGCATTCCACCAAAGAGTTCCTCTAGTAGCTCGCACAATCCGAAGTGGACAAGCCTCTTCATATGCTGCAACTATGAGTGAATTTGTCTCGTCGACATTGTCCAAATCAATTGGGGTTTCAATTGTTGGTTGGTACCCGTAAAATCTAGTCGCCAAGCCCTCTTCATAGAGGTCCCAGTTTGTAGATTTGGGATTACGATATGTGATAATATCAAATTTAACGTTTGAATGATCAAAGAATATGTACTTATGATCAGGCAACGAAGGTTCGAGCTCATCGGAGACGAGCCAATTCACCAACTCATGCGCAATTCTATCAGAGCAGAGAGTTACGTCCAAAACCTCCTATCTTCCAGATCTCGCAAAAGTTAGAAAAATTTTTACGGTTTTTCGCCCTTTTAGGTGAAGGTATAAAATTATTAACACATTTTACCCCATATATCCGGGTTCAGAAGTCGGATCCGGATGAAATTCAGGAATTCCGTATAGGACCGCAGGACCTTTCATTTGAATCTAAGTTTGTGAGAATCGGTTCAGCCATCTCCGAAAAAAGTTGGTGCACTTATTTTCACATTTTTTTGTACATTTTACCCCATAATTCCGGAACCGGAAGTCGGATCCAAATAATATTCAGGAATTTTGTATGAGACTACAAGACCTTTCATATGAATCTAGTTTGTAAAAATCGGTTCAACCATCTCCGAGAAAGTTAGCGCAAAGAAAACGATACACACACACACACACACACACAAACATTTTACCTACTCGACGAACTGAGTCGAATAGTATATGACACTCGGTCCTCCGGGCCTTGATTCAAAAGTCGGTTTTCACAGTGATTGCATAACATTTCTATATGAGTAAGGCAAAAATGGTGTTCTAAATCTAATGATCTTTGAAATATAATTTCAATGTTGTATTGCTGCATACCGTTAATCTAACTTTAAATTATTATTTTTAAGTGAAAGAGAAATAAATTTTTGTTGAATATTTTATTCGCGATAATTCTAAACCACGTGAAACCGGTCACGTAATTTCCAATGTTATTCCTATTGGGATGGTTTCCTTTAAACCCTTTCATTCATATTCTATTCTTTATTCTAATTGCTATTTCTGTTGAAAGCAGGTCCAAGATCAAGAATTTAGGATTCTAAGTTTTGCTTACCAAATTAATGATGCAACTAAAACCAAAATTTCTAGTAGTTTTGTAAGCCTTTATTTCTATGGGAATCCTAGTATATTAGCTTCTGTTTCAAATCTCGATTTACCATTGAAAGTCAGGCAGAAATAGTATGGATGTTCATTTAGGGGTTATCCTAAGTTTGTGCTTTGGGCACATAACCGTTTTTACTTTTCTTCACGTTTCGTCTTAGACTCGTCAGTGTAGAGCAGTTCAAATTGAACTGCTTAGTGCAAACTTAAACAGTTCAATTTGAACTGCTCTGCACTGGCGAGTCTAATGTCGTTTTCGTTTTTAAATTGCACTACACTGGTGTAGCGAAAGCTGCACTGAAACCGTTCGTTTTTACCAATTGCACTACACCAGTGCTACACTTTTTCTGCACCGATACCACTGGTGTAGCACTCATCAAAAGTTTGGTGTAGCTCTGTGCAATGGAATCGTGTATTGTAGTCAATGGTTACTGTTTATGTTTTCGTCATTTTTGTTCGTTTATTCATGCCTCAGTGTAGCACTGCACCGGTGTAGTGCAAATTAAAAACGAAAACGCCATAAGACGAAACGTAAAGAGAAGTAAGAACGGTTATGTGCCTAAAGCACAAACTTAGGAGAACCCCTAAATGACCATACCAGTTTTTTCATACTTTCCAACAAACGACAATACCAAACTCACATAGCAGAAAGATCCTACGAAAAGATAGTGTTAGTGATAAAACTTTGGTTCAGAAAAGTCTTGAATGCTTAAGAAAGGAAGCGGGGCATTTTGACTAGCAGGGACGCTTTATGAGACTCTTCCCTATGGCTGGCAGCCATTCTGTTGACCGACTGCCTCACCGCTGCCAGACCTACACCTCGAACGAACACATCGAAATCTTTTCAGCGAAGGTGAAAAGATGAAAACGCTCGGCTAACTAAGATACAGGCGACTATGTTGTGCCAAATTGAATTTGACAGCCGTCACTGAATCAATTTTGGTAGCCATGGCTGCTCAGGTAGCCAAAAGGCCGAGCGGGTCATAGCAACCCAATGAGATCTAGCAAAATAATCACCGTTTGGTTCCTTTATTTTTCAACAGCTCAGTTTCCGTTTTGTTTCTCAACAGAAAAGTGTAAATAGTCACAATCCTCTTCTGGAGTCAACAACCGAAACTCTGAAGTTCACGTCGTAAATATTAAATCATCATAGCCAATTGGAGATGATCAAAGCCATCCCCAAATAGGAAAAGCCGTTGAACTGAGGTGTCATGTGCTACGGTTTGCGTCGTCCAAGCCGTTTCGTTTCGAATCGTGGGAGTTGTCCTTTGTTTTTTGTTTTGCACCGCATCCATCCTGCGCGCGTGATCTTCAATACCAAAGTCAAATGCCCTGTTTGTTGGCGGTTGTGAAAGAACGCAGCAACTTGCCGTACATTCGAGATACGGGCTCGATGAACTGACTCATCAACAACAAACATAAATTCTATTATTGCCCACCATCCATAGGCTGTGTCATTCACACACCGACTGTTGACGGTTCAGTCTTTTTGTTTGGTCTAGATCTTGCTGTGACTGATGCTCGGATTGGACGACAATACAAACCACTACGTTAAAATAAAAGATACAAACACAATTGTCGTATCGGTGTGAATTAAAAAAGCAAACATTTAAAACCGTATAAGTGACACTAGACTAGCGTCACAATCAGAAGAATAAAGAAATAAATGGCGCACACATTAGGGAATACTAAACAGTCTCCAATCTACGCGTGGGCAGAAGAGAAAGAGAGTGACGTAAAATTACTTTCAGTTTCCATCGCAAATGAGTGAACGGACTGAGTACAACGAAAATGGCCATAGAAAAAATGCAATAAATTCTGAGCGATTTAATTTATTCTATGACATTTGTCAAACCGAAAATAGAGAATGGCATGGCTTTTAGTAAATACACACGATGGAAGAAAGTTGATCTTGTCCTTTCTTTTAGGAATTCATTGCTAACAGAATGTTATAAACGTGTCAGCAAATATCTTTATTTATGGACATGCTTTAGGACATGACACAGAATCCACAAATGGACTTGAATTTCTACTCCCTGCAGTGAACGATTTTTTTTATGCGGTGGGTGCAAAAGCCCGAAATAATTGTCGTAATCAAACTTGCTTCGCAAAACATGGTCAAGAAAAAAAATAATATCGATTAATCATAAATTACTTACAAATAAGTGAGATCTTCTGATATCATCAGTGTCCATGTCGAGGATTTCGTCGATATCTACATCTATCGCCTCCGTCTGAAGAGAAAAAAAAACGAGAGGAAATGATACCAATAAATAACACCGAGAAAGCAGCCGGTGATTACTTACGGGTGGGTCAAACAGCTTCTGCAGTTCATCGTACAGCCACATTTCCACTGCCAGCCGCTTCCGGATGAGACTCATCTGGTGCGAACCGTACTTGGCGGTGAGGAATTTCTCCCGGCGCTCCTTCACCTCACCCTTCTCGGTAAAGTTGACCCGCAGACCGGTGCGACCCGGCGATCGTTCGCATTCATTCATGGTCTCAACGCCGCACTGCATCGCGCTCTATTGTGTCCTCCTCCGAAAAGCTGACTCTTAATGTCTGATTTAAATTCTCGAGGACTGTGGTGGGTCCTCCCGTTGCCTCCGCACCTATCTTCTCTCTCGGCAAACAGGCTGGCTGTCCGGGGTCAGTCTGGAAAAGAAACGTGGCAAAAAGAATGTTTTTAATTTGGAGAACTAAATTAATACTCATATGTATGTTGAATTGGATTGGTCGGCACATGGCACAAAGAAAAATCCCGGGTGTTCGCTCCCGGTGTCAAAATGATTCTATCGCGCCGCAAACGGATTCCCGATGGTGGCGGGGCATGCAGTTAACTGATCACTAGCTAATATGATTAGGACTAATTTGGATAATTTATGGTGCCGGATAGTAGGTTGATTCGTCTATAAGCTCGGGCGGAATGTAATTAAATTGTTTAGCTAACAATCGAATGCTACAGGTAGGTTAAATTTTTCACGGTATTTGTAGCGGGAAAGGGAACCTACCTACCAAGCCGTATCGTTTTTGGAATTTTCTCCATTGAAAGATTTTATGCCATTAATTGAACACATAATTTTCCAATTCCCTCGATCGACAACGAAATTGTATTTGATGTATTAATCACTGAAACGTGTCACTTTTTACGAGATGGGATTACTAATTTACTGGATCTCGATTCTTGACAAGAAAAAGAATATTATATAGTCCACTAGGAAATATCAACCTTCCAAAAGTTTTCACCCCTCACGATTTTTGTTCGAAATTCGGATCACGTCGCATCAAGCATTGCCGTCCTCCAAGTCGATACTCGCTATAGGGTGCAACTTTTACCGACTATGATAAACACAAAAGTTCAACTAGGAATCGACGAAGAGATGGAATTTTGATATTTTTAGGAACAGTACTTTTTCTGTTAAATTTTTATTTAACAACTGAAACACTTTAGCCCGGTTTTCAATTACGAAGCAATATTAGAACTTGAGAAAAAGATGCAAAAAATCTGATCCTCAAACACGAGAAAACATTTTATCTTATATAAATTTATTTATTTTATTTATTTCGTCAAGCAAATGTAGACTACATATAAATTGTTTACAATGTTCGCTTACATACTACGCATTATTTCTACGACAAAGCTGAGATTTGATTTGATTTTTTGACATAGTAAGGTCAAGATGTTCGCAGTATTGATTGTAATGGCGCATTATTCGATTGACTGGACTGTATTTTGCATAATTTGTTCTAGCTGCTATTGTTATTTGAATACGAATGAAAACCCCATTTAAACCCCCCTAGTGGTTAAATGATACCTTTCTCATTACCGTTAAAAGTTAAAAAGGTTCCTCCAAAAAACCATGTTTTTGTTTTTAATTCCACTTTTTGTTTAAACAATATTTCAAAATTACACACACTTAAAACTTAATTTTGATCTCGGCGAAAAAAAATGCTGAAAACGAACCGCGAAGCTTACTGAAATTTCGGCAAAGATAGCTTTTTCCAAATTCTCGGTTTATTATTTCCGATTTCTCGGCTATTCAAAATGTTATACTGATAAAGACTGTCCCAGAAAGTATGGACGCATTTTGATTTCGCTGTAAATAATTCACAAGTGTTAGATATTCAAATTTTATTCGATATACTGATAATATTAGACTACAACAACAGAATATTATTCTCAACAGTTGCTACTAGAGTGCCTATAACCAGAGTGACGACATCTCATCCGTAATTTTGGCAACAATTCAAAACATTCCATTAGCTTTACATTGAATTGACAGGTCGTTTGCTCGTTTGGAACTGGGAGCTGTCATTCCAAACGAACAGCTGTCGCCACTCTGATTATAGTCACTCTAGTTGCTACTTAGCCATTGTAGACTAGCTGGCGCACCTTCTTGCGAACGTTCCTCATTAAATTCCGTACAGACTTCTTGGCGACAAGTTTTGACACTTTTTTCCAATCTTTTTCGAACTGTTGAATGGTTTCGGCTGCCGAGACATGTTTCCTAAGATGTGCCTTCGTTAATGCCCAAAATTCATCAATTGGTCGAAGTTGTGGGCAATTTGGTGGATTCATGTCTTTTGGGACGAAAGTGACATTTTTGGTAGTCTATCATTCTACCGTTGATTTCGAGTAGTGTCAAGAAGCAAGATCTGGCCAGAAGACAACAGGATCCTTGTGGCTTCGAATTATGGGTAGAAGTCGTTTTAGTAAACATTTCTTGATGTATATTTCGCTGTTCATTGAAGCAGTGGTGATGAAGGGTTTCGAAATCTTACCGCAGCTACAAATTGCTTGCCAGATCTCAGCTTTCTTATCAAAATTTTCGACTTCAATCGATGTCTCGGACTAGTTTAACACTTGCCCTTCTCGCACCGTATAATATTGTGGTCCTGGCAAGGATTTTTAATCGAGTTTCACGTAGGTTTCGTCGTCCATGAACCCGTTTTCGGTTTATCCTTCAAGGTATCCTCACCGAACTTTCTGATTGCATTTCGAACGGCTTTTTCACTTACTCCTTTCATTTTTGCTATCTTTCTCAGTGACAGTCCGTGATCTGTGCACCATTTGTACACAATTTTTCGACGTTGTGCTGCTGAAAATCCACACATTTCGAAACAAACTAATGAAAGCGAATAAGCAACTGCACAAGTGGTTAGAGAAGAGTGTAAACAACAGGACGCAGCCATAAAAATTGACAGATTCTGAACCATTGCGAAATTGCAGCGGTTTTTGGTTGCGTCCATACTTTCTTTACGTTACCATCGCATCGAACACGTCACCAGAAAAGCGTATCGAGTATTGATATTTGAAGAGTCTGCTGTAAAGAATCGGCCAGTAGAAATGTAAATCTGTCGCAAATTGAAGGCAATGTGCAATTGATCGACTTATACATTAGACATATGTCATCGAAGTTGTTGAATCGATGGTGTAGTTCTAGACCTGAAAAGCCTTGATATTACATTACTTTTGCGGAATTTGACCTTCTGTTTCAACAGACTTCGCAACCGTTTCTTAGCGTACAGAACCATTGCATGGAAGATGCTACGATCCTACAACACTAACAATCCTTCCGGGCCGCGACTCGAACATACGAAAACTGGCTTGTAAGACCAGCGCCCTATGTATTGAACCGCCAATCCGGACGATTCTAAAGTTCTAGACCTAGCTATGACCATCATAATCCATTTGCCAGCATGCATCATATTGAATATTTTAGTGAATAGTTTCTTTGGTTGAATGTCTTCGTAGAATGCTTCATAACGCAAAAGACCTTCCCTCTAATTCTACTAAGTAGTAGAGATAGTATAATCAAAAACAAAAAATAATACCCCTAAGTCCCATACAAACGAATCGCCAATGTTTGGTTCACAGCCTGAACAAGTAAGCCTAGCAAATTACTCCCTTCCATTGCGATAGTTTGAAAATGTGGAAGAAGATCGTTTCTGGCAACGCTTTATGCTAGTTGCTACGGTGCAAAGCAAACTTGTTTGTTTATGTTTATCGTTGCTGTATTAAACTGCAGCAATCAGTCTAAATATCACCGGCACTAGCACAAAAGATGAAAAATGAACACAAACACCCATGAATCTACAAATATCAATACAGCTAGTAGTATATTCATGGTGGCTTAACCATTCTAGATTATTGTTTAACTTACATTTCGCTTGTGATCTTGATTATCAGATAAAAACTGTTTGTTTATTTATTTTTCACTATAATAAACAGTAACTATGGTGAACTTGTTCTTACCCTTCAGTGTTGCTAGTTTGCAAAATGTGTCCTTGAAAATTTGTCGAAGTATTCCGTATTATAATTTGTATTTGGTATAATTGCAGGGAAGGATTTCGAAGTATATATTCAAAAGAAATCGTGGCCTACTTCAAGCCAAATAAGCTCTATTCGAGTGAAACGCTGCTGTCATTTTGATCCGGATACTTATGGTGCGGAATATAGAAAACTAGATATTTTTACATTGAAGACAAGAATCATTCCAGGCGGCTTACGTTGCTTTAAGGTGAATAATTCGACGTAAACATTTCAAAAGGGCCTAAAAGCCATTGACAGATTCTCTTTGTTTACTTTCTCTTTCGGTTATATCTGCGTTATTACACAAATGTTCGTTACATATCTAGTGAAGTTAGAAAAATGGAAATATTATTTTTCATTCTACGCGAATATTTTGTAAGTAAACGTGATAATTAAGCAGTTATTAACAGAAGAGAAAGTAAACAAAGAGAAACTTTTATTGGTTTATGTGACCTTTTGAAATGTTCACGTCGAATTTATGAACATAACCTTAGCGAAGCACCTAACGCCGATGATAATGCAAATAAGTGAATTTATCCACTGGGTTTCGATTTGTTTTTAAACTTATTTAGGAAAGGGGCTTCGTTAAGGGGGGTAAGAGATAAATAGGATAACTTATGTTTTTTTAAACATTTTTTTATAGTTCAACATGGACTTGGACATGGACTCGCATCGGGCCGGATCGGGTGTATGATGATTTTGTGTGTTTCAAAGTCCGTGAATACGATCCTGCAAAATCTGCTGAACAGATTCTTTTCAAACTTGGAACATACTTTCTTGGTACAAACTGCTTCCTCCCTACGTTTTTGAAATTTTTCCATTGCCATATTATGGTAGTTTTTCACCTCAAAATTGGTTGAAAATTCTGCGTAAGATCGCGTTTTTTTGCTTAAATGTGCCACGAACTGTAAAAAGTTTACTGGGTTCAAAAGACTAAAGGATATAGCCGGGTTTTCATACAAAAACTGCCCCCAAACAGAACAAAAATTGATATATGATATATCATTTTATTTAATTTTTTTCAAAAACCTCTTTAGCAAAAAAATTGAAAAAAATCAGGAATATTTTAGGAATTATGGGAAACCTCTTCTGTTTTCAGAATTTTTCAAAATGTATTTCATGTGAAAAAAAATGTTCAAAATTTTTGAATTTTTTTTAATTGCACTTACAATTTTAGTTCCACTCTAGATTTTACATCAAAAATAAATCATTTATGAGTACATTACGCTGTATTTTTCAGATTTTTGAAAAATGTGGACGGGTATATTATCAGCCTGTAAAAAAATAATTTATTCGGAAAAGCATGCGTCTCCATCAAATTGTCATCATCCGATGTAGACGCATGGTATTTAGTTCTAAAATCATATATCACGCGCCGTTAAGAACTGAATACCATGCGTTTCCAAAATGTAAATGCAATGTAGTATTGAATTCGACTAAATGGCTTTCGGTGAAATGACCCTGACCTCATCGTCCTCTATATACACTGGTACTTGAAGTTTTCATATTCCATATAGTGCATATTTTTGTTGTTTTTTAGCAAAATCAATTGCCAATTGCACTCCTTATGAAAATGAACGTATAGTACTGTTCATATAGGAAACCGAGTACCTCCCCTGTTGACCCGACACCAGTTTCCGAAAATATCCATTTGTTGTTGAAAAAAAGCTTACTTAGGCTTTAAGTACTTCAACGAGAGATTAATATCATTAATGTAAATTAGGAATATAGAGGTTCAAGGTGACTTTCTTGGGGTACACCAGAGATAGGGATAAAGGATTCAAAACTATAGTTACCATTTCTTACCGACATTTCGAGACCAACAAGCTATGACTCTTTTCAACCGAGAAATCTTCCTACTAACCCGTGTTAGTTTCGTTGGATCAGTACCATTATTGATCTTGTCGAATGCAGCTGCAAACTCGGTATAAATAGCATCTGTTTGTTGACTTTTAGGAATTAGCGTTCAGGAATGAACTCATGTTGTTGAAATGTAATGCAAGCTGCATTGAAATATAAAATCTATAACTTTTCGAGTCAAGTGCTTGTCAACAGCTGTTAGTCTGAATTCATATATTGTAAAAATAAGGCCTTATTTTGCTTCGCCAAATTCGACCTGGATGAATTCTAAGAACCATTAGGATCATCTTACTAGTCGTTCAATTGTTCTGTACCTTGGGAATTGACTGCGACGTCTATTAAAAAGGAAGTTCAAGTTCTTCGTCGGGAATCGTGGATTTTGCTTTATTGTTTTTTATATTCAGTTTGACTTTTATTAATTGTTACTTTCTGTCACGTCCGTACTTGCATTCTCACTGTAATTTTCTGAAGGAAAATTGTGAGGGATAGTAAAAGCTTAAAATGACATATAAAATTACATATGCTATCAAATTCATCCCGAACTGGAATCACTACAATCAGTCTGAATTCTACAGCAAATTTTACAGACTGTGACATTTAATTGGCATATTCATAAATGCACTTAAATCACATTGTCGTTACTTATTCAATTAGTAGCAAAATGCGTAGCAACTCTTTTTAGTTTCGTTTTGATATGTTTTGTTATTGTACGCTTGGTTCGGTGAATTGAGCTAAGTGAAACATTTGGTGTGTTTGTGCGTCTGTGTGTAAAAAGGGTGCTCTTATTGCGGCGAGCATTTACATAATATGCAACTGCACACCCCGGACCGAGCGGCATGTCTGGATTCATGCGTTTTAATCCAGACCAGTGCATAAGTAATATGTTGTAAACGCATTAAGTGTAAGCAAACACAGTCAGCAAACAAACAAGTGAACTCACGCATATCGTATATCAAAACACATATGACCGGGTTTGGTAGCTGTCTGAGCAGAGGTCGGATCAGTTACGGTTCGTATGGAGAATAGACAGCTTTAAATATGGAATGGGAAGGGTTTTTTTTCCAGACCTAAAGTGTTTAACAAGCACTCGTAGTATTACATCTTGTACAAACAATGCCCATGCTGACTGGCGTTGACTCGAGAATATTACTTGAATGAACATTGCATTGGGTACGTAGGAGTAGAAATGACTGGAATAATCCCATCTATTCATTTATGCGGAACTGTTATACCGATAGATAATACTTTATGCCTGTTACTGAAATTCACTACTGGGCTAGAAGTATGGTTTCGATGTTTTTATCTCTAAAATTTGAGACTTAATGGTAAGAAAAAATGATACCTTATTTTTATTCAAAGCATTGTCCAATACTGCAAATACTGAAGTCACCAAAACGCATTCACGCAATGCATTTTTTTCGAACGCAAAGCTACTGAATGTTAATTTTATTTGCGCTCGTTTGGTAGGAAGTTCGCATTGCGAACGGTTCACCAAACTGATTATTTTCACTATCAGTAAGCATATTTCAGCAGTTGAATAATTGTGATAGCTCTTCTGTAATCATTTTCTGGTTCGTTTTTCACTTTGCGGTGCATTTGGCTCCAATGCAAACGACCAGCAACTGAATTCTGATGTAAGTGCCCTAGTTTGAAGCAAAACTGGAACTGCGAACAAAATAAAACCCGTGAAAAAAAATACACCAGAGCGAGCATGTGAACTGTGAACGACGTTTAAAACCAATATTCGAAATTATGATTTGGCTCTGAAAAGAACCATGTCATTTCCCTAAAATTCACAACGAAAGAACAGCAGAACATTCCTCCCCCTGAAATTTTCATCATAAATTGCTGATCATATTGCGGATGGTATGTAAGGAGATTAAATGTTGAAAAGGCGCCCCTTAGTAAAGTAAGATGTATTCACATCAAAACTTTGTATCAAAACAAACACATAATCTACCATTTGAAATCGTATTTCCAGTTCCATTAGAATATCGAAATTGTGTGTTTTTCTGAAAGTTTTCTTTATACGAGTCAGTGTGTTCACAGACAACGCGTCTCCATCGCAACACCGCCCATGTTCCCATGGAGACGCGTGGTGTGCCACAAACACAAACAGTTGGACGCAATTAGCGAGCTTGTGTTTTGCATCATCACTGCATCAATCCAAAGACACGAACTATTTATATCGCATTACGATTGCAGAGCAACATGTGCTGTTCGGTGGGTGTTTTTTTTTTGTTCGGCCCCCTTCATACAAACAAATGAATATTCCACATGCAAATCAGAAATTAATAGCTTCCCCATCGTCGGTTGGCGGAAAAGCGTTGCTTGTTTGTATTTCTGCTGTTGTGTAGTAGCGATTCGATCTGTTGCCGGCAGTTTCGTATTATTCATGCATTCAAAATGAGTAAATAAATCTCGAAAATTTGAAAAATTAGTCCGATAAAAAATTCAACGCAATTTGCGAAAATGCATATTTGTTAAAAATAAAAAGTTCAATGTTTGGCCAGTTCTGTTGGTAACACTGAGGAGCGTTAACGACATCATCTGCGCGTGACATTCTACGTCAATGGGATCAACGTTGCAAAAGTGTTGAAATGCAGAAACAGACATCTGAAATTCTCCGCAGAGTGAACTACATGCAAAAAATATTACGAGTAAAAATAAGTTATAAAAATTAAAAATACATCGATCCCATAATAAATACCTTAAAAAGGACAAATTCTCAATCCACTGACGAAATGTGACGATCTATTTTGAAAATATTTAACTTGTTGGAGTGACACAATTACGTGTTTAGGAATAGAGGCAATCCACGATTGCTTTGATTTTCCTTGGTTGCGCATGATATTCCGCACCGATGACTGTCCAACTTTGACCAGTATGTTTCGACATAGCAATCGTGTCTACCGCCCAACGTTTAACAATGTTTTCTTATAACCTACTTATAGCGTTTTTTTGTTGTTGTTGTTGTCTGTGTTGTACTACGCCGATGTAACACCGCCTAGGCAAGTTTTTATGCCTAACACAGATGTGTAGTGTAGCAAATGAAAACGCAATTCGCGTGGATAGTAAATGGACAAGTGCAAAAAAAATGACATCGTGTAAAAATGTTTCAAAATAAAACTAAAAATCATCATAAGAAGAACAGTTCCAATACTATATCAATCGATGTGTGAACTAGAAAAGGGAAATCCGGCAACATATATGCTCCGATAATCAACGCGGATGTTTACGTTCGGCCAACAGTACAAAACAAAATTCGAATCAAAAAACGCCGAACACTTCCGAACATGTTTTTTTTTCTTTTCTGTGCCAATGTTTTTACTGTAGCGCAAACAATTTCGCTGTCAATCATTTCAGAAAAGTTCACGAGAGATTTTCTAACTTTTTGCTCAATATTTTAAATGATTCACAACATCGATTTGGAGATAACTTATACTCAATACTGTCGAATTGCAAAGCAGAGCAAAACGTAAAATGGTTTCAAATTTAATCAAATTTTTAATGTTTTTTTTGTTTCGATTATAGGGTTGGGAATCGAACCCAGGTGGGCTGGGTGAAAGCCATCGACTTACCAATTACGCTATACCCGTCCCTTTAATGTTGATTAAATACCACAAGAGACATCCTGAAATTTCCAAACCCGAGCCAAATCATAGCAGTTTCATGATAGCTCACAACTCACAGTGAAATCATATCTAGTTTCAGCGAAAGGAAGATGAAGCGGCACGTTTAGCACGTTGAACGATAAAATCAACACCTATTTGTAATTTTGCTAATTACGCCATACATATTTGCAGGAGACTGACTGCCAAAGATTTGTGTTTATTTACATCGGAAAGCAGCGGCGCTGTAAATTACACACATGCAACGAACTGACCTTGTTTATATACAATATGATGAACAAATTTAGAACTGAATACAGTTAAATTTGCTTTTACGGTGGAACGAATTTTGCCCACGTGAATAGTATCTTTCGGGGAAATATGTTCATTGCACCAAAAAAATCTTGATATTACTTGAAAACCATTACAATATGCTTACTTTCGAAACGAGATTGAAAAGTAAATGTCGGAAAACGATGTTTGAAGTGATTCTGAAATTCAAGATGGCGACTTCCGGTTTATAAGTATTTCCTGAAGGTTATTATCGTATTCCTTGAACTTGGTATTCCTTGAAAACACTATACCAGAAGTCACCAAATTGAATTTTGAAACGAACACAAAAATCGTTTATTGTTATCTAATCTGTTCCGAAAATTTCTTTATTTTAGGGGTTTTCAAGGCACATTGATAAACCAAAGGTCGTTAAATTGGAATTCGAGACGACAAACATAGTTTATTAAATATTTTCCAAAAATACGATATTCAAGAAATATCGATAAACCGGAAGTCGCCATCTTGAAATTCAAAACAACCTCAAACATCGTTTTCCGACATCTACTCATCAATCCCGTTCCGAAAATATCCATATTATAAGAGTGCTTGACCGACGACACGACCAGACACTCCGAAGAAAAAATGGAATAAATAGTGTCTGTAAGCGATTTACCACCAGTTACCATTTATTTAACAGCCCCTTGTTAATAACAAAAGAAAAATTCGCGAGCAACACTGTCATGTTGCTATGAGCTAGTTATCAAGAAACCTTCACAAAACAAAAACAAATTTTAATATGCAGCTCATTGCGAATATAGAAAGTGATTAGTACAGAAGCTTCAGCAAACTGTAGTATATTTATTCAACAAGTTATTTTCTTGACCGGATTTAGAGAAATGAAATGTAGGTACGATGATTGGAAAACGAATAAAACTGCTAGATCTCAATATTCATCGCTCTAATGAAACTATATTTTCCAGGTCTAACAATAAAGAGTGCATTCTAAAAATCAGCTTTAAATATCGGAATCACTAGCTCATGAAGAAGATTCCAGATTAAACGAAAACAGAAAAATATCACCACGATTTCAACTATATATTCATTAATTCTCAGCCTGATTACTAGCGATAAACAACATCAACAACTCACAGCAGGTAGAAAGTCAAGAAATTTTCTAAATGGTGTAGAGGTCCTAATTCTATATCAAAATTAAATTAAACTAAATAAATATGTTTATAATATTGAATAGTTTATGAAAAGTCCCAACAACCCTGAAAGATACTAATCTGAGATTGATTGGGGACCTCATCATCAAAACCAATGGGTGTTCTCTAATTCTTTCAAATGAAATACAATCGGATCCTCGATTAGTGGATCAATATGGTCCACTAAATCGCATGTTTTGTTTTGGAGTAGGATATATTTCTAACTCTAATTATAACATGCTACACGGTTTCTTTTTTCTTTCTTAACATTGTACATTTTAGAAAATTTCAAAAACTAACATATTTCAATACAATGAATAAATGAGAATTGAAGGAAACGCTTAAAAATCATTTACTAATTTCATTTCATACTATTACGTACATTAAACTATCTGAGGAGAATGACAAATACAGTGACGAGTAAAAACAAAAGGATTTTCCCTAGTGAGTCCAAGCTTCTGCAGTACATTCGATCATTTCAATATCAGTGTAGTTTTTTGTATGTGCGTTTCCTTCAAGTAGATTTCATTTGAGGTATCATTATTTATCGTTAGTAGCATGGCATAATTATTTTGAAGACCGACCACCAAGACCGACGCATTGATCCACTGCTTTACCAGCTAATGATTCTTGTGCTTGTGGAGAACTTGTAACTGCATAAAACGGATCTTCCACTTGAACCGTTGAATCCATTCTAATTTTTTCGTAATAATATACCCGTTTTGCAGTTTCATTTGTTTACATTTCTCAAGTCTTCAATATACAGTAACCAAGGTTATGGTAACTGTTATTCAAAATCAATAAAATATCAACTTGTGTTGCCAGTTTGAATATTTTTCCAAGCAATTTCGTTTTGACATTACGAGTTACTGAGGGGTGGTTAAATTTGCGATACAGTTTTAATAGACGAGTGGCAGGTCGTGTCGTCGGCTTGACCGAGTCGAATGCTGTTTCGACCTTCATATCAATACTTAACAGTAAACAGATGAAAACTGATTCGAAGAACTGCTCTGCTATTGTGTTAACTTGGAGATGTAAATGAGCCACAGTTCCTTAAGGGGTGGGTAGGGTCTAACACTTTGAAAAATCATTTATTATTTTCTTTATATTTTCTTATAGTAAAACATTTGAAGAATTTTCTGTGAAATTTTCAAGCCTATTGGAACGAAACTCTGGAAGTTATGGACCTTTATCTATGGCTATCTCATTCTGCGAAGAATCAAGAGCTCGGCGCACAGACCCAAAATTTCTATATCGATTGACTTCAAACTTTGACAAAACATTCTTAAAATGTTTCATTAAAATAAATTATAGAAGGAAAAATATGATTTTTGAAAGTGTTAGGTCCTACGGGATCCTTGGAGTAATAAATTGTTTCCATTGATTTTATAGACGAAAACCTTTAAACGCGTTTTCCTCGGAAGCAGGTTTCGAAAGTCCGTGTCCATCGTCATTCAAAAACTACAGCACCAATTTTTTTTCAAATTTTGCACACACTTTCTGTATATAAAAAACTAGACCCCAACGTTTTCCTTTTCGTTGTTTGTTTTTTTGGGGAAGTTTAACAGCTACAAAATGATGGATTTTTTCTTGAAAAATCGTAGTTTTCACTTTGAACAACCACCAAAAATTTTAAAAATTAAAAAAAAAATCAAACAGAAACTTCTACTCTAACTAATTCATTTGTTCACTTCTGATTAGTCTGCGCTGAGATACAGTGGACACCGCAAATCATGATTTTTAAGAAGCGTTCTCGAAAATACCTCTTCACCGACTTATTTCAAAATATTTTTCCACGAAAAATTTACAAAATGTTGTATGAATGATGCTTTTCATCATGCAAAACTTTTGAATTTATTTTGTCGAATGAGAGTTCCTGAAAAAATTCGCAAAAATTATGATTTTGGCATTAAAAATGCCTTACTCTTCGCTATACGGGGCCGGGTGTCAATTAAAAGTTTCAAAAATAGCCGCGTAACCTTTTTGTGTCATAATTTTGAACGTTAATAGCTCAGTCATTTGTTGATGGATTGATATAATTTAACAACCAATCGATTCGGAAACTTTTAACTTAAACATGTATAGCAACGTCGTTTCAGTATTTCAATAGCATACTATTGAAAAAATGGTTAGAATTGACCTATGTTTTCATCTACCAATCCCAGCTGTGGAAATTGACGTCATTTTCTTGTTCGGCATAGGAGGCTTTGCGTCATGCATAAAGAACACCGCATTGTTATGCGTAGTATGAAGAGAAATCTATAAATGTATGCTGCAAATCATTTCTTGATTTCAGTTGATGCTTGACTGTGAATGAAACAAGTAGTTCGTCCAGTGAGGTGATGACTGGATTGTATATGCAATCGTTCGTTGGATTGTCGCTTTTGCTAACTCTTCACTGTACGAGGCTGGGTGTCAACTTAAAAAAAATGCAAAACCGTAACCTTTTTTCTGTCATAATTTTGAACGCTTATAACTCAGTCATTTGTTGATGAATTTATATAATTTAACTACCAATCGATTCGAAAATATTTAACTTAAACTTATATGATAACGACATTAAATTATTTTAATTGCATACCTTTGAAAAATTGGATTGAGTTGACCTATGTTTTCACGAGCCGATGACAGTCTCAGTGAATGATGTCAAACGTCCGATTTGCGCAGTATGAACTATAGCACAAAAGGGAATCTATAAATATATGCCCGAATACATTTCTGCTTTAGTTTACCCATGGCTTATCTTGATTCTCCGGTAACTAGCAGACCAACTTAAAATTATCGGCGATAGATTTTTCGAACCTAATTTGAAGCGCTTGTATCTCTGTGATTTATTGATAAATTTTTCTCATTTAACTTGATTCGAAAAAGTTTAAAAATGTTTTAATTTGTCAACGGGTAGTTTGCATACTGAAATCTCCATTTACATACGAACAACACGGTGGCGCGCAAATAAATTCAGTATAAAGTTGTGTTACGATGATAATCAAAGATAATTATTTTGCATTAAATGTGGCTAAACACAAAGACCTATCTCTCAGCATAATCCCTCAGACCCTATTATTAAACCAAACAATAATCGTGTAACCTAATTGAATAGTTAGAAATTGATTTATTCGTATAAAGCATAACATTTTGTTCGAATCTTGCTTCCAAGAATCTTATAGAAGAGATCCAGACTAAGTGTAGCAAAAATAATGCAATGCAAATCGTTATGCAGTATCGATTTGAACAATTTGTTGTCCCACCAGGAATAAAACGCTTCAAAAGCTTCGGAACTTAGTACAAATGAGTTGAACAGACTCACATATACAGAATTATCAGATGCAATAAAGTACAGTATTGGAGATAAACTCAAGACAAGCTGATTTGCGATTTTACATGTATAATTTAAATCCTTACTAAACTCGGGTTACCGCCAGTTTCAGTTAAATTATCATTTACATCAAAACAACAAGTGTCTTATCACTACATGCGTTGTAACAATGACAATGTTCGTTCATGTATTAATAAAATCAAGTTACAATATGAACAAAATTAAGGATTTTGGTTGCGTATGCATTGGTTCCTTAATATGCAAAAGTGAAAATCAATCAAAGTAACAAAATATGTTCTGCGGACTGTCTCACATATTTTCTTCCTTGTATTGCTGCCATTCTATGTTCAGACACTTTCCGAAATTTATCGATGCTTTTTAACGAAGGATCATTAAAATTACACTATTACTGAGTTTATTGGTTGACGGTTATTCAAATTTTTCACATCCACATTTTTCGATCAAAATATTTAAAGTCATCTCTAATCGCTGTTTATAAAATGATTAAGTTTGTACGTTCTCTGTCTTGAAAATTATTATGATATAAAATCGTTTCATTTGTCCATATTTATAATTTGTGCTTGTTCGTATCCAAAATTGATCTTTTAAGTACCTTTGAAATCATCATAATTGACTTTCATTTAAAGGATATTTTCCAAAAATTTTCAAATGTAAAAATTTATTGAAGGCATCAAAATAGAGTAGAATCAATTGTTCTGAAAGAATCAAATTGTAAGTAAGAGTAAGTTTGTAATTTGTGACTTTTAGTGCATCCATCATCATCTTTATTTTTGTATTTATTATGGGTACCTAAGAATTATTTCATTTTTAATGTAATCGTGATCGGTCGTGTCTTGCATACAACCCTCTAATGTTTTTTTTCATCGTTTAGACCCTACCACCCCTTAAAAAACAATTTTACACATGTGATAAGTTCACCCCTTCGTCGGAAGGGTCATTTCGCCGAAAGCCATTTCGCCGAAAGGGTCATTTCGCCGATTCCTGTAATTGTCTTAATATTATAATTGGAATTGATTTAAAATAAACACACATTAATGATAATACATTAAAGACCGTTTTGTTAACCTACAATTTTACTTCTTGAGTAAAGATTGATTCATGAAACTCAGAACGGAAACTTGTTGACTACTAGCCACTAAGCATCAAAGCAATTGCATAGGTGTATCTACCAAGCAAATGTATGTGGTATTATCCGTTTACTAAGTAAAAAAATATCTAATGCGGCTTCGCCACATCGATTTGATTCGTGTGCTGTGCGATCTCGCTACCGCTCGTTCTTAAATACCTAACTAAAGCAAAGAAACCTAGCTTTGAGTAGACCGGGCAAACAAGGCGGTTACAGATTTGTATGCAAGAGACCGCCGCTTCCGATTGTCCCCGAATCCTTTCAAAACGATGACATGCAGCTAAATCCACTCAGAATAGAGGTTTTTTGTTGTGCTCATGCAAATTTTATCACTGATGGCCAGTTCTGACAATAATTTCGCTTAGCTTTCAACAGGTAAAGATAACCTGTAAAATAAGTTTTTTCCAATAACGACATTTGTGTTCTTTTTTCCACTTCGAATTTGTCTTTTAGGTTGTAAAAATCCTATCATGGCATTGGAGGGATGGTCAACTTGAACGTATGTTTTATAATTCTTCACACTACAACGCGCATCAAGTTAACATCTACGTGTAGAGCATCCGAAAACGGATTTTGGCTATACACTGCTGTCGTTTATCACAGTTTGGAATGTTTTTAAGTTCGATCTTGCCTTGACCCTTTTTATGTAACTTTGTGAAACGCTAACCTATGTATTTGAGCAACATCCCATGATGAACTGATGGTATTTCGGATTAAATCGCTTTTCAATTTTGCTAATTTTTTTTTATAGAAAAACTGCTCCCGGTTCGCTTCCACTCCAAGCTTGTGATTCAAAGTTAACCGGTCCTTAAAAAAAATTAGTGCACTTGAGACAGTTGAATTTCAGATTTCTGAGATTATAGTACACCGAAACCTCCATTTACGAACTAATCGGGGGTTCGTAAATGGAGGTAGTTCGTAAAAAAAGTTTACGTTATTTGGGATTTGGTTCGTAAAAAAAGTTTACGTTTATTTAGAATTTACTTCGTAAAAAAGTTTTGTGTAATGAATGTGGAAACCCCCAATCACATGGCCATTTTCGGAACGGATGTGATAAGTGGGTGCAAGAAAATGATGTTTGGAGTCGGTTCAAAATCCAAGATGGCGACTTCCGGTTTATCAATATTCCTAAAAACCCTTACAATGTGGGTATTTTCGGAACCGAATTTGATGAGTAGTTGACGGAAAACGATGTTTGAAGTGGTTTGGAAATCCAAGATGGCGACTTCCGGTTTATCGATATTGCTTAAAAGCCCTTACAATATGAGTATTTTCGGAACGGGATTGATGAGTAGATTCCGGAAAACGATGTTTGAAGTAGTTCGGAAATCCAAGATGGCGACTTCCGGTTTGTCGATATTTCTTAAAAACTTTTACAATGTGGGTATTTTCGGAACGGGATTGATAAATAGTTGACGGAAAACGATGTTCGAAGTGGTTTGGAAATCCAAGATGGCGACTTTCGGTTTATCAATATTCCTAAAAATCCTTACAATGTGGGTATTTCCGAAACGAAATTGATGAGTAGATGACGGAAAACGATGTTTGAAGTAGTTCGAAAATCCAAGATGGCGACTTCCGGTTTGTCGATATTCCTTAAAAACCTTTACAATGTGGATATTTTCGGAACGGGATTGACGAGTAGTTGACGAAAAACGATGTTTGAAATGGTTAGTTACGGTTTTAAATTTCGACATTTTAAAAAATAATATTGAGTCGAAAAGGTTCCTTTATCAGGAAGAAGAAATTGCCATACTGAAGAGGTGTACATTGTTTCATCCGATTCGGAGAAAGTCTATCCTGCCAGTTTATCTGCTATTTATTTTTGGAATTGCTCATAAATGTTAGAAATTCAGTGTCATGTGGTTGTCTAACTGTGTGCTTTCGAACATAATTTCCCGGTATATACTCATCAAACCCGTCCCGAAAATATCCATATTGTAAATGTTTTTAAGCAATATAAAAAAACCGGAAGATGCCATCTTGGATTCCCGAACCACTTCAAACATCGTTTTCTGTCATCTACTCATCAATCCCGTTCCGAAAATACCCACATTGTAAGGATTTTTAAAGAATATCGACAACCCGGAAGTCGCCATCTTGGATTTCCGAACCACTTCAGACATCGTTTTCCGTCATCTACTCATCAATCCCGTTTCTAAAATACCCATATTGTAGTAATTTCCATGGAGCCGGAAATTGTTTTCATTGGATGCAAAAACCTCTTTTTACGAAGTTGGTTCGTAAAAAAAAGATTACGTTATTTGGGATTTGGTTCGTAAAAAGAGTTACGTAAAAGAGGTAACGTAAAAAAAAGTGTTCGTAAACGGAGGTTTGGGTGTAGACATTTTAAGTAGCACAAATATTCCAATGTCAGCTTTTTGTTTTTTTTTTCATTGATCTACCTGGAATTATTGGATCTTGCCTGTTAATATTTGATTCGGATAGTTCACAGTGATAACTTGGAGAAAAATTGATGTTACGAGTATCAAATTGTAACCGTTAATATTGTATTTTCGTTCAACCTCCACTCCATCTCTCCACCATCTCCATTGGAAACTAATTGATTCGATCGCCGAAACTAACCCTTTCGACTCTCCTCTCATTTTCTCCTTCCTCTTTATCTCAAGACTTACCAGATTCGCTCACCGAAATTAACCCGCTCGTGTCTTTGCTCTTTTTCTATGTCTTTCGCCATCTTTTTGATCTCCAATTCGATCTTCATGTCGATTCTAGCCCCGTCGTTCTCCCACGCGCATTTACCACCACTGATGGAACCCACCTTCATCTTCCATTTATCTATCCATTTTTCTCTTTTAACTTGCATTTTAGGCAAGAACACTATTGCTGCATTATAATGCTTGGTGTCATCAAATAGGTATAGTTTTAATTGTTAGTGTTAGGTCTAAATGTATCAGTTGGATCATTGTCATCTGTTGATGAGCAGGTTTTATGCCTACTGGAGAGAGAGATTGTCAAATTTCATCTCCATCCGGCTTTACGCTGCTCTCTAAATAAAATAAGAATAAGAACGTTTTGCGCAAGTTTCCGACCATGATGAATTTTCAAAAAGAAAAAAAAAAAAATTTCCATGATAATGAAAAATAAAAAAAAAATGAAAATATTGTGATATTGTCTGCATTTGTGGTTGCTATTCAGCATACTGGGTTTTATTCATGCGACTTTTGTGAATCTTGTGGAACGTCATATCAATTGTGAAACATGGTAAACAGTAATGCAACTAAGTACCCGTATTTTGAGTCTCTCGTTCATCGACGAACCGACTATAAAGGAGCTAACTATCAAAGAAAATCTACTGCCCTGTCTTGTTCAATGTTGCAAAGTATTCTAGATAATGACAGAAATATTCTTGATTTATTTTTAAGTTTAGTATCTATCTTGCGTTATTTTTGTACTGTGTTGCAATCTCATAGTATCACTACCAGTGCGGTATATAATTTTCGAATTTTTGGTATGCATTGAAACGTATTCCGTAGTATTCAAAATGAAGATTACAAGAGAAAGCAGTAAATTTAAGTACATGCTGTGATTGACATTTGAACTATCAAGAATGCGGTTTACCGTCCATTTATTATCTTGAACCAACTGAATATCCATTCGATAGGCGTTCTTTCAGTCAATTGAAAGAGATGCTTGTTGTTTCAAGGGAAAAACTGATAACGGTTTAACTGAGTTTCAACGCGTGTGAAGAATTGAGTGTGTAAGTTAGCGTTGTACGTATTTAATATGAAGTATAGCATAGTCAACTGATCGGTTTAGTATTAGGTTTTGCACGATGGAAGTTACATCAAATTAGAATGAACGCAATGAACACATAAACAAACCACTGCTAGTTGTCAAAATTGATTCATTTTGTTCATTTTTGGAAGGCTATGTTATGTTCGTGCAAAACCTGATAGTCGATTTCAACTGAATGAAATTAAATCAAATTTTACGGCACTGATCACTACTTATTCGAGGACATCACTACTACACCTCGAGGAGTAGATCTGTGAAATAAACCAAAAAAAGTATCATTTAAGCACTTTTGTTCTAATACTGATTCTGATCTACCGAGAACAGAACTAGATTCAGAAACACACTAATAGACGATTCATGGAACTGTTCTGCCATTGAGTTATTTTGGAGAAGTAAGGATCATCTCCGAAACAGGTAGATGAAACAAAGCATCAACACAAGTAGAATGTGCACGATTGATGTCAATCTTTTTTTTCGTGGTCTTTTCTAGAGGTTTGTTTACTTACGACCTTTATTTGTATTCTACTATGCGGAATATGATAATCGAATTTCAGGCTTTTGCAATTTTCCATTGACGTTAATAATTCCGTATTTGAAACGGCGTAGTCCCAAAAACGTTATATATTCACTCGCAACGATTTTAGGGCACCGAATTTCAATCGTATTATGATGAATGATGAAATATAAATAGTCAAAATGCATCATTGACCCACCTTATGTTTCCAACATTCATCGCCACCAGAGAGATTCTCGGAACAACACTCATTGTGCAAGGTAAAGCAGAAAACAATTAGAACAGCACTCGGAATTCCAATATTAAGTTTGTAAGTACCATTGTTGTCCATGTTTCTCAAGATTCGAACAAACTAAATAAAAATAAATACGATTATTCAGCAGTAACTAAAAATTTCTCTCTCACTTTTTCTACTTCCGCACATCCCACGATCCATATCGAACGGGATGACCCTAATGGGTCTCAAATGGGTTACTTTTTCCTCTAGCTGACAGCTCGTTTGTGTGTTTTTCTGTTGGCTTGTTCGTTTGTTTGTTCGGAACTCCGGAACATGTTTTATTGTATTATTACAACTAACCACGTTGTGGTTTTTCGTTTCATTGATTGCCATCACCGGAACTCGGTTTCCAGAAATAGTGCATCTCATCAATGAACAGTGATAGGCATTTGCTGCCGCAGATGTTGCTCGAAGCAAACTAATCTCATTACAAGGGTTATTCAGGTCGCTGCTCTGCTTTTATGCCGTCGGTTCCTATTTCCACTCCGGACGGAGACGGTTTCCGTACAGCGTTTGACCTGGTCCTGGCCCGAGTGAATCTGTGTGTGACAGAATGAGTGCAATATGCTAATAGCAACGTTTTATGGCAGCTGCTACTGCCAATGCAACAAACGGGAACGATGATTGATAATGCAACATTGATACCGTTAAAGCGGAGCTTTCAGGCGGAAAATCAACCCACTGAGCACTGCAAGTTGTCTGAAGCCATCATCAAATATTGATAGTGTTAGGAAGGTTGCTGCACTGTCTGAAAGTGTCTTCCGAATTGGACTCCGATTAAAGTAGGCGGTAAGAATAGATTGAAAAATCATAGAAAAATGTACAGCATCACAGATTTCTGCACAAATTCTTCGTTGTTTTGCGTTATGACAATAACGCTAGCAAAATCAAAGGTAGCTTGGATTCGATCGAACCACATTCGATCGAAAAATCAATACGCCATTATTCAGAATAAGGGTGAAT